>NC_045543.1:79818519-80135284 GCF_009769535.1 Thamnophis elegans | reverse complement strand
GATTTAGACTCTGACAAATTGGAGGATGCTACGAGAGAGAATGAATCTTTGCATTTCCATGAAACCAATCTTATAGTTGGTTCAAAAAATTCAAATGGTCAACCTAAGTTGAAGGAAAATGTTCACCCGGATGCATTAAATGAAATCTCTGAAGATGTTAATATTATAACAGAAAACCATGCCCATGAAACATCTGAATATTTTATAGAAAGGGAAATAGATCAGGAAGATGTACCTAATCACATTGAACAAACATCTGCTTTAAACAATGAAGAAATTTATAGTCCAAATAATTTAGATGCCTGGGACATTCTGTTGCAAGATAGTGGAAAAAGTGCATTAGATAAAAATAAAAAATCCATAGAAGAATGTTTTGGATTTCCAGATGATACATTTGAATGGTGGAATTTGGAAAAACAAAATGAGAGTTCACTTGGATTTAATTCAAGGAATGATTTACAAAGAAACTATGCAGGAGTTATCCCTGATAATACATGGGCAGTAAATCCAAAAATAAATGAAAATGTTGAAGAACCAAATCTTACAGCTACTTCCACATATGAAGAAGAATCTACACAATGTAACAATATACCTGAATATAAAAATGAGGAACCTGTACTGACTCATTGGTATGAAGGATCAGATCAAGCTTGTGCAAACATTGGAGAATATGATGGACTACCATGGTCACATATTGATGAAACAGAGAGAAGACAAGATACATCCCTTAACACTGTTAAACAAACTGCTCCAGAAGACTGGCAGATAAGCCTGTTAAATGCTGTTGCTCAGGAAGATCTAAAACTTGATCCAAATCTGATAACTAGAAATAAATTTGTCCCCAGAATAATAAATCAGTACAGTGAAATGCAGCCAGAGACTGTTAACACATCTCCATCTGATCCTTCACAATCTTTAACAAAATCTTTGAGCTCAACACCTACTGAAGAAAGAATTGCCCAAGGAAATCCATTTGTTCCTGACATATTACAGAACAGCACTCCAGGAAACTGCCAGATATTTAGTATTGATCCAGATTTGTGGACTGATGTAGACCAGCCCTTCATTTTGAAAACTAGCAAAGAAAATCCAGATATATTAAATCACTTTGATCAAGACAGCAGTTCGCAGGCCTCAAGCAGTCCTGACGTTTGCCAGTATGAAAGCAAGGAAACATATGCACAAACCTCTGTCCTATCTGAGCATGAGGAGCTTGGTGTGATGTCCCCCATCTTGTTAAAAGACACTGATTTTCATTTTAATCAGCAACTGGCAATGGACAGAATGGAATTATGTCCTGAAGAAAACGACTCATGTCTTTCAAATAAGTATGAGACAATCTACCAAGGAACATCTCCAAATGACAACCTATCTGAAGTTGAAAAAGAAAATATTACTCAGGAATCGGTTTCGGCCACAGATAATTTTATGTATGATAATTTTCCTAGAAATGATCAACTTTCACCCTTTGGCCATGTAACAGGACTAGTTGAACAGCTGGAAACAGTGCATACTGCACTTGATGATACTGGAAAAGAGTATAGTATGTATAACCAATGTATGATGCTGAATGAAACTAACCCTTTAACAGTCATTGACGAATCAGAGAAAACCGAAATTCATCCAACACTTACAAAGAAACAATTATCACAAGACTCCTTAGAAGAAAATGATCAACTTTCACCCTTTGGCCATGTAACAGGACTAGTTGAGCAGCTGGAAACAGTGCATACTGCACTTGATGATACTGGAAAAGAGTATAGTATGAATAAGATACCAATTATGAATAACCAATGTATGATGCTGAATGAAACTAATCTTTTAACAGTTACTGACGAATCAGAGAAAACCGACATTCATCCAACACTTACAAAGAAACAATCACCACAAGACTCCTTAGAAGAAAATGATCAACTTTCACCCTTTGGCCATGTAACAGGACTAGTTGAACAGCTGGAAACAGTGCATACTGCACTTGATGATACTGGAAAAGAGTATAGTATGAATAACCAATGTATGATGCTGAATGAAACTAATCCTTTAACAGCCATTGACGAATCAGAGAAAACCGAAATTCATCCAGCACTTGCAAAGAAACAATCACCACAAGACTCATTAGAAGAAAAGGAAGAAGAGGTCCTATATAATACAGAAATACAATATTCTGCAGATAGTCTACAACATCTTCAAAATACACAAGAAAGTTATAGTGCAGAGTTTATAGAATTACCCCATAAAGAATTAACACTAGAAGTTGTTTCTCCTTTTGGTTTGGAGACTCTTCAAAAAGATGGCATGAACATTTCAGGATCTAACACTAGTATCATAAAAGATGATGTTGCCGAATATTCTCAACAGGGTTGGGGATCCCTGTTATTAGAATCTGATGGGACTCCTGGATCTTCGTGTACTTTGAAAGCATTTGAATTTGAAACAGATTCAAGTAATATTGAATCTCCGGTTGCAGGCAGTGAAATTGACATTTTGGAATCTAAAGCTACCGATTTAAAAAATAAGGTTGCAGAAGATCAAGAAAATCAAGGCTGGGAGTCGTTTTTATTAGAATCTGATGAGAAATCGCAACCCTCATGTGTTTTTAAGAAACCTGTGCACAAAATATATTCAGCTACTATTGATTCACCAACTAGTGAAGATGAAAATAATCTTTTAGAAAAAAAATCTGATGATATAAATAGCAAAGCTGGAGAAAGTTCTGAAAACTGGGATTCTTTATTGCTGGACTCTGAAGTAATTCCTGAGTCAACAGAAGATTTGAACAAATGTGAATACAAAGCAAAATCAACTCATATTGATTCACCAGCAGATGGAGGCATAAGCATAGACAACGGTGAGTAAAATTAGCACATTTATTAATATAAAAAAACAATTTCTAGGGAAATACAATCTTTTTGCATATATTATAATCATGCAATGATTTACAAATAAATTACAAAAACTTCCAAATAAAATGTAAAACTGGAGATACTTTTTTAAAAAGTAATTTATTTTTAAAAGAATTTTTAAAGAATATTTTATTTCTTAAAAAATGTATATTCACAATCAATACCTATACTGTAAAAATATTCTTTTCCAGCTGTGAATTGTCTAGCATGTCTTATTTTAAATGAAAAACTATTCTAATTAAAACATAAAATGAAATAATAAGAGAGGCTATACAAATCAAATAGCTAACTATTTTCATGTTTAAAATTAGCAGGAAGAATTGACTGCTTTAACTAAAACTTTTTTTTGTTTAATTTCAGAAGCTGTCTGTGATGTATTTAATTTTGATAGTAAAGAGACCAGGTTCCTAGAAAGGATAAGAAAGGATGAAAAGGAAGATAGACAATTACAGGAAGCAGAAGAACAGTCTTCTTTAGAAATGGACTATGTCCTCATTAGCGGTGAAGAACATGTATCTTTGACAAATGACTTATTGGTAACCCAAGAAAGCAATGTCCCTTCAGCAATTGCTGAACAAATGGATTTTCTTGAAACATTTTCAGCAGACTCCTCGGATACATTACAGTCAATCTCCATAATAAATGAAAGTGAAGGACAGTCTACTCTGGAGAATGAATGGGACTCTTTTTACCTAGAGGAGAAAAGTTTTGCTGCTGTACCTCAAAAATGGGAAGGTGAAAAGAAATCACCCAGCATCCTTGTACAAGACCAGGAGTGGACTATAGTAGGCCAAAATGGAGAGCATGAAGTATCATCTGAAGATAATTGTAGTAAACCAGTCACAATAGAGTCACTATGCAGACAATCTATTAAAGAATTAGACAACGTTTTAAGCCAGGAACTGATCTCTGAAACCCAAGCTGAAATTCCACTAGATAAAAGCTCCTACCAAGCCTGGGAACAACAGGACAAGATTTCATGCGATACCAAAACAGATGCTCCTTTCTTGCAAGTGGTTGCTAATGATGTTGAATTGGATGATCATCCACAACAACCTCTTGGAGACAGCATGGTTAAAGAACAAAAAATAGAAGATGAGACTTCATCTGTGGACAATACAAGACATATCCATCGAATAGTAGGGTAGGAACAGATCTATAAATGTTAAGGTCTATAAATGTTATTGCTGATTTTATTATTGATGAATGTATTGGTACATTTCAGAAGGTTGCTCACACTAGAAGCAAGGGGTGGATAAATTTTATATTAGTATTAGAGCTTCCTTTTATTCAAGGCAGATATCTAACTTTTACCAACCTCTCCTATATTCTGCAACAATCCAGTATAGAGCAATCTAGCAACTGAAGATATGCAATTAATATATGCATTGATGATTAGTACTGACTGTATTGAAAGGATTTCGACTTTCTGCATGCGCAGAAGTGTTGCGTGTGAGCGCACACAAGCAAACCGGTAGTAAAAAAATGGAAACCCACCACTGATGATGTAGGAGGAAAATAATAGGTAGTCCAAAATCAGATGGAGCCTAGTAGTATCTGTCTTTTAATATTATTAAAAGACATAAGGTGTTCACTTCAGTTCACTTTAACAGATGCATAAAGAGGCTGTGCCAGTCCACATGCCTGAAAACATCTACAGTTTTGGATTATAATCATATATCATATCATATCATCTGGTTTAAAGTGTGTCTTAGGCACTCCATGCTAGAAAGGCTGGATGTAAATCAAATCAATTAATAAATACAGTTTAAATCTAATTTGTCATTCAAAACAATACTCAACTTTGATCTAACTTTTAAGATATCAAATGTCAAAGTTTGTAGTGAACAAAATTTTTCCAACCGTCTTCCTATTGTCCCATTGTCCACTTACCCACTCCTGTCCCTGGGCCTTTTTAAAAAAGACATTTCTCATTTATCACATTGATCGAATCTTTTCCCTTCTTCCTTTCAAATCAACTTTCTTACTCATTTATATTGTCACCATATTTTTAATCTACCCTGTACATAGGCTGTCCTCTTTCAGCTACTGCTTCATTTAGATACCATTTGCAGTTACAATGATGATGGAAAAAGTAACTGTGACTAGTCCTAGTATCTATGACTTTGTAGGTCTACAAAGCAAAAGAAAGTTGAAGTAAGAGCATAAACACAGTCACGGTTTCACTTAGCAACTGCTGTGTTAAATGACCTAGATGTTGGTCCCAATTGTGGTTCTACCTATAGCTCTTTTCAGAGTTCTTGACCTTTGTTCTCAACCTTCACAGATTCTTTGGTAGAACTTGGGCAAACTAGGATCTGGCTTATTTCTGAAATACTGCAGAGGAAAAAATGATGAAGTGATCCTATGTATCCGTTATTTTCAGTTCTGTGTTTCCTGTGTGGATATAATAAACATGAAATGATCCTAATTTTACTGGAGTATGAAAACTTGCTATAACAAGCTAATTGTGATTTAACTTTTTCCTCTAGTCCTATGCTTATGTGCATTACTCATTGATACCTTTTCTCAGAATGCTATCCAATTCTTGCAAAATATATTGCAGATGTTTTAGTTTGTCTTTTTGAAGGTGTCTCTTAGCTGCAAATCTCATGACCACAATAGGTGGGCCATATAAACATTTTTGGTTTTTCTCCTTCCCCTTATAAACTGCACCACTTCACCCTAGTCTATTAGAGTGATTTTCCCCCCATGTAAAGATAGCTAACTTTATCAAATAATTTTATCTCTCCTCTTGTTTTTATAGATCTAAGCAAATATTTCAGAACATTATATTACTAGTTTTAGATAAACGTATCAATTTAAATCATTTGACACAATCTATGTAACATATAAAAGTTAACATCTCATTTGCTCATGGACTCTTTTACATACATACATTCATACATACACATACATACATACATACATACATACATACATACATACAAAAAACTAATACCCATCCCTTTCCTAGAATAATGAATTATTTTGAGAAATATTAAAATGACAGAATATTATATTTCCCTGGATTAGAAATGGAGAAACGTGTTTTTATTAAGAGGCTGGAAGTAAACTCACTCTTAATAATCCCTACCTTTCTTAATAGCCCTCAGCAGACATCAGCACTTAAAAGATAAAGAGATAGATAGCTCTATTCATAAGCAAATTCCATGCAGCAAGGTCTGAACAAAGGTAGGGTTAGCCCTTAGCCACAGTAGGAATTGCCCAACAAGCAATTGCATCAGCTCCAGGCTTCAACCAATCTTAGCTCAGACAACTTATACAGTCAATTATGACCTCTACAACAGCCAATAGAATACATGTTGCACAGGAAGTTCAAGTTCAAAGCCCAAGAGAAAGTATAAAAACCCCACATTCTCAATTCCATGTGGTCAGCTACCCAGGACGGAACCAAAATATAATTGTGTATATTGGCTACAGTCAAAATCCAAGAAATATAAAATTATTTTAATTTTGAAAGCTGAGAACTGAACAGGAACTAGCTTGCTCTAGAGAGATAAACTTTAACCAACTGGCAGGAATTTTAGCCTCAGCACACCAGGAAGTCTCTCAACTAAGGATGGCTAATTTTGATATGACAAATATGATAAAACCCTGCATGGAAATGACTACATATCTCTCAATGCTATTTTCTACACACTGACACATATTTAAATATACTTTTCAAGGAAAAGAAATAGCCTTTTAATTAATTGGATAATGCAGAAAAAAGTGGCTTCTGCCTACAGATCCCAGTAAAAATTCTCTATTCTGCCTGAAGATACTCATTGAATCTGTCCCCTTGTTTTTTTTTAATAGAATTCTCCACCACTATACGACTTTAAATTCAATTTAAGTGATGTAGATTACATAAAGCTATCCAATACACAGCTTCAAACTTGCTTTTAAATTGATTATGAGGTTTATTTTATTTGGTTTTCACAGTAATGCTCTTGCCACCAAGAAAGGAAAAAAAACCGTTATTCTTAATAAGTCTGTTTGGCTTTGGGGTTCTTTGCGTGCCTATTAGAATGGCTGATTGGATATCCACACCGTGGTATCCAAAAAGCAGGTGATCATCTTCCTTATTTAGAACGGGCATCGGTCATGTGATCAGAAAAATGGTGAAGAGCTCGGTTTCTAGTAAGCTGCTATGGGAAGGAGATCCTGAAATAAAGTCCTAAAGCAGTTTTGCACTTTTCCTATTGCAAAACTGCTTTTTAAACCCGAGGAAGGTAAGCACGCCGTTGGTACGGAGCAATCGGCAAAGATGGTGCTTTTTTATTTATTTTTTTAACAGCTCTATTGTTGCAGTTAATTCGGAGGGAGGCGAGGGAGAAGAGAATATGCATCAGCAGGATTGCAAAACGTTTGCTGTCTCATAAGGAAATTAAGCTGCTGTGACTTAAAATTCAATCACATCTGGTTACGAAGGAAACTCTACCTTCTTTTCAGAGATCTGTCGAATTGCAAGATGACGTGATTTTTGTAATTGACGAACAGAACTTTACCGTGTGTTTTAATTGCGTAATCCTCCTCATTAGTATGATTTTGTTCTCTGCATAGCTTTTTGATGGTGGTGATGGAGAGGAAAGAAAGGCACTTCCACTATCTAATAGCGTGCTTAACTAAGGGGAAGCAACTAAATGCACTTGAGATTGTTATCAATCTTACAGCAGTATAATAGGTGATTGTGCTGTTTTAAGTCCTTTTCTGTCAGTGAAAAGCATATAAGATTTCTTTCTTGAAGTATCCTCTGGCTGTTCAGAAGGAATTGGATTTCAAGTGGACAAAGTGTGGAAAACACAAAGCTTGAAAAATGAGCAAGCATTTGGTTATGTCTGCCAGTAAAAAATAAATAAAAATGTAATATTTCTGTGGGAAACTTTGTTTTCAGAAAATGTTTTGTGCAGTTAAAGAAATGACCACTTTCACAGCAGCTTTCAGAAAAGAAAATACTTAAGAGGAGGATTTAATAGAAATATAGGAGAATAGAATGAAGGATTTGTGCTCTGTCTTCTTAAGCCACAAGAGGTTGATGTGATTGATTGGAGCTGTGTTTGAATGCAAGTCTCACATCAGCCATGTACTCTGCACAGCTCATTTGTTCTCTTGAGTCTGTAAGATGGAACTTGTAATGCTTTGCCTCATGGGGCTGTTTGAAAAAGAAGGAGCTTATAAAACTAAAGGAAAATCTTCCAATGAAATAATGTTTGCTTTAATGCTGCTTTTGATAAAGCATTGCATTTAAAAAAAATACCTAGGAAGTTGACTATATTTTCATGGAATCCTCTTCCTCATTTCCTTTTATTCCTTTTCTACCTTCTGAAGAAAAGCTAAGTGTCTCTTATGCTTGAGATAAATGGAATCTTTGTAGTTATTGCTGATCCAGGCTACCAAGAATATACAATATAGTTTCCTCTATAAAGTCAAGGGGTGAGAAAATTTATTTAGTTTTATAGTGAATAAGTTAATTTGAAGCAGTTTTCCCATCAATAATTCTTTGTCGTTTGTAAATTCAACTAATGAAAACTCTGTATAACCCACAGTTCCCTTTTATTGATGCAGCTCCCTCTCTTTCAAATTCCTGTCTCATAGTCACCTTATTTTTAGATTTTGTAAATCCCAATTTGACCCACTTAGAATCCATAAAAATTCTGTTGCTAAGGTCTGACTGGTTAATTGTTCATGTCCTCAGTTCTAATATTTCTTACTTTATAATCCTTTCTTCCTTTAGAAATAATGAACATTTTTGTCACCTGAAGAATTTTAATGTCAATATCCTTGATTTAATTATTACATCTTCTATGACAGTTTACAATATCCTCATTGGGCTGCATTAATCTGTTAAAACTATGTTTGTCCAAATCAATATTCGTTTTCTTTGCTTCAGTTCAGAGAACCCTGCAATGGAAGATTGGTGCCATGGCACCATGAGCTCTGCCATGATGCCTCAGTTGCTGCCAATACTTTGAATATTGTAGCTTCATGAATGAGTCATTGGCATAACTTTTATAACATCTAACATTTAATATCAAATTCTAATAGTTGATTCTTAATTAAGGTGATAGTAAATTCAAGTAAATGGAAAAAGGTTGTTTTCTATGCCTAATTCTCTCTAGCTTCAGAGTTTTAAAATGTTATGTGGATTTTTAAAATTGACTTTGTTGAGAGAAATATCCAGATCCAGTTCCAAGCCGGGAAAAAGGCCCTGGAGACAAAATGGAGGCTGGCGGCTGATTGGAAAGATGGTTTAATGATGAAGCAGAACCGCATGGGTAATTCTGGGCAGCTGACCACATGGGGTTGAGAGTGAAGGGTTTTTATACCTTCTCTTGGGCTTTGCACTTGAGCTTCCTGTTCCTGTGTAAGAATATGTATTCTATTGGCTGTTGTCAGACTCCCATTCAGCCACATAGCTGGCTTTATAGGCAAAGTACAAATCCTAGGTGTTTGTTTGAGCTAAGTTTGGTTGATGTTTCTGAGGATGATGCAATAATTCCTATTTTGGCTTACTGGTTTTGCCCTGTTTTGGTCTCTTGGGTGAGGGCTAATCTGCCTTTGTTCAGATTTTACTGCAGAGAGTAATGTGTTACCAAATCTGCATTTCTAAAAGCTTTCCCAGCTCAGTTGCTCCTTGAAGGCAGGGAGCTGGGGCTCTGAATTTCTGCCTCCCTTAAAATAGGAAAATATTTTATCCTGCCTTTTTAAAAATATTCCTCAAAATATTTCATTCTTCTAGGAGAGGAGGAGGTGGCTTCCAACAACTTATTATGTGCGACCAAGTCATTTTTTGGCTTGATGGTGACCACATAGATAGATTTTCATCTTGGTGATCTATTTATAACTTGGTCTTTCAAGTCTTCCAATATTGCATTCATCACCACTTTACTGATGGCATTGAAACCTTTTTAAGGTATACTTTAGGTACTTTACTTTTTGGTCCTTAACTGTCTTGGTACTTAACAATGTTAGATTTGAATAAAACATTGGTCAATGATTCTAATAAACCATTTGAAAATGGTTTGGAAATTTTTTGGCTGTGTCATAATTGCAGTGCTTCTCTGATGTTCATTAAAATAACCCCATAGTTTTCCAAGCTTTTGTGCATGCCTGAAAATAGATGCCAGTGATTTAAGTAATCCACTCATTAAGGTTAATGTGACTCTTTAAAACATCTTTTTCCCTCTCAGACCCTGTGAAAGTCTCAATAAAGTCGGGCTGCTTTCATGACTAGCCCAGAGATACTGCGGTCTAAAGCACTTTGAATAATTTTAGAAATATACACAACAATAATTACCTGTACTGATTAAATAGTTTAATCAACGAAAATTGCTTGCAATTAATCTGTTAGCAAATTATGAATTGTTTGCTTTTTTAAAGCACCAATCTTTGTGAAACAGGTAGCTTGAAATTCCCTTGTGCAAAGAAGCATTTGGTCTTTCATGAGATAGAACAGATTATGGTTTTGTTTTTTTGAGATGAGGAAATATGGTCTATATCTCCACTGAAAACTAAGGAAAATATTTCTTTACTGAAAACTGAGGAAAATGTTTCTTTTTCTCAGTGATTGCTTTTTCCAAATTGCAGTATACTTAATGAGAAATTCAAGCCATCGTAGTCAATTAACCATGTGAGTTTTAAATCAATCCATGGAGTTTTACCTAAAGTTAATATAGTTAATTG
Organism: Thamnophis elegans; assembly: GCF_009769535.1. Classification (NCBI taxonomy): domain Eukaryota; kingdom Metazoa; phylum Chordata; class Lepidosauria; order Squamata; family Natricidae; genus Thamnophis; species Thamnophis elegans. The sequence goes on along the minus strand of NC_045543.1, from coordinate 80,124,692 downwards.
ATTTCTTTCATGCCTAATTAATGTTGGCTTATTGATCATCTATCAATCTGTTTCGCTATCTATTCATCCCAAAAGTAACACCCCCGCCCCCAAGCAGTTATGGCAGAACTGTATGCTTCTGGGTCCAATTCAAGGTTTTGGTTTTACTTTTAAATCCCTTCATGGCATTAGTCTATCAAAAGAACTGTCTCACCCCAAAGAAATTGGCCCATCACACCCATTCTGGCAGAAAAGGTATGCTATGGGCTCCATTGTTCATGGAATTCCAGTTTAAAGGGCCCCAGAGAAGAGCTTCTCTACATGGCTTCTGCCCTTTGGAACATTATGCCCCCCCCTCCCCAAGGTGAGAGCTACACACCCCTTCTGAAAGGGCCTGAAGACCTGGCTTTGCCAGCTGGCCTGGAGCCCCAGTGGGGGTGCATCATTCTGTAGGTGATTAAGAGACTAACATAAGAACCCACCTTCCCCTACTTTTTCTACTTTCCTCCATCTTGATCAATTTTAAGCTATTTATTCCTTTGATGTTTTAATGTTTTTTATCAGCTTTTTAATTATTGTAAGCCACAGTCTAGATCCGTGATGGCAAATCTATGGTATGCGTGCCAGGGGTGACACGCAGAGCCCTCTCGCTGGCATGTACATGTTCGTCTGCACGCACACATCTTTTAGTTTGGGCATGCGCGCATACGCAGTTTGGGCACTTGGTGTCTAAAAGGTTCACCATCACTGGTCTAGATGGACAGTATATAAGTTGAATAAATAATTAAACAAAATAAACCTATGATCTTTCTCCTTCTTGCCTTCCTCTTTTCTTTCTTTCTTTCTTTCTTTCTTTCTTTCTTTCTTTCTTTCTTTCTTTCTTTCTTTCTTTCCTTCTTCCTTCCTTCCTTCCTTCCTTCCTTCATTCCTTCCCTGCTTCCTTCCCTCCCTTCTTCTTTCCTTCCTTCCTTTCTTTCCTCCCATCCATCCATCCAAAATGGGGAAGCCAGGAAAAGGATTTCTTAAGGAAACTTAACTGAAGCTTAACAGAAGCTTTGCCTTCTGTTATACTAGAGCTCCCAGGGTTTCCCAGGCAGTGTGACCATTTGGCAGTACTTGTGAGTATTGTGGGAACCGAAGCCCAAAATATGAACATAATGCCAAGTTTGGAAATGTCTCCTTTATCAGCAAGTCAAAAATAGCAGTCATTATTAGTTATGATTTTTGCCCCTTCAGCTGTAGTGCAAACATTAGCGCACAATATTTACACACCATATTGTACGGCATACAAAAATATATGCTTACAGAGCTCTCCTACTGCAGCAGTTGATTGTGGATACCGAAACATGATTTAAAATGTTCATGCTATGGAAATATGTCCAAGGTAAGGCATTTTTTACAATTTGGGGGAGGGGCAGATTCAGATCAGGACTCCTTGAACTAGTACCTGACATTTTCTTGTCGAATTGTTCGGAAGTTGTTTGCCATTGATTTTCTTTCCTAGGGCTGAGAAAGAGTAGCTGGCCCAAAGATTTTTAGTTGGTTTCATGCTTATGGTAGGACTTAGAAGACACAGCCTCCTAGTTTCTAATCTGCCTCCTTAGCCCCTAAATTGGCTCTTATTCTTTACATGAAATACTTAATTATAATTTGTTAATTAAGTTGTGTATGTGTGTGTATCTACATTTGTGGGTGGCAAGTTCATAAAATGAAATAGTATCTAGTGAATTATATCTCCCTGTAGGTTATCAGATTAATTAGGTCTAGTCACATGATTCTAATGTAAACTGTAAGTAAGGTTTTTTTTGGTTACTCCTTTGAGTCAATGTTGTCTGAAAGTTTTCTTGCAGAATTTTCAGAAACGTTTGTCATTTCCTTCTTCCTAGGGCTAACAGAATGTGACTGGTCTAAAATCTAAACCAATGATGTTTTCCATAGATGGCCTGTATAAAACTAAGGCATTATACTATCTAGTTTGTTTTATGCATGATATATAATGTGAATGTAGCGATATTATCTAAATATTGTTTAGATTTTACTTTTAAATTATTTTTAAACATTGTCTATATTATATATACATAATATATATTATATACATATACATAATATGTGTAGTATCCATACAAATATATATATGTGTACATAACATATCATGTATAATATGCATATATTATGCATAAAACAAACTAGATAGCATAATGCCTTAGTTTACACAGCATATTAAGACTATGCTTGGGTATCTATATTATTCTGAAACAGTTATATAACCTCATTAGTCTAGTCTAGCGTATTGTGCAATTCTGTTTTTGAGTGAATAACAGATCTATGCATGTTTGTGCATAAGTGAAGTCTGCTGTACTTTCATTTAACTAAATATATCCAGGATTTCAGCTTGAGAGAGAAAAGCTGCATAGCACTTTTTTTTTGCTGTCAATGAAGATGAAAGTTTTAACCTTGGATAAGCCTTACTGAAAGGATATTCTGATATTCTACTCATTGTAAAAGATTCACATAAGATTTGTTCTTACATGGGCTAGAGGTATATTGTGCTGCTAAGTCCTAAATTGTTTGGTTTTGGCAAAGTACAATGTATGAACCCATCCATATTTAGAAATAACATTGTTTAGCATTAAATTGTATCTAGGTTCACACATTTCACTGAGCCAAGACTTGTTATCCAGTTTTAATTAGATTCAACTATAATGCTACGTTATAAAACATGTTTGGTAAATCACAATGGGGGGGGGCGGTGATGGGGGAACCAGTATATTGTTTTTATTCTACCTTCGTAATCATTCAGGTTCTATATAGTACACATATCATTTATAGATTCTGCTTAAGCATCCTATGCATTTCACATTGGAAGCTTTCCTCTTTGACCCATATTGGCCAATTATCTATTAGGGTGGCAGCTGGCAGATACCCTACATTTCCAATGAAAGCCATATTTGAATATATTCATATAAAATGGTTGCCTCTGTTTTTCACACTATGTTAGAGTACTTGCTATATACTCAGTGGAGTCCAGAAATTGAAACTCACAGTTTCAATTGTAAGAAATTTTAATTGTTCTTCTGAGCAGGAGATACTCTTTTCCTCCTGCAAGATCAAGTCTCAGCTGTTTCCAAAAAAGCTATTTCCCACATTTATAATAGGTAGTTATGGCTTATTGAATCCACCTGCTGGTTTTCAGGCTTTCCTATGCAATGTTATTGCTTTTTATATTTGATATATAATATACTGTTATATTGTTCTACTTTTAAAATTTTACAGCCTTGGATTGTAAATAAATAAATAACTAAAACCCCTGAATTGTATTTCATTATCTAGATCATTGAGGGCCGCATCAGGGTTGTGTTTGACCTTGGAGGAGCCGTTGGGCTATGACCAGGATGGGTGTGGCCAGCTCGATGACACTCGTCGAGGCTCCGTTTTTGGCCCTGATGGCCTCCTGAAGCCCTCTGCCAGCGAAAACGGAACCCGGAAGGGTTGCGGATATCCCTCCCGAGCTCCGTTTTTGCTGGCAGAGGTGCTGCGGACTGATCCTTTGCTGTTTCCAGGGCAGCCCGCAGTCCAGATCTAAGCACTCTGTGGGCTGGTGCTGGTCCACATGTCTTGAGTTTGACACCCCTGATCTAGGTCATAGTGTTTAGGCTTATTGTAACTGCCCTGCAATAAGCTGGATGAACACTTGACGTTGGAATAGATTTTATCCATCTTAATCTTTCTGCTGCTATCAAGTAGTCATCTGGATTTTTGTAGCATTGATATAGTAAATATAATTAAGTTTATCTTGAAGTTACATTATAAGGGAGCAGGAAAAAACGTATCTGAATGCAAAACTATGAGCTGTGAGAAGAAATTTTTTTGACAGTGAGACTGTGGAGTAAATGTGAAAGGAAGAAGGTCTAATGCATGCAGGCATCTAGAAATGGTATGATGCACTGACCCTTGTTATCAGTGCATTCTTTTCAGGAAACAGATATCCAGCCCTGGGCTTCACTTGTAGACACAAGAGCTAAAATATCTTAGACTATTTCTATAGTGAAGCCTATGAGATAGAGGTGGCTATCAACACTCTAAATTCTAACAAGAGGCTGGATAGACTCAATAGGTAGAGCATTTGTGCAGTTTAGGGACAATTTAGTGAACTTGTTATGGCATCACCCTAACTCTAGCCTCATGGCACCACACTCTATGAAAGCTTGTAAATTGTATTCTACCAACAGTCTGGATCTTTCAGGTAGGAATGACTAAATGTTGATGTGATACTCCATATGTCAGGAATTTGTTTAATTCTAAAGAGAGGCCTTAGTTTCTGAGGTTGGCTGGGATCTTCATTTTCAAAAAGTCAGATCTGAAGCATTTATGGCATCTACTCATAAAATGCTCATGTGTAGATGAAGAGGGGCTCTCATAGGAGAGTGAAATTTTTTTCCACGATATAAACATAAACTTTGCATGCTGTAGTGCTTGTCTTGGATAGATGACAGAATCTTACTGGATTCCAGCTTCATGGATTCAGTTTCAGAAATCTGTATTTGCTTAGACTCCCACCATCTTTGTTGAGTACTTTTCAAGGGGCCTCTATCTAGTGCTTCCATCAAAACTGCTGTCATAATTTTCATTGTGGAGTTAACTGGGTCACCTGGGCTACCAAGGCATTGGTAGCTAGGTTGACAATCAACGGAATTACTGAAACATCAGTAGCTGTTGAGTTAAACTATGATCTCCTCGCATACAATGGAATTGAGCAATCAAGCTATTGGGGGTGTCCATTTCAAAACACTTGACATCCCAATTTAACTAGGCTCATAGATTAGATTATTGCTTCGTCTTATAAAAAAAATCCATACGAGAGTAGAATCATCCTTCTTTTTGATTGGCTCCTTAGTGTTTAATTTTCCAGACTCATCTCCTGGATGATTTAAGTTCCTTAACATTTTCAATGTCTGAACCTTTTGAATTGGAGTTTCTCTACGTTCACTACAATTATGAAAGAAGTACAGATAACCCTTTCTTAGCAACTACTTGTTCACTGACCATTCAGAGTTATGCCAGTGATGGTCAAGGACACTTATAAATGGTCCTCAGAGTTGTGGCTATCACTTGTCCCTGCGTTCAGAATTCAATTTGGGCTCTTGTATAGTTGTGATGGTCTCAGTATCCTGTGGTCATGTAATTGCAATTTGTGATCTTCACTGCTGACTTTTGACAAGCAAAGTCAGTGGAGAAGCTTTTAGGAAATCATAAGTCAAAGTCCTGTGATGTCACCCTTAACAACTATTCACAGTTTAATGATCACAACCAGAATTGCTCTAATAAGCTTAGACATGTGATTTTTGACTTTATGACTGTGCCACATAGCAACAGAGATCCCAGTCCCAATTATGATCATTAACTGATTACTCCCTGTACATAGAAGTGCTTGGTCATATAGAGAGTATGAATGAGATCCACAGTGCAAAAATAAAATGCACAAAGGAAGTAAATCATCTGAGAGACAGTGAAAGACTGAGAAAATTGTGTTTGTATAAAGTTGAAGAGTTAAAATGAGGCAGGTGAGATGTTTAAAGAACAAAATGCACTGTATAAATCAGTGTAAGGATTATATAGTTAAGTGTGGCCCTAGAATTTTGAGAGTCTATAAGCTCTCTGTTATAAGCTAAATCTATGTGAAACATTTTCTCCCAAAAGCTTAGCATTTACATCTATAGTAGTTCTCCTATATTAGGTGCTTTCCTTTTTCTGTGTAACAATTACATTTATTTCTCTAAAGTATCTTGCTACTTGCATAATTCAAATTGTCTTCTTCCTTTAGCTTTTCTCTTTCTTCTTCCAGGTGGATGATTATGACATGGTGTCATCTTGATCTTCTCTAGAAAAGAGATGGGAGTCACATTAGAATTCATAAGGAAAGGAACCTTACAATAATATGATTGGGAGCAAGGCTTATTTTATTTTTACTCTTTCACCTTGTCTTTGGAAAAGCTTTGTGAAAGTTAAATAAAGACTCACAATTGCTTTAGGTGGTTAGAGAAAAAATGTGTTACAATAGATAAGATTTTTAAAAAGTTTTTTTGTCAGTACGGTAATTTTTTCACGCATTATATATCATTTGTTTTTAAATAGTCCCTGGATTATTCCAAAATAATAATTTAATTTATATGCTGGAGAGGTTGTGGAGTTTTCAGCATGGAAGGGAAGGATTAGCTTTTAGAGTTAAGCTATTTGAGCGATGAGAACTTTTTAAGAACTTTAAAAAACAAATGGTAATTAGGGAAGGTTGAGGCTGAGGCTAAAAGAGTGCGTTTTATGACATACAAAGAAGATTTATATGAAAGCATTATTTACTGTTTTAAAAAATTACTTTTCTTTTGATAAATATCGTGTCTATATGTTTTGATATTAAGAATTATGTAGCCTTCAGCAACTGCTTGACACTTCTCAGAGGCATCTGATTGGTTACCATCAAACAGATTGTTGGATTAGATAGGCCTTGGGCAAGGCTGATTTTATGTTCTTGAGAATAACTAGCATAATTTAAAAATGCCCATTAATCTGTAATAGTTTTTATCACAAAATCCTAGTGGACATAAATCTCTGAAAACCTTAATTTATTGAGTTTATAAAGTGATCTTATTTATTTTCAAAAGTTCAAGGTCTTACTTCAGCAATAGTTCTCAGTTTGGATTCAGGTACAATCAAATAGTAACTTAAATCTGGGTTTAGTGGAATTTGATGCCACAGATGAGTTTTCATTCAGACATTAACATGAAATAACTGGTAAATCCATTATTTTGGGAAGCAGTCTGGACACTGGTTGCTGCTTCAACTAAAAGATGAGTATGCTCCCGTGCAAGATTTGCATTTGATAAGGCTGCAGGTGTAGATGGTGTAGCTGGAGAAATGTCGACACATGGATGCATTGTGCATATGGAGAGGATGTGTGTCTTGTTTAACATCAGATCTGCATGGAAACTGCAACTGTGCATAACGGTTGGAATAATGCTCTTATTATTCTGTACGAAGTGAAGGGTGGGAAAAAACAACTGGCAGGGATATTCTGTAAGCTCAGAACAAAACACAATTCTCATTGTGGCAGAATTTTCCAAGACAGGATTTGTCTTCATTGTCAGAAAAAATATAATTGACTTTGCATGCAAATACTAAAGTTTGGAGACAGCATAATCTCTTTTGAAACTTAATCATCTCAAAAAGTCTCTATTTTTTAACAAAGCCAAATTCTCTTCAAACCTCTTCAGGTCTCTGCATCTGTTTCCCCTTGGGCATACTGAGAACAGTTAAATCTTTACTTAGAGTGATTTGATTCTTCAAATACGGAAAACAACAACATATGTGTTTGCCTTGATGTTTTAGATTGGTACCAGAGGATGTGGGAATGGATATCCTTAATGAGGCCATGCTAGATTCCTCTGCAATAGAGATGAGACCTGGTGAGTCTACATTTTAATTGTCTTTTTAAAAGTTTCATTCTCTCCTGGGGCATTTAATTATTCACCGACTGAACTATTTCTGTACTGTGATAATATTATTTATTTATTTGGAATAAAAATGGTTCAATTTTGATATTTAATTAATTCAATGGTTCCCTTGATCATCATTTGCAGTTCTCATCCACTTTCTACCGTGCTTAATTTCATTAGGCTGCAAATGAACTTGCTGCATATGATAATTAGCTACACTGCACTTTCTTCACTTCAGCCTGTACAGATTTAGCTTCTATTTACCAGTAAAAACAACACAATTAAAATTGCTGGCTAAGGTGTCATCAGTTAGAAAAGAAGTCTTTGACATATTAGATTATTCCTCAGCCATTGCATTACATCCAAGACCAGGGAAGATATAAATGGCAACTGCCCAGGATTTGAGTAATCATGTTTCAGGAAAAGTATACCAGGAAAGGGGGATTTTACAGCTGTGCATAAAATCTTCATATTTGTTCTGTTAATTAGAGGGGAACTGATGCCTTATCAGACGTAACAAAAATAGACACAGGTTGGCTGGCAACAGCTTTCTGCTCCAATTGAAATGTTATCCTTATTTGAATTGTAAATACAGTATTTTCTGTATCTGCTATTAAATATTGGGTCCAGGCATAAGAATGCTTTGCGATAATGAAGGCTGTAGTGAAGAAGCTCATGCATTTCTAAGGATGAAGTGGCTGTGTTACTTCACTTTGGTCCTTCACTGTTTTTACTGGTCCTTGCTGTAGCTGATGGGAGCTTCAAGACAAATACCAGTCAAGGAAGATTTAGCAGTGAGACCCACCTAATTGAAACATTACATTGCCTTTTTGTGCTAACAAAAAGAATCTTGTTCATCTTCTCTCTGAAATGGGTTCATCCATCAGAACAAAGGGTGTAATTTATCCTGATAATGGAGAGAAGATCCTTGGCAAAGCAAGATAGGATAGCTCAGGTTGGTACCTCATTCCTTCCATATCATGAAGCTCTTCATCCAGGCCCACTTCACCTAGGCCTTCTTGTTTTCTGGAGTCACATACAACTATTAGATATGTTGAGTAATTTTTCAAAAGTCGAATTAATTTAAATGCTACACTTGGAGTAATAGTTTTAACCTAAAACAGAGATTCTTCTCTTTCCGTGCTTATTCAGAACCTCCCAATTCGCTAGACCTTAATGGCTCTCATCCCAGAAGGATAAAGCTCACTGCTCCAAATATCAATCTCTCTTTGGACCAGAGTGAAGGATCTGTCCTTTCGGATGATAACCTGGACACTCCAGATGAAATTGATATTAATGTAGATGATCTTGACACACCAGATGAAGCAGATTCTTTAGAATATGCTGGACATGGTAATGAGTTTAATTTGGTAAAAGTGATTATCTATCTGTGTTTATTATGGGAGGGGGTATACACTTTGGCATGAAATTTTACAATTTTCTAGAAACCGAGCCGTCAGCTCATGAAGACATATGTGCAGTATAAAAATGAACAGCTCTAAGGAAAAGCAGAACATGCTTATATATGTGTGTATGTGATAGATAGGTGGTAGATAGATAGATAGATAGATAGAGTTATCAAATTGTCAGCTGTTGGTTATTTGTATACAATAGTTTTGGAAGATTAAATGTCTTATCTGTTTAATTGGATAGCAGGAAAAATTCTAATATTTAATATTTAGGATAAATAGTATTTCTAGTTCAGTTATTTTTAAAGATTCCAGATGCAAGTATAAACTTTGGAGGATACATTCTTGTATGCAGCTGTGATATTTATATATATTATGTAACCCCAATCCTAAAATGTAATACATGTTTTGTTTTAGAACTATGGATTTCTCTCTTTTTCTATCATGTCAAAGGAATCTATATAATTTCTTCATAATTATTTGGCTCTCCATTGATTTTTTTCACAGATTACATTGTTCCTACAAATAATCCAATTTAAGCACATATCGATTATTAACTTCATTATGTTAGAAGGATTAAATGGAAGAGGGTTAATTTATATTTAATATCTGTAAGGTTATTGTTATAATGTAACAATTAAAGTAACCAAAACCTTGAAATTTAATTGTTACATAATGAATTATGAATTCATCAGTCCTTTAGAACACAAAAAAGTACAAAAACTTTCAATTGATGGAAAGTTAGGGTTATTCCAGATTTGTAGTCTTGAGCCTCAAATATCATAAATCACATATTTGTGATTCAAGACTATAAATTATTTACTGCTTATGATCTTGCTATCATTGTAATGGAAGAACTACTGTGTATTACTTTATGTGGTCAGGCTTAACAATACATTCTGGGTCTCTCATCAGGATATCATTTTCCTACCAGGTGAACAATCAAGAAATTAAATATTTCAGTTAATTTTATATTCAGAAAATGAATGGGAAATATCAGAAAGCAATAAATACACATATACAAATGCACACATACATAGAAAATGATGTGCTACAATAAAATTTGAAAAGAAGGTTTATTCATGGAACTTTTGAGAATAATGTCATTCAATTAATTGTATAATTGATTTCAGAGTTAAATGCAGAAATTCAGTTTTGTTCCTGGATGAAACAGGCTTTTCTTATATTAATGGCTACTTACTTAAATCCTCTACTCTTGTATTTTCAGAAGAGCAACCAGCCATTAAAGAACCTTCTCAAGAAGAATCTGAATCCATCCCAGAATATACTGCTGAAGAGGAACGGGAAGACAACAGGTTATGGAGAACTGTTGTTATTGGAGACCAGGAGCAGAGGATTGATATGAAAGCAATTGAACCTTTTAAAAAGGTTATTTCTCATGGAGGTACAGAAAAAATATGTTTTATTAATTATACTAGCATAGAGTAATTATAAAACACTTGAAAGTATCCTAATTTCTAAATGGTATTGCACATCTAACATAAATTTAGAATGTGTTTCCTTGGAATAAAACAGCATTTGTGAATTATTGAATGAATTCCTTCGCTACTGAAAACTCTATAATGTATCCATAACAACAGAATACTTTTGATGTGAAATATGTGAGTTGATGAGTCATTAAATCATTTTATTCTGGGCATGGTATGCTCCAGTTTCCAGATCTCTGATTCACACTTTCAAAGGAAAGACAGAGCTTAAAAAAGAAAAAAAATGAGAGAAGAAAACACAACATATTCAGTATTTATGGTACAACTCCAGGCCTGTGTATTACAGGAACATTTCATCCTATTGAATGTTTGCTTTGAAATTAATATGTGGTGTGAAACTAGCCATGGTTTGTATACCATAGTCCCTGAGACATTCTTACATCAAATAGGAGGATGTCATGAGACATTCTGGTTTGGAAGTAGCTTTGTCAATGGTTCAGTGTTGTTGAATACTTTAAATTGAGATTCCCAGGTTGCTTTTCTCATTAAAATGTTACCAAATATGCCACTATGCTATTGGTTTGCTTCCCAACTTGCTTTAGCATATTTGATACTTATGCCCCCTGACCCTGAATTATGCAACTGGTAATGTGTGTGTGTGTGTGTTCAATTTATGAAACCTTCCAATTCTATTGTGTTAAGAACTGTTTGTGAGACATATATTTTTGACTCCACAGGATACTATGGTGATGGCTTGAATGCCATCATTGTATTTGCTGCATGCTTTCTACCGGATAGCAGTCAAATGGATTATGCATATGTCATGGAAAACCTTTTCCTGTGAGTGTGGAAATATTGTAGTAAAATTCTTTCATGTGGTGAAATAGATGATTTTCATTAAGAGATAAGTGCAGAGTTGAAATTGGTTCCTTTGTTGCTTAGTTCTTTTGAGGCAAACAGAAATTTGGTTTGTATAAATAAAATAAAATGAAATAAAATATACTACAATGGAAAGAAGCCATAGGGAAGTGATTCCTGTTTTGCCATAGTTAAGAGTGAATTGAGCCTTGATATTTAAAGAAAGTTTTTCTTGAAGTGCCCCTAACCTTCCATGGCTGAAGTCCTGAATTCCAATACAGATAGTCCTCAGGTTACCACAATTGAGCTCAAAATTTATGTTGGTAAGTAATTTTGCCCCATTTGACCTTTCTTGCCACAACTGTTAAGTGAACCACTGCAGTTGTTAAATTAGTAACACAATTGTTAAATGACTTCCCTATTGACTTTGCTTGTCAGAACATCCTAAACGTTGGGACATTGCAACAGTCAGAAATATTAACCAGTTGCTGTGATTTTAATTTTGATCACATGACTATGAAAAGGTTGCAGTGATTGTAAGTCTGGTAAATGGTCGTAAGTCATTTTTTTCAGTGCTGTTGTGACTTTAAACATTCACTAAGTTGAGGACTACCTGTAAAACTATAATTTCTCATTGTGGGAAAGCCACATAGGTCAGGAGTTTTGTCTGAATTTCCAGACTATATTCTTGCTTTGAATCCTGTCCCTGAAATGCTCCTAACTTCTCTACCAATGGAATGAGTTTAATAATTTACTTATACTGAAGTTTTCATGCCCTGAACAGTATAATTAGCATGGGCTTCTTATTTAAATATTTCACATTCCCAAAGGAGTGACCTGTACTATGTAGGTTACTTAGCGTATGGGTGGAATTATACTTTTAATAAAGAACTCCCTCAACTGCCAATTTTGTTGCTGGAAATTATGTATTTGCTTAAGTGCTAAAACATAGGGCAGTATTTCTCGGTCTTAACAACTTTTAAGATGTGTGAGCTTCAACTCCCAGAATTCCCCAGCCAGTTGAAGTCCACATATATTAAAGTTAATATTTTAAAGTTCCTAAGGTTAAAAAAATACTGGCATAGGAAAAAAAAATGCTTGTGAAAATATTATTTTCCTCCTCCTCCTCCTCCTCCTCCTCCTCCTCCTCCTCCTCCTCCTCCTCCTCCTCCTCTTCTTCTTCTTCTTCTTCTTCTTCTTCTTCTTCTTCTTTTTGTTTAGATATGTAATAAGTACTTTGGAGCTCATGGTTGCTGAAGACTATATGATTGTTTACTTAAATGGAGCAACTCCAAGGAGAAGAATGCCCGGACTCGGATGGATGAAAAGATGTTACCAGATGATTGACAGGCGGTTTGTGGATCACTTATATTTTCTAATTATTATTTTTCTTAGGCTATTTACTATTTTAAATCCTCTTGCCCCCTTCTTTTTAAAAGCAAGCTGTTGCTTGTGAGTATCACTAAAGATTAAGAATACATTTTAGAATGCATGTCAAAAGCGTGTGAATTAGTGTGTGATAGTGGCCATAGTTGTTGAACATGTGATTATTATTTTTCTCAACCAATGAGTTTCATACTGAAGACTTAGGCCCAGTATTCTTCAATATCTTCATAAACAACTTAGATGAGGGAATAGAAGGGATCTTACCAAATTTGCGGATGAAACTCAGTTAGCAGGAATAGCCTACATAGTAGGCTCAGGATCCAGATTGATATTGACAAACTTGAACATTGGGCCCTCTCTAACAAAATGAAATTCAATGTAGAGAAATAGTAAAGTATTACACTTAGGCAAGAAAAACCAAAAGTACACATATAGACTAGGTGAAAGAAAGCTTAATAACAGTAAGTGTGAGAGGGATCTTGGAGTCTTAGTGGATAATCAATTAAATATGAACCAGTAAATTGCGATGTCAACCAAAAAAATCCCAATGCAATCCTAAATTGCATTAACAGAGGGATACAATCAAGATCAAGTGAGAAAGACCACACCTAGAATACTGCATCCAGTTTTGGTCACTACACTATAAAAAAGATGTTGAGACTCTAGAAAGAGTGCAGAGAAGAGCAAACAGAATGATTAGGGGAGTGGAGGCTAAAACATATGATGAACATCGTAACGAGTCTAGTGAAGAGAAGGACTATGGGAGACATGATAGCAGTATTCCAATATTTGAGGAACTGCCACAGAGAGGAGGACAAGCTATTTTCCAAAGCACCTGAAGGCCAGGCAAGGAATAATGGATGGGAAATGAAAAAGGAGAGATTCAAGGAATAAGAAGTTTTCTGACATTGAGAGCAATCAGTGGAACAGCTTGCCTTCAGAAGTTGTGGGAGCTTCATCACTGGAAACTTTCAGAAAGAGACTGGACTGCCATCTGTCAGAAATAATGTAGGCTATCCTGCTCAGGTGGGGCGGGGTGGTGGTGGTGGACTAGATGATCTACAAGATCCTTTCCAACTCTCTTAATCTGTAATCTTTCTTTTTAAATGCAGATTAAGGAAGAATTTGAAATCATTCATCATAGTTCACCCTTCTTGGTTTATAAGGACAATTCTAGCTGTCACACGGCCATTTATAAGGTCAGACATTATCAATTTTGGACTTTCTAAAATACTGAGTTTTTGCATGATCAGGAACTGCTTTGATTGTGAGATAAGCAGTTGGGGAAGTAAAGAACAGCTTCTGATTCAGCTTTGTGCTGATATGGCTCTTTAAAATGATACATATATTTGTTTAATTTTACCATGAGTAACATATACAAGAAATACATTTATCATTTCCTTATAATAATTATATTTTAACTTCTATATATGGCATTATTACAGAATAATTTATGCAGATTTAATAGGTTGATGCAGGCAAAATGAGTGTTTGTTCTTTTTCTATGTAAACTAAGGGATAAGAAGTCCCTGCCTAGGTATCACCTACTGTGTTTCCCCGAAAATACGACCTGTCCTGTAACTAACGCCTTGCCACATTTTTCGCATGGGCAAAAATATAAGCCCACCCCCAAAAATAAGTCCCCTGGCCAGGCAGAGCACCGCTCACGACCTAGCGATATCCCGAAGGTACCAAGCCGCGAGCATAACTTCTTCTCCGGCTTCCAAACTCCAAAACTCAGCTGCCGAATCTTCCAGCAGCGGCCGTTCTAAGAGTGCACTCTATGGTTGTGGGCTGGCTGCTGGAAGACTCTGTCCGGAAGACTCACCGTCCGGCAGCCACTCCACAACCATATAGCATACTCCTAGAGCAGCCGCTGCTGGAAGACTCGGCAGCCGAGTTTTGGAGTTTGGAACCCGGAGAAGAAGTTATGCTCGGAGCGCGGCAGGTGCGGAACAGGCACTCGCGCAACCCCCCCCTCTCCAGCCGGGCCGAGCTTCATGCACTGACCTATGGGGTATCCCGAATGTGCCAAGCTGCAGGAGCTGGGGGGCGGGCAGAGCGCCTTAGGGATAGTGGGGATAGCGCCCTAGGTCAGTGAATGGCGCTCTACCCGGCTGGAGAGGGGGTTTGCCGGGTGGCTGCTCGTGAGTGTTGTCACCTCATGGCTGCTTCGCCCGTGAGGCTGTGCCTGGCTCTTCGGGAGCCCGGTCGCAAGGGAGAAGCTGCCAGGCAATCCCAAAGCAATAAGCCCTTCACCTCTAATAAGCCCAAGGCCATATTTTGTGGGGTAAAAGAAAATAAGACCCTGTCTTATTTTTGGGGAAACACGGTAACAAGTAGGTTATCTTGGATGAGGTTTGTATAAATTACTGTGATATTTTAAGACAGTACAGGTTGTCCTCAATTTATGGACACAAAAGAGACCAGAATTTATATTGCTAAGCAAGGCTGTTGCTAGATGGATCACACCTGATTTTATGACCTTTTTATCATAGTTGTTAAGCTAATTGTGCAGTCGTTAAACAAATCCATTGACTTTGCTTGTCGGAAGCTGGCTGGGAAAGTCGCAGATGGCAATCATATAACGCTGGGACACTACAGCCTTTGTAAATACATGCTGGTTGTAAATTTTGATCACGTTGGGGTGCTGCAATTGTTGTAAATATGAGGACCAGTCGTGACCTTTTCAGTGCCTTTCAGTAACTTTGAAAGGTCACTAAACATCATTCCTACACTAGCCTGCAATTTAGCAGCTTATTAATTAACATGGAGCTGAATTTTATATTTTATTTTATCCATATTGCTTAACCAGTGAATTGTGCTTTTTGTTTTTTCAGTTCAAAATTCAGTAATAAGATACAATATGTCAACACTTTGGCAGACCTTAATGAACTAATTCCAATGGAATATGTAAATGTCCCAGAAAGTATTGTCAAGTAAGTGAAGAGCATTTGGAGAATAATAATGAGATATGTTATTACTATAAAATAAAACAATTGATATTTTTAATGAAATTTAATTTTATCTAAGTAATATATAATATTTACAAAAGTACTCAACATTGTGATTAAAACTGAACAATGCTAGAAATAATTGTTTAACTTGTTTACTTGATTAAAATTTAAAACATAGAAAGCCAAGCCAAGAAAACAAAAGAGGAATGGTTAAGAAATCAGAATCAGTTTAACCTATAGAAGAGGTGATAGGGGGAAGCTAATTAAGCACTCTTCAAATATCTGAAGGTTGAATCAGTGATCTTATTCTCAATTACCTCAAAAAGAAGAGGTGGAACCATAGGTGGTATGCTGCTGGTTCGCACCTGTTCGGGCGAATCGGTAGTGGTGGTGGTGTGAGGCTCTGCCCACCCACCCAGATGTCATCAAGGACCTTCTGCGGATGCACGTGCGCTCCTCCTACCAAACCAGTAGTGAAGAAAATAGGATACCATTACTGGGTGGGATCAGTTAGTTAAAACTATAAGGAAGAAAACTCAGGCTAGAAGTTGGAAGAAACTCATGACAGCATCAATTGATAACCAGGGAACAGGTTGCCACACCAAGTGATAAGTTCTCTTCAGTGGTGGGTTCCGTATCCTTCACAACCGGTATGGTTGCAGCAAGGCCCGGCATCCACTACATGAACGTGTGCAGCGCGCCACACATGCGCACAGCGCATGTATGTGTGCTTACCTCTTGCGATGCCCCTGCGAGCCTCCGCGACACTCCAGCTGCTCGGTGGAGCATCGCGCAGGCGCTGTGTGCTCTGTGCACGTGTGCAGAAGCGCTGAAGAGCTCAAATACAGGTAAAAAGCTCGGGGGGGGGGCTCCAGAGCACCGTACCGGAACGGTACCTGGTGCTCTGGGCAGACACCGATACCCCCGTACCGGGGTGTACCGCCTACAACCCACCACTCCTCTTTTGCTGGAAGTCTCCAAACAGAGACTGGCTAATTGTTTATCAGGATGTTGTCGTAGATCCTGCACTAAGCCACATTAGGTGGCCTCTTTGGTATCTGTCAACTCTGTGATTTTGTGAAAGATCCAAAAATCAATTCCAATGTGTTACTGTCTCACTAATTTATTCATGCCATTTCTTTGTAGTAAAAAAATTAATAGTTCTCAAAATATTTGTGGAATTGCATGAGACATTGTAGAATGGGAGTATATTTTATTCACAGAAAGTGAAGATAAAATTCTCAAAGTGTTCATGTTCTGAGCACTGATGTTTTGGGGAAGCATCACTGTTTCTGGTTTGGGTACTGTATTCTTTATAAATTATTCTCCTATCGGAATTGCTAAGGATGATAGGATATTAATTCAATATAGTTGGACATTGCCAAGATGGGGAAAATCCAGAACTTTTCATGATTTTACCAGTTCTCCCAGTATGTATAATAGGTCTTGGTGTGAACATGCCAGCCCACTAATATCAAAGCGAGTCTGGAACCCATTGAATAAGGTCCAAAGGAATATACTATGCATAATGAAACAGACATTGTAGTTTAAATTTGCATTGGCAACGAGATGCATATATAAGAGCGTCAGTGCTGACTCTACACTTCAACTTGACATTGAGAATAGTTGCTTGTGACGTGAAGGTGATACATTTGGCACAAATATGATGTCTGCATATTATTTGACCTTGAATATGTTTGTCCTTCACCCACTTTTATCTTGAAAGGTATGATGAAGAGCGATCCATTCAGAGAAGAGTAAGGTAAAACCCTTGCTCTGCTGCAGCCTGTGTTGATGTTTTTAAATAACTGAGGATATCTGAGGCAGTAGAGGATTTCAGCAGCTGACATTTAAAAAGGCCCCATATCTCTCTGTAATGAATGTCACGCATGAGCTATTGAGATCAGTTATAAATTTCCTTAATTTGGCCTGTTCCGGATTTAACTTCAATCACTTTGTCAGCTTTGCACAGCATGCATGCTGCAAACTCCTGCTAGTTTTACAAGACCTGCCTACACATGGGCTACACACACACACACACACACACACACACACACACACACAATCAAAATCAGTAACACATTAGAAAAAAAACATTTTGTTGGTGCATAATTTCAAATGCATGTTCCTTGCTTGATTGACTTTTCTGCTTTTCCTTGCTTCTATTTTATGTTCTGCTTGCTTCTTCTCCTTCACCAATAACCTTTACTCACGCAGACTGGATGAAGAGCTCAGGGAGGCATCAGCAAAGTAAGACAGAATTCTGATAATAAACTATATTCCTTTTTCATTCTTAAAAAGGATTAACTATTAAGAAATTTCATGTTAATCATATGCAGGACTACACAGAAGTGTCATTAAGAAAAAATGAATATTACTGCTACATAATATTACGTAGGAGTAATATTCACTACTCTCAGTGGCACTTCTGCAGAGTGGCCTGGGGGATCCTGGGAATTGTACTTCAGCAGCATCCTAGTTCAGTCTAATTATAACTGCTAGGTAAAATGTTATTTTTAGGACATGGTGCACAATTGGTAATTCTTAAGGCTTTGTATTTTCTAATTCCACTTTCAGTGGCTGCTAATTTTCAATAACAGTAACTTTTCAATAACCTGGAGATATTAAGACTGGATAAGTTGCCCTAATACAGATAGTTGAGGGTAAAGAAGGAATCTTACAAGTGAAATAAAAACAAACAAGTTGTCTTTATGCATCCACTTACTGCTTTTATGTCACCAAAATCCATAAATCCACTGTATCTTTGTTACAAATGAAAATGCAAATATTTTCAAAGACATTTATTTGAAAAGAGATTCCAGAGTATATGGACAAATTTATTTCTTAAATGAATGTGTTTTCTATCAGCTTTAGAATTTTTCTTTAAAACAGTAATTTTAATCATTTTTTCTTCAGTGGAAAGTTATTACCTATTCATTGGCTAGGCTACAGTTGGATATGACATTTGGCAAATTGGATGATAAAATGGTTCCATTGATGTATTCTAAATTAGTCTAGGTTCCTTTAACAAAATAGATAATGTTTTTAGAGAGTATAGTTCAACTCATGCCCAGGATTTTACATTTTGATGAAGATTGATTTTTAAAAAGATAGAGTGGCATAACATTACACAGAACCCTCAGTTTAATGGACTGATGGGGGAAATGTTTTTGAGTCAAATGTTCATTAAATGCTGAAATTTTCATATATAAAACACAAATAATCTATATCTTATAAAATTATAAAATATATGCACATGTACATAACATGAACATAATGTTCAAAATGTACAATTCTTGTGTCATTCATAACACTGTCTGTTACTTGGGGCAAAGTTTCTTGTTATCAAAAGTCCAGATTTTCTTCATTGCATCCACTAAAGTCTACTGAATAGAATTTATTAAAATGGGGGTCGACTGATAGAAAAAATCACTACTGAGTCATTGCAAGCCTAAATAATCTTTTGCTAGACTGGCTGTATCCATGTCAATTGCATGAGCTTTACAGCACGCTGAAAAATGCATATGTTATTACCTTATTATGTGATTATAGTGGTAACTTTATGGATCAAAGTAGCCATTTCAGAAAGCTTGAAAATGCTGCTGCTATGAAGTTCAACTCCAATATACTGTTGTGAAGATGCATCTATTTTGAACGATGCCCAAAAGTAATTTTAGTAAGCTGCCTATCTGCTTACAGTCCTAGTTCCCTTGATAATGACCACAAGCAAGATTTTGATAGATTGCATCAACAAAGCTGTTCAGAGCAGTTGAAAGTATGTCATGACTATCATCTCATACTGCTCTGGTTAAAACTTTGTGCCTTATAGCATATATCCAATGCTATATTTGGTAATAATGGGTGATATCAGTGCAATATCTCACTGAATTATAGAAAATAAAGTTTAATATATACATGATACATTTTCCAGTCAGTATTAAGGATGAAATGGTATTCATATGACTGTCTTATAGCCCCATCCTATTTATGCTTAGGCAAGTAGAAGTCTCTATAAGTACAATCAGGATTGTCTAAGGTCATTTTCATAGGAGTAGCATTTCAACTATACATTCTTAAAATGCATTATTTTTTAAACTTCTTGCAGTAATTGACTCTAATATTCCAATTAGTCTGCTTCTATAATAGCAAAAAAAAAAAAAAAAAGTCTCATAACACTCTACAACCGTGATGGCAAACCTATGGCACGCATGCTGGAAGTGACTGCAGAGCCATCTCTCCAGGCACGCAAGCCGTTGCCCATTGCTCTTCCGGGTTCCAGCGCACCAGCCAGCTGGTTTTCACATGCGTGGGAGTGCCAGAAACCAGAACAGCCACCCAGCGCGCATGTGTGCGCGGGGCAGCTGCTCTTCCGGTTTCTGGTGCATGTGCGCATGCTCCCGTTTCGCCAACACGGCTCTACAACCTAACATTTTTGTGGCAAGCATTTCTGATGACTGTTGGGGAGACATTTCTTAATGAACATTGATAACTTATGAAGCCATATATATGATAAAATTTGCTTGTGAAAATGCCTTTTTTCTGCTTTTAAAGTAAATATATATTTATAAATATCTGTCTCTAACAAGCAAGAATGTATTTATTAAGTTTCATTTTCCCTTGCCTTCAGAGCAAGCTGTCTTTCAAATGAGCCTGAAATAACGTCAGTCAAACAGGAGTAAGAATTTCATAAACAAGCCATTATCTATGAGTATTATTCATAATAACATTATGCAAGAGATATTGTAGAACTGGGTAAACTCCAGGTAGTCTCTTTGAGATCCAAATATTTACAAGGGCCTTTTATCTTTAGTTTAGATAAAAGTTAAATTTTTAACAAAGATAAAATATAGATAAAAATTGCTACCAGTTTTATTATAAACATGTAACACATGACTCTATTATTAAGCTACTAAAGTATGTGTTAATGCTTTCATCTTATTTATTTATTTAATTAATTAATTTAAGACAATAGGTACAATTTGCAACTTTGCTTTAGTGGAATAACCTTTTCTTACTATATCTTTCTGGAGTCTACCCAGCCTCCTTTTTTGTTTGTCCTGTCACCTTTTTATATTTACTGTAAAATCTTTCATAGAGTTGCATTTTCATTTGCCTTTGTGGTTTGAATAACAAATAGTACAGGTAGTCTTCAACTTAGGACCACTATTGTGAGATCCCATTGCTAAGCAAGGCAGCTTTTAAGTGATTTGCCCTTAATTAACAACCTGTGCTGCCACAGTTGTTAAGCAAATTACTGCAACTGTTAAGTGAATCGTGCAGTTGTTAAGAGAATCTGGCTTCCCCCACATCAACTTTGCTTGTCAGAAGCCAGCTGGGAAAGTCACAAATGACCCTAGGATACAGCAATGGTGCTAAATACATGGGGGGGGGGGGGGTTTTCCAAGCACCTGAACTTGATTATGTCATCATGGTGGGAGGGGGGAGTTGTAATGGTAGCATATGTTAGGATTGTTCATAGGGTTTTTTTCAGTGCCGTTATAACTTTGAACAGGTGCTAAACTAAGATTTTAAGTTGAGGACTGCTGTACATAAATCTTTTTATAAAAAAGGAGAAGTATTCTGCATGTGTTGCATATCATTTTATAGTTTATGAAATCTATATGATGTTAGAAGAAATATACATTAGTGTTTAACCATTAAAGAAACCAATAAATGGATGAGTCTGGTAGTAGTTATTTATTATTCTGCAAGCTGTAAAAGAAACATTAGATTGGACTGTACTTATTTTTAATTAGACTTCAGATGACTCATTAAGTCCTATTGTTAAAATTTGTATTCAGCCCAGTTTTGTAAAGGAACTAAAAGGTATCAAGGATCACATCCAGAGTTGGTTGGTCATGAAAGTTAATTATGACAATACCATTATTAATAGCTTGATTAGACCTATAAATGTTAGAATCTTAAAAGACTATAATTATAGAATATCCTTCTATAACAATAATCTTTTTTGACAAAGTTGTTTTTCTTTTATTGAGTTGAAAATGGTACTTTCAAATAAAAGAGGATCAAAGTGTGTTGACTATTGGTAATAATTTTTATCAGTTATGGTATTGCATGGCATTAGACTTTGGACTAATCCATTAATAAAAAGTGCAATAATGGTAACTACTACTAGAGGAAGAAAGCTTTTTCATGAATGTTTGCTCTACAGTGTGTAATTCCATATCTCTGTATAATATAATGCAAATGGGGAATGGGGTGGGACAGGTATTGTGTTACAAACGAACACTGAGGTTTCAAAAGATTTTGTAGTTCAGAAACAGGAAGATTCTTACATCATGTTGTGCTGAGCATATAGTCAGCTTTTATGGAGGAGAAATAAAAGTGATGGGATTCTTGTTAGAATTACAAACTATAGTCTCAGATTTGATTGATAGTTTCTAGGTGTGCCTAGTGTAAGCTGGGCCCTGGGAAAACACTTTCTGTAAGGATTTTTCAGGCATCTATTGGAAAATGATCACTTGGAACTGTTTGAATTACACTCTGGCTAGCAGGTCCTCTGGAACTGGCTGAGATACAATCTTGTTGATTATATGAGGAGTTGGGGACCTCTGACTTAACAATCTGCCCTACCTCCCAGTACATTTCTGCTACAATTTAAAGGGCTAGTGGCCATCTATAAACTCTAATGACAGGGATTATTTATGGAACCATCTTTCTCCTATTGTGTCTGTTCATCTTGTGTGATCTGACATGGTGGATTTTTTTCCAGGTCCTTTATATTAAAAGAATAAAAATTCAAGTGATGTTTGAGATAGTTCAGCTTTTATCACGTGTAATGTCTGAGTCTGGGCAGTAACCAGATAGGATATTACTAGGGCTAGTTATATGTGTGTTCTGCTCTTTGCTCCTTAGAGGAAGTCCTGCATACATATGCAATAACAATCCATTGTACTGACTCTTCCTTTTCTTTTTCTAAAGCATCAACATGACCATGAAAAGTTCTTAAATTCCATGGAAATTGGAGAAGAAAATTGATGTTCCTGAGTCTTGAAGATGGGACAGTTTGGCTTGTCATTGGAACACTCGGGTCTTCTTGCGCACAAATCTCTTTTGTTTCCCCAAAGCTGTCTGTGCAAGAAAGACTCCTGGTAGATTTAACCTTTGTTCTCTGATCACTTAGTGTTATTCAGAGCATTCTGAAATTAAAGTAGCAGAGGTGGCTGCTACAGCCAGAATAGTAGCAGAGGTGCAGATAATGACTTTGTGTAATATTATATCAGGAGTAGATTTACAGTAAGGAAAATTCTGCATTTTTGAATTCCAAATTATTTTGCCATTAATGTGCCTCACCTGTGATTTTATAGTGTGGTTCAGTCTTTTTTGTCTTCTACATATTTATGTATTAATGGCTAGATATTTTAGCTTCCATGCAGCAATGCTGATCTTCCTTCCTTTTTTCCCCATGACCCGATGATTGAGATATCTCCATAGATAACAATCAGATGGCTGCAGGAAAGAGAACTAACACGGTGCTGCCATCTAGTGTGTGCAGTCTGGGATCTTAGAACATTTCCAAGGAGCTCTGGGTTGCATACCGTATTCTTATAAGAAAAGATACAGGATCCCCCATTCACACACCATTGGTCAATATTTATGAGTCAATATTTTCTGGATTCTGCAATTTTCATGAAACCAGGGCAAAGTTTTGCACAGCTTGGGTCTCTTTTTCTTCTGGCTTTGGTCTTGTTTCACCTTGCTTCTCTAAAGTGGCTAATCCCTCGGTCACCGTCTGCTTTTTCATAATTAAGATAGGGGAAAAAATGCAGGTAAATGTATTAGAAAGCCAGGCAGTTCTAATCCTTCTAGTCAGTTTCATACTCCCTGTAAAATAACAACAATAATAGAAAACTCTGCTGGCTTCATGTTTTCTTTTGAGAAAAGTAAACTCATTGAACTTTTGCCTCTTCAGGTTCTTAATCTCATTCCCCCTTCCCCACGCTCCCCCAAGTTATAGTCCAGCCTGCAGTGATGTTTTGAACTATTGAAAAAAGTGTCCTATGGGAAATGCCACCATGCTATCCTTTGAAGATCACCAGAAGAGGATATATTTTAAATAGTAAAAAAAATATGGTAATTTCGACCTGTAACAACTTTTTTGGGGAGGACAAATGGCTAGATATGCCAAACAAAAAACAAAATAAAATAAAACCCCAGGTTCCTGCAAAAATGGCTAGAGATGCAAATAGTAATAATAATAATAACTGGCTACTTGTGGCCTATCTGTTCTCAGTATTTTGAAGCTGGCAGAAGTGAAGATAATTGGAAATTTGGCTTCAAACTTGGTTATGAGAGATTGTAAAGTGGAAAAAGGTTGCTTGTTATGGAAGTGTCCCAAGATTAGTTATTTCTTGGCTCTTTTAATATATAAATGCAGAGTATTTCTTGGGGAAAAAAGGAAAAGCTTTTAAGTGAGTTTTAAGTGAGATCCTAATGTGATTCAGAGCCTTCACAGATGTTGATTTGGCACTGTTAACTGCCATTGCCCTCTTTTGGCTCCTATAAATTTTGTGCTTTTTTTATTGTTTAAATTGCAGATTGGGAACCATTCCTATTTTTTTTTTAAAAAAAAACTTAATTATGTAGAAGTAATTGTGAAAAAAGCCAAAAGTTCAATGTTCTCTCATAGCCTAATAAGTGGAGAGAGGGATGACTACATATGAGAACATATATGGATAGAAATAAAACCCAATACATGGATTCAATAAAGCTAAAACCCTTGATAAAATGATAGGATAATGTTCTGAAACATTGGTACAAAATAAAGTAAAATAATATTTTTATTCCTATAATAGTATTCATGGCTATCATAGCATCAAGTCAACATTTACTGCTAATTATTGCATCAGCCAGTCATAGAATAGCATTCATATATTAAGGAGAAAGCTTACACATTTTGAAAAATGCTAGTTAATTTCAAAGCATGGTGACCAAGGAATCATTGGATGGACTGAAGTTTATTGTTAGGAATTAATAGCATTATATTTAGTTATTTAATAAGCATATTTATTTAATCAAACTTTGCAGTAATAAAAGGCATAACTTGTTCATAAGAATTTATTATAATAAGCTTAAAAACCACACAGTACTATCATCTTCTTGTAGCAATATAGCTTTCCATAGATTTAGATATACACAATGGCATCTAAGGTCATTTACATTATTATTATTAATCATTAATAGTCACGCTGAATAGAAGTGACCTAGAGCACCTATGTTTGCAGTTTTCTCCATTGATATACCATTCAGAATATATTGTTCATCTCCTGGGGAAACTATGAAACATATACTGTACATCATAAAGAAGCAGAAAGTCAGCATATAAATCATGAAAGTTGGGGGGAAAAGGCTTGCCTCCATTTTAATAAATTGAATTTTGTTTTAAAATGTTATTTTACCATTTATGAGATTATAACTATAAATTAGGTTATTAATTTATTAATTTAATAATTTAATAATCTTTCTTGTCTTTACCTCATGTTTTGTGCTTGTAATCGTATCTTGCATATTTACTCTGACTATGTCTCAGGTCTTCTTGTGTTATTGATATCAAACTTAATCAAATTTGGAGACTACTCATCTCACAGAGCAAGTTATTATTTTTAAAATGTAAGTTTAAATCTTTAAATTGAATCTTTAGACTTTAAAATAACACTAGAATGTTAAAATTGTATTCCTTGGAAAAGGCATTGATTTAAACCACAGTGTTGTTGTAATGATGACACATGCATCATAATGTCATCTTACAAAAAACATGATTATGTAATTATGTTATGAATCACATCATAATGCAAGCACCTGATTGTTTTGTTTTCTATTCTGTATTCTTAAATTTTTATTTAGTATTTTTTAAAAGAACAAGCAAGCAAGGAGAAAAGAAAAAAAGATACAAAACATATTTATATGTGGACAAAAGTTATTATCAAGATTGTACAGTTCGTGATTACTATATTTGTATGACTCTGTACTTTAAATCCTCCCAAGTCCTTGGAAAATAGGATGATATAAACACTAATACAAATAAATAGAATAAAATAATAATAATTTGCACAAAACCATCATGGCATGCATCTCATCACTTGCTGCCTCTTGCCATCCCTTCAGATGTCTATGTTCCTTGACACCACACAAATCATCTTATCAGCTCTTGGGAATAGCATCCTATTCAGTTTAGGATCTCTGCTTTGTTTATCACTTATTTTTAATTTCTGTTTAGTATTTTAACACTCGGGACTGAGCTGAAGTTTTCAAAAGTTTGTTTTCTTAAACGTTGCCTTCTAATTTTGATGTGGCATCATATTTATTTATTTTTATTTTTGTGTTTGTGTCGTTGCTAAGCTTGAATTTCCATTTAATGTTTTGTGTGCAACCATGGCTATAAAGTTAGGAGCAGCCATCAAGTGGCTTTCAGATTTCAGTGGCTGAGATTTTACAGTTATTAAGAGTTGAGTTGTTTACATCTTGGTTCCCAGGAAGCCTACTCCTTATCCTTTTATTTAGTAAGTGAAAGGTAACATTTTTAAAGTTAGCATTCAAATATTAAGATTTGTATCTTAATGAGCACTCCTGATTTGAATCCTCATTGGATCCCTGATAGCTGTTTAGATTCTACCACCCAGAACAAGAGAGGGTCAATTACTTAGATGTTATTGCAAAGCCAGTTATTCTCCACAAGTATTTGTAAACTGTTTGTACTAAGAAACAAGCATTTTGAAGGATGGGGTGATTTGTAGTATTGCCATGAGCTATGTCCCTGAACAGTATATCTTGTTACACACTATATTAAGAGTGAATAAGCAAAAACAGTCCTGTAATTAGTACTTCAATTATCATTAGAGCCAAAGTACATCCCGGTGGGCTACTTGAGTCCTACTCAGATTATTTGGAAAACTGCAATTATACAAATCAACATGCCTTTACAAAGTTTGTAATCAACTTTGTATTGTTTCTCAACTCTGTTTAAATTCAGAACTGATGGCGTTCTTTAAAAATCCTCATGTGGGAGGATGATGACAGGGTCAGATTCCCTTCACTACAACTTATGAATAGATATTGTTTACTCTTCTCATTTTACCATGTCCTGGGATCACAGTGAATCTGTGGAAATGATCAGCTTGCATTGGTTTGAATAAAAAAAGCAGTGTTGTACACAAAGGGGGTTATACGGATGGAGAAGGAATCAGTGTATCTTCAAGTAAATCATCCTAAGAGTATATGTGCCTTTGGGGTCGATTTTGAGCTGTTGTATGTACATACATACGTTTGTGTACACACACACACACGCACACACACACCTGTGTTGAATTCTTACATTCATATTGCTAATTCTTTTTTGTATAAAGATTTAAACAGACCATATTTAGCAATATGAATTTCCAAATAATCCTTAACTTACAACAATCATTAGTGACTTTCCAAAGTTACAACAGACCCCTAAAAATGGGATTTAGAAGTTTGACATTCTGACATCTAAGCCCTTGTTGGAATGCATTTGAGTGTAAGTAGCTCAGGTTGGTAGTTGGGCTGTTGGTTGGAGGTCTGAGTTTGGCAATTCGGTTGCAATTCCAGCAGACATCGTCAGTGGATTGTCAATTCAAAGTGCACTGACGATGTCTCCTCAAATGGTGATGAAACATTTGCAACCAAATTGCCAAGCTCTGAGCTCAGGCCAACAGTTCATCTAAGCCCTCCCCCACAGTCACGTGACTTCAGTTTGGGCACTTGGCAACTGGTCTTTAGTTACAACATCCTGCAGTCACATGACTGTAAATTTACAACCCCCCCCCCCGGAACTGGTAGTAACTTCAGGTTTCTGGCATAAAACGACCCATAGTGAAAAATGGGTTTGTTTATACAGACCACCACAAAAAAGGGTAATAAAATAATAGTTTTGAATTTTATGTTATTTTTTGGCTTTGAGATTAATTAATAGTAAGGAACAGCTTCGTCTGCTCTTACATGTTAATCAGAAGTTTAACTTTCAGTTCTTGGTGATCAACATCAGCTGCTGGAATTTTGAACTTGAGATTTGATGAGTAGAATGGTATGGGATTATAGAAGTAATGTATATTATTATGAACTTAAGCGTTTGCTGTATTTTATCTATCCCTGTACCAAAGAAAGTTGGAAGTCATTATTTTTCTATTCTTTTCTTTTTCTTTCATTTTTTTTTTTTTTGCTCTTTTATCTTGCTTTTTTTCTTGACTTTCCCTTTTTTCAATTCTTTTTCTTTTTGCTCATTTGCCTTCTTGGGTTTTATTTTAAATTAAGTAAAGACGTGTGTGTGTGTGTGTGTGTGTGTGTGTTTGTGTAATAGACATCACACATATACAGGTGCATACAAGATGTACATACCTCTACCATGCACCCGCAATAGAGAACTTGCATAGCTCAAAAATAGAAATTATTTTGAGCATTATATTTTAAGGTTTTGATCCTGTGCATCTTGTCTCTAGAGCAAATCCCACTGACTTCAGTGTATTTATTGCCTAATAACTGTACCTAGATCATCAACCTGATGATCCATCTATGGTTAAGTTACATGCATCTAAGCTCGTGTATTTAAATCACCTATGCATACCTAATTTCATATAATTAGGTATGAATTATTGCAATTCTTCTGGGGAAAAAATCCCCTTGTTAACTATTTGAACAAAATGTAAAATCAATCCAACTCCTGTCAAATGTTGATACTTGAGAAGATATGAACAATAAATGCCTTGTTAAAAATGTAATAGACTATCCATTATGATTGTGTATGCATGTTAACTAATACATATATTAACATATCTTTTGAAATGTATAGATCTAATAACAAAAGCAAATTATTCTAAGTCCAATGTTTTAGGGAAAATTCAACAAAAATGATTTAAAAATAAATAAATAAATGTTGTATACTTACTATGGGATACATAGAGGTCATCTCTTTAAAAAGCCCTTCTCTCATGGCTTACTAAAGAAAAGATAGTCCCATGTTCACATTAACTGTAACCACAAATTTGTGTGGTTTGAACTTTGTTTGTTATTGACTGGTGGTCATAGACTGTTGTGCTGATTTAATGATGGGACATGATATATCAAAAATTAAGAACTTTAAAGACCCACAAATTTTAGAGAAAGGGATTAAAACATAGCATCAGCACATCAATCCTCGGTGCAGGCTGGAGAATCCATACTGATTATTCAAACATACATATCTAAAGCTCTGCTCACTATTGTGGAGAGGGAAATTAGGGAGAAGAGGACACAAAAAAGGATTAAATTATACTCAAATGTTTCTGATTCCCTGATCCTTGACTTCATCAGGTGTCAGGTCTTCCCTTCTGCAGCAATCTGGGCCTTCAGAAACAACAGTGAAAAAAAAACCCCAAACTTATGAGCCCCTCAAACAGTTCCAGAGAACATAGCTCTAAATTCGGTTGGGCTTATGTTTTTGGTTAGATGATAGCTTTATATTGCATATATCATGATTATTTTTAAAAATAAGTTTACATGCTATGCAAGAATGGAATCTCTGGAGTGGATATTTTGCCATGATGCTATCATTGGTAATAAAATATAATTTATCCTTTATCTGGAATGGCTCTGAAGGTTTATTTTGTTCAGTATGCTATGTTATATAGGTTAAGCAGAATAAAATATGTAATATCAGTAGACATACAGTATGTATGCATGATTCAATAATAAAATGGATTCAAATCCAATTAAAAAAAATGTCCATTCAGGCCAAACCAGTTTCAACTGAAATGATCACAAGTGAATCTTACATATATTTTCATGAAATTCCATTGGTGCAGTCGAACACTTTTGTTCATGTAGCCTTTGTTCCTGTGGTATGTCTTAAGGTCAGCTTTAAGTGCAGTAAACAGTTGTGAGATTTCCAGAGCTTAAAATCACACTGAGAGGGGCCACAGATAGAAAACATTCTTCAGTACACATAATCATTGTCTTCAATAAATGTGAGATTGATATGTGTGGAACTAGTGGACATGCCTGCAGAGATACCCACACAGTTGCTGCTTCTCTTCATATGTGCAGAATTTATTTTCAAATGCCTGAAGGAATTTAGTTGTCAGCAATTGTTGTGTTGCAGGAAGGCTGGTGCTTGATAAAAGAGTTACACTGAACTGTTGAGGAAGTTGTGGCCTTCCTGCACCAAGTAACCGTTGGGCCCTTTCCAATTCGGGAATTTCACATGGCATATTGAAAGCCTTTCTCCAGAACTAAACTCTTAACTAAGCATACAGTGCTGTTTACATGAGTGGGACCATTTTTAGGGTCACCTCTGATCAAACCCCAATGTTTCTAGCAGTGGTACCACACTGGCACAAGATACGCCCATGTGAGTCAGCTAATCAACCAATCTAAAGCTTTCATACATTGTGGTAGGGAGATACACTAATTCATGTTGACTTTGTAGTGTTTCCATTAGTAACATAAATGGAGACAAATCGTGACAGATTCCTATCACACTTGGCTAATAAAGAATATTCTAATTCTAATGAACATTTCATTAGAATGATCAAGTAATGGACATGCTGATACAGTTTTCTTGGTAAAAGTATGAAATTAGTTACCATTGCATTATATTGAAATTGAAAAATAATACTCTATAAGGCTTATAGAGTATTATTTTTCAATTTCCTTATTTTGCCTCATGCCCTAAAATATCCTGTGGTCTCCCATTTTAGTACTCTGACCTTCAACTTTCAAGATCAAGCAAAGTTGGCCATAGCGCCATCTATCTGGGTGCTATGTACTGGCATGTAATTTTAACCCCAAGCAATATAGGGTAGTAAATGATAATGACTATAATTGCTGCTTTCATTTTCTGTTGTAATTGATTTTCTTTAACATTACATTTTTTTTTCTCTTTTCGGCTTTTGAGACTGGTTTTTGCAACTGGAAATGCAGTTTCTATTTTATCCTCCTTTTTAAAAACAAACTGGAGATCACCAATTAAGAGAATTTAGTAGAGATTTGCAGAATGATTGCAATTTATGAACAAAGAAAACCTGAACATAGACCATGTCAGGTATTTACTTTGCTTAAAATACGTATAGTAGTGGAATTATACAAACTTAGTTTGTGTTGCTTGTTAGAATCTTGTTAGAGAGGCATAGTGTGATGGGTGGAAGGATAAGTGACAAAGCTTTGACAGAAGGTCAGCGTGGGAGAAAGTAGCACAGCTGTTGTGTTTGCTGCTACTCTCTTTCCCCAAAAGTCATATTACAGGGTAATTAACCAAAACACTGAAAAAAAGAATTATTCAGCTACTACTGTTATACCTAACAAGTAATCTTCATGCCTAATACTGTTAACTATCTGATGTTTATCCTTCTCTGATGATATTTAGATAGAACTAGCTAGATATTTGAGCATCAGTAATATGTAGCAGAAATGAGACTCAAATGATGATAACTCTGGGCTTGTATTTCTTATTCTAAACAAAATTAAGATTTGGGCACAAACAATTGCAAAAGAAAACGGGTTCTTCAATGAGTGATGTAGCAAAACCACAAGGTATGTCGTTCAGTATCTATCTCTTTTTTCACACACAAATTAGCATTTCAGGATTCTTGTTCTTACCTTGTCAGTCACATTAAAATGTCCTTTTTCATAATTTTACACTACTGTATATAAGTATACAGGAATAAATTACTTGAGCTTATTCTAGAAATAAATCTACAAAAGTGTATGTCAAAAAAGTTTTTGATTTGCCACGGATAAATTAAGATATTTACTATTGTTTTTCTTCAATATAGGCGTTCACAACATTTTTTGGGGACAGACGGACTACACTTGTTGAATGACATACCAAGTGACATATCCCAAAATTGGCTTAACTTAATATAAATTGAACACATATTAAAATACAACTACCGACTTTGGTTAGGCTGAGAGAAAGTATGACTGGTTCAAAATTATCTGTGATTCAGGTTACTGATAAGATTAGGGTTTAAATAAAACTGTGTGTTAAAGGTTATTGCTCACATCTACTCTGAGGAATTTGCTCTTCTATGGTTAGGATTGCACTTAAAAACCTCAGTTTTCACTAAACTTCTGAAAACATTTTTTTCAGTCAATGTGCTGGCAAATCAGCATTTTTTCTTCAAAATTGCTTCTTGAAACACTGTTATATACTGTGATTTACTGTGCACAGTAGATTGTTTGATTCAGACTTACAAAAAAATAACTGCTAGGGGCCGGGTAATCCCCAGTTTCATAAGGAAACTAGTTTCTGGAAAGCCATTTTTGAGAGCTGGAGCATTTACACAAACTCTATTCATTTTAAAAATTGAAAAAATTAACCTCCTGTCCTCTTTGCTAGTCAGCAATGAAGACATTGTCTGACTGTGTTAATTCTTACGGCTTGATTAATTCTATCTACATTCCTCAGATATCTGGTTACTAGGAACACCTGTAGCTTATTTAGAGGGGGGGGGGCTTTTGCACTATAACAAGGAACCAATAAAGACCAGACTAATATTTCATAGATTAACCTGCTGTTTTTTACATGGCAATTTATTGAAGCAGATGCTTTCTGGATACTTAGATTTGGCTTATTCTGTTAGTGGCAGGCTTCCAGGATTGAAGCAGAACCATTCTTAGTTGTGGACATAACTGATATCTCTGTCTTAAATACTTCTGGCTGTTAGCTTACAATTCACAGTTGGCTTCTTTGTTTTTACCAGCTAATATATAATAACTCTTCTAAAATGCTGCTAAATTTGCAATGTTTAGAAACCAGCCTTTAAGGTGAAATTTAACAGTCATGAGTAAATGCAGCAATGTGATCAACAGCATAAGCATATGTATGTTTACTCATAAGTAAGTCTCACTACTTTAAGAAATTATGGTTTCGTATTGCAGCTTATTACAAATAGTATAATGAAGTACCTAATTTTGGTATATTAAAGGAGAGGTGGGTGCAGCAGTATATTGTGTGCCACTTTTCTATGGTTATTGTGGTTTTATCCTATAAGGCAGTGAAAATAATATGAAAGATCCATACAGAAATATTCATGTATTTATTAGATTTATATCCCACCTTTATTTTGTACAAGTTAAGGCAGTGTGTGTAATGATCTGTCTGTCCATTTTCCCAGATGACAGTTGGGTTGGGCTGAGACTGGCCCAAAGCCATCTATTCTGCTCCTATGTCCAAAGAAGTTTCTAGGCCAGTAACTTAACTACACCACACGGAAAGGTTTTTCTCTCATGCTTGCATATGGTTTATTATTATGTGTGCTACAAGGGGCTGCCTTTGAAGATCATGTGAAAATCAATTGGTGTAAAATGTGGTAGCGAAGGTGGTAATGGGCATGCCACAGAATATCCATGCAACATCTTTGCTCTGAGTTACATTGGCTGCCAATAGGCTCCCTATTACAATGCAAGCTTCTGTTTATCACCTGTATTCGTATCATAGGGCCTGATTATCTACGGGACATTCTGTCTCCTGTAGTGCCCTCCCACTCCATCCTATCAAAATAAAAAAATGAACCTTCTGTGTTGTGGTGCCTGCCCTCTGGAATGGCAACTTTGCAGAGATACTGTTCCTCTCCTGGTTTGTTCAAATGGATTCTTATGGGAAAGCTGTGTTCAGGATAGTGGACTTAAATTATTTCTACAAGTTCACTATTTTCCTTTTTCCTTGTTGCTGTTTATTTGTCTTTATTATTGAACATTGTGCAGAACCACTATGGAGTTGAGTGGCCTTACAGAGAAGAAGAAAAAGAGGTTTAAATTAATGTAAGTAAAATATCTTAACGTCACTTAAATGTATTACATAAAAACATCTTTTAATACAGTGGGATTTCGGGCCTGAACAGCTCAGACAATGAACAATTCGGGTGCAGACCGAAAAATCTGCTAAGCGTTTCACTCACACCATGAATACATCCTCGGGTGCCGAATAAACACAGCTGCGGCGATTGCCCCTTCCGCACCATTTTGTGTGTGTCCACACATGTGCAGTTTGTCTTGCTTCTGGTCATGATCAAATTGGGTGCAGACCAAAGTCCTGGAACGGATTAAAGTCGGCACCCGAGGTCCCAATATAATATCACAATAAGTTTAGGATGCTTTTTGCCTCCCCATGGAAAAGAAAGTAAGTAAACAGTATAAAAGATTAATCTCACTCCCAAAAGGTATACTGGCAGTGAGTTTTATTCTTATTATCTTGGTGCTAAATGCATCAAGTTCTATAGAG
The DNA here is from genome assembly GCF_009769535.1 of Thamnophis elegans. NCBI lineage: Eukaryota > Metazoa > Chordata > Lepidosauria > Squamata > Natricidae > Thamnophis > Thamnophis elegans. Next base: position 80,090,933 of record NC_045543.1, on the reverse strand, counting down.
AAGCCATAAATACATGTCCTGTATTTATTTATTAAATTTTTATGCTCCATATCTCTGTAAAGTAATACAATAATATTACAATAGCAGAGTTGAAAGGGACCTTGGAGTCTTCTAGTCTAGCCTAGGCAGGAAACCCTATACTGTTTCAGACAAATGGCTATCCAACATCGTCTTAAAGACTTCCAGTGTTGAGACATTCACACCTAGAGGCAAGCTGTTCCACTGATTAATTGTTCTAACTGTCAGGAAATTTCTCCTCAATTCTAAGTTGTTTCTCTCCTTGATTAGTTTCCACCCATTGCTTCTTGTTCTGCCCTCAGGTGCCTTGGAGAATGGTTTGACTCCCTCTTCTTTGTGGCAACCCCTGAGATATTGGAACACTGCTATCATGTCTCCCCTAGTCCTTCTTTCTCTTAAACTAGACATACCCAGTTCCAGCAACCGCTCTTCATATGTTTTAGTCTCCAGTCCCCTAATCATCTTTGTCACTCTTTGGGCAGTGACTTTGGGCAGCTTACAAGATAAAATGCGTAGAAAAATAGTATATTTAAAAATTAAAACACAGGTTATGATTTTAAAACTGAATATTCACGGGAATGACAGTTGGTATTACCTGAACTGTTGTTTTAGGAGGTTTGCAGGTTAGCCAGGATTGGGTATTGTGATGTCCAGTTGGCCTCTAGACAGAGTTAAAACTGAAGCCACACCTCTGTGTTCCTTGTTTCTGGTTCCCAGTTTCAACGAGTCAGGTCCACTGCAAAACACCTGAAAACAAGTCATAAGGAGACGCGCCCTACCCCCTGAACTTCCCCACCCCATGAACCAATGCTAGGGTGGGAACCTGGCTAATCCTGCAAACCTCCTAAAACAACAGTTCAGGTAAGACCAACTGTCATTTTCCAGAGGAATTTTCAGGATTAGCCAGGATTGGGACATATCCAAGGTAATGTCCCTCAGGAGGGGCACTATTGGTCCTGGGCTCCTCATGCGCTACTACCTTTTGCAACACCCTACGACCAAACGCCGCATCAGCCGATGCAAAAGCGTCTAACCTGTAGTGCCTGATAAAGGGAGATGGACGCCCACATAGCAGCCCTGCAAATATCTGCAATAGGCGCCTGTGTGGCCCAGGCCGCCAAGATAGTCGCACTCCTCGTGGAGTGTGCAGTGATGCCCTGAGACACCGGAAGGTGCTGAAGCTCATAGGCCAATGCAATGGACAATTTGATCCACCTCCCTATAGCAGAGGAGGACACCCTCTTCCCCAAGGAAGATGGGTAAAAGGAAATGAAGAGCGCCTCAGATTTCCTGAGGCTCTCAGTGCGCCTCAGGTAAATGTGCAAGGCACGCCTGACATCCAGCCTGTGCCAAAGGCATTTCCTATAATGAGACGGTTCCAGACAAAACTCCGGTAATACCACCTCCTGTGATCTGTGAAAAAGGGAGTTAACCTTGGGAATAAAAGTCAGATCCAGTTGCAGGACAACCCGATTATTGTGGAATGTGCAAAGATCTGACCTGGAGGACAACGCCCCCAGTTTGGAGATGTGATGGGCCGAGGTGACTGCCATAAGGAACACTACTTTAAGGGTCACGAACTTCAGGTCAACCATCCTCAGAGGTTTGAATGGTGCTCCTGTCATTGATTGGAGAACCGTAGTGAGGCTCCATGTTAAAAACTGTGGACTACTGGGGGGAGACGGAGATTCCACGCACCCTTCATGAATCTCTTAACCAACGGAACCTGGGAAAGTGGAAGGAGCCCCTCTCCCCGAATAATCATAGATAGGGCAGCCACATGCCTCCTAAGGGTGCCATGTGAGAGCCCCTTATCCAACCCATCTTGGAGAAACTCCAAGACGTGCAGTATCGAAGCCTCACGGGGATTTGCTCCCGAGACCCAGCACTACTCTGCAAAGACCCACCAGGTGGAATCATAAATTCTGGTGATGGAACCCTTGTGTGAAGCCTCAATGGTGAAGATTACCCTTTGTGAAAGCTGGGCAACCCTCAGGTGCTTCCGCTCAATCTCCACACAGCTAGCTGCAGCCACGGTGGCTCAGAATGCACCAGGTTCCCCTGCCTGAGGTCCACATCTCTCCCCGGGATCCTCCCCGGGTGTAACACCGACAGGCACATTAGGTCCGCAAACCATGACCAGCACGGCCAGTAAGGCACCACTAAGATGAGCTCCGCCCTCTCTGAGATCACCTTCCAAACTATCCAAGGGAGAAGGGGAAGGGGAGGGAAGGAATAGAGTAGACCCTCAGACCATGGAATCCAAAGCACGTTGACCCCCTCTGTTCCCCGAGTCGGGAACTGAGAGAAGAACCGATCCACCTGAGCATTCTGCAGAGTGGCAAACAGGTCCACCTCCAGATGGTCGAACCTGGAGCAGATGGTCTGGAACAGTTCCGGAGGAAGACTCCACTCTCTGTGGTTGACCGTGGCCTGGCTGAGCCAGTCAGCTTGATGGTTGTTCACTCCTGTGATGTGCTCCGCTCTGAGCGATTGAAGATGCCTCTCCGCTCAGGCACCGAGTGCCATCGCCTCAATTTGAAGAGCCCTGGAGTGTGTCCCACCCTGTTAGTTGATGTGGGACACCGAAAAGAGATCCCCCAGAATAAGGTGATGAGGCCAGATGCCATTTCGCCTTGTTCTCAGCTTGTCACCCTCGCAGCCACAGGAGATGCCAGGTCACCGAGGATGCCATTGCCTGGGAGGCATACTTCATGGCATTCAGAGTGGCATCAGCAGAAAATTGTGTGACAGCAAGCAGCTTGTTGAGATCCCGATAAGCACGCACCTCCTCTGGAGGAATCCGCTCCTGTATCTGTTGGAGCCAAAGGATAGCCGTGCGGGTGAAGAATGACACTGAGGCAGCTGCCTTGATGGCCCACGTAGAAGAATGTTTTGAGAAGAGTCAGATACGCCTTCTTGTCATCAGTCTTCAGGTAGTCAGCCACATCGCCAGACACGACCGTAGACATGGAAGCTAATGTCACCACTGGAGACTCAACTGTGGGCACGTGCAAAGCCTCAGAAAAATGATGCTCCATGTTAAAAAATGTCCTATCCCTTCTACTAGGATTAGGAAATGTCCCTGGCTTTTCCCACTGCTTCTTAATTACTTCTAAGAACAACTTAGGGGAAGGGATATCCTCCTTCGCTGGAGGAGGCTCTGAGTAAATTCAGTCCTCCGGCTTCTTGTCTGGGCCACTTTCCTTGGCACTTTCTGTCTCGCCCTGGCCTTGCGCATCAATGATTTGCACAAATCTGGGGGAAAGAATGCTGAGAATGCTGCTGCTTCAGGCTTCAAGGATCCTCATCATCGGACATATCTACTTCTCTCTGAAACTGATCCCTAGCCATGGAACCTTCACTAGCCAGAGAAGGAGAAACTGGCTGGCGCACACCTGAGTGGGAGGGTCTTGGCCTGGCCTGGGCTGCACTGCCCCCCCCCCAGTGTCTTTTGCCACAGATGCCGGGCTTGCAGTCCCTTTCTGTAACCCAGTAGAAATTCCATGTGAAATTGCAGAGGAAATAAACCTCTGAATGCTTGCTGGAAGCTGCTCCATGTCTCTAATGAATGAATCCTCCTCCTCCACCTGTGCACAGTCATTAGGCTGTGGAGCCAAGCATGGCCTAGTGAGACTATCCCCCCTGGCCCCCCTACATTGAAAAGGATCCCTTAGATAGGGGCCCTGGTCTACCACTGAGAGGGGGGAAGGGGAAATATCCCCTGCATATTCCAAGATATATTGGGGAATCCCCCCTTGGAGGAGACCTAGACCTAGATCTAATGGGTGATCTGGACCTCAGGGGAGAACTAGGCCTACCCCACTGTTCAGCCCTGGACACCTGCTTTTCCAGGGCCCTGTGCTTCCTTTCTTCATCTCTCTGTAAAGCCTTGGAAGGCTTCCCAGCAGCCATGGTCTTTCGCAGCCTTGTAGAGGCTGTGGGCCTTTTCCAGGTCCCACTGGAGGTTCCCTCCCCAAGAGACAATGGGGGGGGGAATCAGGCCTCTCCACATCATCTGCCATGACTCAGGGTCAGGGTTCTTTCTCAGGTTTAGCCCACCCAACCAGCAGCACAAACCAGTTTCCCCCAGTCACTCACGGCCTCTGCACAATGATTGCAGCCACCGGTAGACCTTTCCGCCCCCTTTTCAAGCTACTGGCAGCACCACGCGGTGTGGCGCGCAGTCCCCATTGTCCTGCACCGCTCCCGGCCTCTTGGCCTCACTCTGGGCCCGCCAAGCCTCTTCGCAGCTGCTGCTGTGGATTGCCTCCTGGATGGCAAAGATGAGATCGAGGCCCCGTAGCAGCCTCTGACCCAGCCCATGCGGTTCTCCCAACACGAGGCCCAAAATGGCCACCGTAATGGCGTCCGGCCTCTAAAATCCCCAACAAGTTTAAAACCCTTACTAGCGGCCGGGAGCGAGCCACACCAAAGGGAGACTTCCAGGAATCAGATGGAGGCAAAAGGGGGAAGGCAGGAAGGAGGAAAATGCAGGATGGCACTGGATTGGTTTTTGGATTTTCAGGAACCAAAAGCAACTCATCCTTCTTCGGCCAGACAGAGTTGAAACTTCGGCCAGACAGAGTTGAAACTGGGAACCAGAAGCAAGGGGCACAGAGGCGTGGCTTCAGTTTTAATTCTGTCTCAAGGCCAATTGGACATCACAATACCCAATCCTGGCTAATCCTGCAAATTCCTCCGGAAAAATTGGAAATGCACACACACTTTAATCCCCTACAAATGTTTCCAGAAGACTTGTCCTTTCCTTTTAGTGTGAAAATATCAGTGCACAAATTTTAGATCTGTCCCTTGTTACAGTCCGTTTCTGACAAAAAATAGTGTGTGTGTGTGTGTGTGTATCTATCTATCTGTCTGTATATGTATATGCCAATTTCAGATTCAAACTTATATGCAGTATTGGATGAATACTTATATTTATGAATGATAACCCGCCCCTGCTAATTATGAGATTTAAGAAACATCAAAAATTAGAGTTAAAAGAAAAGCAGTCCCCCCCCCCCCACTTCTGAAACAAACTAGTATTTCTGCTTTAGCCTTATACCAATGCCAACTACAACCTGGAGTGGAGAAGAAAGCTCTTATTCATTTAATTGCTTTCATTTGACTAGATTGCCTAAACATTTTCCATGATTTACAATTTCAGGGCTTTTCCTGAAAATGAAAAGCATAAACAGTGCCTGGTTTAACATAACATGCACTTTGAAATGTGAGTAGGCTTAATGTTCTTACATCAACATTTCCATTCTCCAGTGCCATTGCTTGCCAGAATTTCTTATAGCCTCAAGTCTGTTAAAATACATGAGGTTCTACTTTTCCCTAGAGACAAAGATGGCCTGAGTATATCCTAGCCAGTTTCCACATCTATAGCAACTTGTATTTAAGTAAAACATTTTTCCACCTAAAGATTTAGGGTTGTCTTAAGAAAAGCCAAAAGAAACAGAGGGGCCCTATTGCTTCCAGTAAATGTTTTCAAAAGATCCCTTTAATATAAAATATACCATGGTCAGTTCTATTTTGTGAGTAAACTTAGCATATTAATAAAATGTAACTAAGAAATAGTGCAAGTTGATCAAAATGACAAACCTTGCATAGAAAATGATGCAAATAGTTTGAATATTCTCCATTCTAAACTAGTTAAAAATAGTTTATTATCTACATTGTGAGAATATATTGTCCACTAAATGATGTTGAACCTACATCTCTATGAAACCTAGTTAGCATGGCCGGTGCTGAGAAATGCTGGGAAATATAGTTCAACTTCTGAATAACTCAAGGTGAGCATATTCTGCTTGTCTCCTCAATTTCATCAGAGCTTATTTTACCAGCTTTCATTTCACTTCATTGGCTATTAATTTTCAGAGTTCACTTTGCCCATTGCTAAACTTTTATTACAAGAGATCAAGATGCTAGTGTTTTCTTGTTGGTTTTTTTGTTGACTTTACCTTGAGGCTTTCACTAAGGCAGCTTTTCTTGTTTTAAGAAAAGGGAACTAAGCCAGAACCTTGGAAACTCGTTGGCAATTAAAGGAATGTATGAAATGTCTGAGGAGGAGTCATATTAATTAAATGGAACAGTTCCCAAGAAACCCTGGATAAATGTAAATACATACCTGATTGTCAAGCCAAAGGGTTAGTTTGGTAGTTCGCAAAAATCAAATTGTTCAGTTCAGAGCCTTAGGAAGTTACAGTAACCCATTCCACTTAAGAGATCAACTAATTGGCTGTAGCAAGTCTTCTAAATGGTCGTATATCTTAAAAGTGATTCACATAGAAATCTGCATGTCCAAAATGTTTTTCCATATTGGGTATTTCCATGCATTCATTGCATTTTCCTTGTTAAAACATAGGATATTGATTGACAGTTGGAAATCTCAAATATGGTTTTACTTTAGCACAAGAAGGATCACATTCTTAAGCGTTGCATCACAATGCAGATTATTTTCTCTAATGCTAAATTCATTCAGGGCGATTTTTATGATGGTATGGCAAGTATGTAAACATCAGATAGTTAAAAAAGAATGCTATATAAAGAGCATCAGTCTCCAATCAGTTTTCTGTTCATTGCAGTAATGTTTCGGCAGCTGAGAAGCAAGCAAGAATCTCGAAGCAAATTTGTTACACTTTACTGAGCAATCCTTGACAATAGTCAATGACTTCCACAGTGGTTAAAAATAGTATATACAGTACATCCATACTTTTTTGAAGACAAGGTTGTCTCTCACTTGGCATTTTATGCTTTTGTGAACTCTTGCATCTATAGAAACACAGTACTAATTAGACCAGGAGCCTTTGTTACATTAAGTTATGATAACTTGAAGGTTGTAGATAGTCCTCAACTTACAACTATTCACTTAGCAACCGTTTGCAATTGCAATGACACTGAAAACGGTGACTTATGATCCATTCCTTACTTTCAACCATTGCAGCATTGTAACCGTCATGTGATCAAAATGTGGGTGTTTTGCCAACCAGCATTTATGATGGTTGCAGCATCTCCAGGTCATGTGATCACCATTTGTGATCTTCCCAGCTGCCTTTTGACCAAAAAATCAATGGGAGGAGCCAGATTTACATGTAACCATGTGTTTAACTTACCAACTCCAGTGATTCACTGATCAGCCATGGCAAAAAAGATTGTATAATTGGGCACAACTCACACAACCACCACCTTGCCATAGAAATTATGGTCTCAATGGTGGTTGTAAGTCCATGACAATTGTTATTAATAATTTGTTATTAATACTGTAGATTAATAAAGAATCCCATACATTACTATATCACATATTTATTAAATGTTTTGGTAACTGAATTTGAGCATTACAACATAGAATTGGTCAACTGAATGCCAATGTAGCTAACAAAAATCCATTCACTTATAATCAGTGAATTGTAATTAATAATCAGTTATTATCAGATGACATCTTCAGTAGTGCCAAACAGCAAACAAAATTAAAATAAATTATCACATACAATGATTTATTGCACGTACATGGATATTTTTGGAAGGCATCTATTCTTCTTAACTGAAGCATGAGTACCATTATCTGTAAGAATTTACCAAGTCAGAGTATTCATTCACATGCTAAATGAATCCAATATGTGAGATAACCCAATCAATGTCTTGCTGAATCTTGAAGATAAGTCAGGACCCATTGCCATGGTCCAGTTGCATAGCTAAACTATGGTTTTCAGTAATGTTTTGGGATCATGCCAAGCAAGATGTCTCAACATAAGCCTCTCTTAACAGCTACTGGAAACTCCAAATCAAGAGAGAGTAGATCATCCGGTAGGGAAGATGAAGTTGGAAAAAAACGTACATGAACAAAAGATGAAGGAAAGAACATAAGATTCTACTACATTAAACTGCAGCAAAAATATTTAAAGTAGGGTGACTTAAGGAAAGTCACAAGCATCATGGGATAAATCCTACAGCAACGTTTCCCAACTTTAGCAAGTTTAAGATATGTGGACTTCAAATTCCAGATTTTCCATGGCTGGCTGGGGAATTCTGGGAGTTGAAGTTCACATATCTTAAAATTACCAAGGTTGAGAAACATTGAACTACAGAAACTCATTTTACCTGTGGTCAGATGACAACAGTTCCTAGACTCAAAAGAGGAAAGTGGGCAGTAGGTCCAAAGTGGAGTGAACAGGCAAACTTTTGGTAAATAACCCTTAAGAAACTTTGTCCCCCACATATTATCTATGCAATATAATTGAAATTGCATGTTTTTCAATCATCCTGATGGCAAATTTCTAAACAATTGTTCATCCTGCTTGGTTGATCAATGAGCCAGGTAGGATTTTGTCCTCTTTTAAAAACATTTTCACTTTTGTCTACAACTTTGCCTACCCGGGTGTAAGGCTACATGGGGATGACCAATAAATAAAGAAATAAATAAAATTGTCAGCACTGGTCACCAATGCTGGCCAAAAAACCCTGATGGGCTTTCCTTTGATGTCAACAAGAACCCAACTCAACTTAAATGAGACTTTTCCTCCCTTTTAAAAATTAACACATAAGAAATAAAACATGTATAGAAATATAATTTGACATAATATATTGCAGCCGGAAGATAGAATTCTATCCAGCGCAGTTTTAATTATGGACTATTCTGGAACACTTGGATGTTCAGCAGGAAACTGAAGTCCTATTTTGTACCTCATGCCATTTCCATAAATTGTTTCCAAGCCAGCATTGGGAAACACACCAAGAAAAGAAAAAATCTAGCTATAAACAGAAACAGCACTTATTATGCCTGTTCTAGAGCTTGCTTGTTCTGCTGCTTTGATTTATTAAGAACTGAAATATGTTAACTCCTCCCCTTTTGAAGAGTTGTATGCAGTTAGCATAACAGCAAGCCTTAAAAAGGATACATTTTTTTCAATTTGGAAGAGTAAAAAATTTTCAGTAGTAAAATTAATGGTAGGAACTATTATGAATTAACAATTCTACTGATTTGTTTTGTTTTCCCATTATGGAAAAGTGACAAATGATTTGGCAAGCAGCAAACATAAATGCCATCAAGTTATATTAAAAAGAACATAAACAGGCATACATTTTATTTCCCTGAGAATATTTTAACTAGGAGGCTTCTGCTACATTTCTATTGACAAAACGTCTATAAAAACTGAATAGTCTATCTGAAAAATTAAACTTAGAAAAAACAACTTGCATGTGTTTTGTGTATATATGTAAATATTGCTGGTACAGTTTAAAAAAGTGTGTGTGTGTGTGTGTGTGTGTAGAATTCGGTAATTTGACAATAGAGACATAAATATACTTCAAATTACCATTTCATAATCTCATAAATTTCCCTTAATCTGAGATCTTTTCCACCATGAGTACTTTTAGTTCTCAAAATAGTCCATTTTCCACTAAGGAAAGTAATCTTAGTGGCTACACCAACTAAGGATCAAGATTATTTGATTTCTAACAGAATTCTTTAAAAGATACAGAGGAGAGATGAACAGAGTGTAAGTCTTTCAGTTGTAAACTGGAGGATCTTGTTTCATGCCTAAAATCCTGTGGCCTTTTGCAAGAGAATTTTTGTAATAGAACTATTTTAGAAAAAAAAACAATTAAGAAAGCTCAGGGGATACAATCAGCTAGATAATCACCCTACAAGCTTTGTTTAAAAACAAAAAAGGGGTATTGTATTTTCCATCTCTTTTCTGCCAATTTAATCAAATGAGAAAGACATGTACCATAAAAAGAACACTGCACGTTAATGTCTGCGTTGTTGTAGCACTTTGTCTCGTAAATGCTCTTCCAGACATTGAATTGCAAAAGGATCAACGTCAGTATCAAACTTGTTGGCAAAAAAATGATGTTTCCGTAACATCCAGCTCAAGTCTCCGACTCCAAAGACACATACAGAACGGACGTGAACTCCATTGCAAGGTGGGTAAGGAGCACCCTTGGATACATCCCCCTCAAAGTAATCCCACTTCACAAACCGGGCAATGGCATTCATATCGGAAACATCGTATTTGTCACTGGCAGAGACTGCACCAGGAACTTCAGGGATTCGCTGGATTGTAGCCCATAAGTATTCATCAGGACTGTAAGTGTCTTTAGCCCATTCTATAAAAGCAAGGATTTTGCTGTTCTCTAATACATATTCCACAAATTTCCTATTAACAACAAAATAGGCACTTCCAGAGAAAATGGGTATGTTGAAAGGTGGATGCTGTTTGTCTATCCTCATATTTTTTACCTTGCCATCAACTACTTCATAATGTTTCTTCCACCTCACCTCTTTGTTTGAAGGCATTTTTTCCGTTTCTAAACTATTTTCACCGTTGAGGGCTTTCAACTTCTCCACAATCTCTTGATTGGTCTTGATTGGGAAATCCATGCCACAGAGATTGATCAAGTACTTCCAGCTCACATTCCTTCTGTAGAGGTCCTTCATGCAGTTGAGGTCAGCTTGTACCCGGCTCCATGAGGCATAGACTACACTTTCCAACTGGCTGGCAACGAAGACATTGGGAAAACATGATGCAATGCTTTTTACCGCTGCCAAGAAAGACTCCGGGGACTTCTTGTCAACATGAATGCAGTAATAATTTTGAGGAGCGTATATGGTTCTCAGAAGTCCCTCAAGCATATTAATTTTATGATAAGCCACTATTGAATACGCAATGGGAAATTCTGCTTCTTCTTGGCTGAGAGGTTCCATAATATATTTCCGCTTCTTAATGAAGGAGGCACAATCAACTGTCATGTTGATATAGTCATTTGGCGTCATTTTGGGGGTTCTCCTAAAGGACACTTTTAACAGTTCAAGCTTTACTTTTTCAATTTCCTCTTTGTCACCCTCTAGTATCTTGGAACAGTTTACTGTATTAAGATGCTCACTAGTCAATTCCAAATGCTCATAATCTTGGTAGGTTGGTTTCTGGTGAATTGTAATATAAGACCAGATTCCAAATGTACAAATTAACACCCAAAGAGGCTTAAACCGTAAGAAAGCACAGTGACGAAGTTTCCTCCTTAGCATTTCAGACAACATTTGGAACCTTTCAAACATTTAAGGGACTTTCTCTGTACACATGATTAAGTTCCAGTCATGCGCAGTTCTCTTCGCATTTCTCTTTCATAGGTTCCTATAAATGAAAAGGAAGATAAAGTCAGGGAGAACCACCTCTTTTGTTTATATTTGCTGTAAATTTATCTTGTCATTTAGTTGAAAGAAGACATAGAAATAACAATAGCACTTACATACTGTTTTATAGAGTTTTACAGCACTCTAAGCTGTTTACAATGTCCGCATACCATCTTCAACAATCTGGGTCCTTGTTTTACCAACCTCAGAAGATATCTTTTATAACATATATTAGACGCACTAATGCTTGATCCTTAACATTTAACCATATATCTAGTTATGGTATGTACACTGGCAGACGCACATAAATTTGAACCTGTATTTAAACTTCCTATTCATAACTTTGATTTACATCTGCATACCTGGTATCCCCGTTAAGAGTAAAAAAAGTAGTAAGCAAAGGAAACTGAGGTGGAAGACAATAGAAAAAGAAGGGGAATGTAATGTACTTTTCGGATTATAAGACGCGCCAGAGTATAAGACGCATCAAGGTTTTGAAGAGGCAAATTTTAAAAAGTTTTTGCACTCTGCAAACCTCACAAAAACAGTCCATTTTTTGCAAAAATGGCCCCCCCTTTTTAAAAAAAGGCATGAATAGCCTTTAGCAGGCTTATAGAATGCTCCTGGGGGGGGGGATGAGCAAAAAACGGCCCATTTTTTTGTTAAAAAAAAAAAAGGAATGGATAGCCTTTAGGAGGCTTATAGAGTTCTCCTGGGGTGGGTGGGAAAATTGAGCAAAAAAACGGCCTGTTTTTTGCTCATTTCTGCTCTCCCCAGTCCCCAGGAGCACTCTGAAAGCCTCCTAAAGGCTATGCACGGTCATTTTGGTGAAGGGGGAGAGTTCGGGAGGCAAAAATTGCTGTATTCAGTATATAAGACACACTCAGATTTTCAGCCTCTTTTTTGAAAAGAGGGGAAAAGGTGCGTGTTATACTACAAAAAATACAGTATCTAAAATCAGTATACATTCACACAATTCAGCCAATGATGAAATTCAATTTTTTTTTACTACTGGTTCTGTGGGCATGGATTGATGGCCATGCAGGGGAAAGATACTGCAAAATCTCCATTTCCACCCCACTCCAGGGGAAGGATATTGCAAAATCCCCATTCCCTCCCCACTCTGGGGCCAGCCAGAGGTGGTATTTGCCGGTTGTCTGAACTACTCAAAATTTTTGCTACCAGTTCTCCAGAACCTGTCAGAACCTGCTGAATTTCACCCCTGAATTCAGCATACCTCTCTATACCTATTGAAGCCTGCAAACCATCCTTGCTTCCATCGTATCTGTACAATTTCATGTATCTCCTTTTTTCCCCCTTTAAACTCTCTTTTTGAGGAACACCAACTCCTTCCAAACACATCCATGGACCATCACTCTTGTGTGTGAAAACTTTACTTGTAAATTTTTGTTCTAAAATATAAATAAAGGTAAAGGTTCACTTCGCACATATGTGCTAGTTGTTCCTGAATCTAGGGGGCAGTGCTTGTCTCCGTTTCAAAGCCGAAGAGCCAGCACTGTCCAAAGATGTCTCCGTGGTCATGTGACCGGCATGACTAAATGCTGAAGGCGCATGGAACGCTGTTACTTTTCCACCAAAGGTGGTTCCTATTTTTCTACTTGCATTTTTACATGCTTTTGAACTGCTAGGTTGGCAGAAGCTGTGATAAGTAATGGGAGCTCACTCCATTACACGGTGTTAGGGATTCGAACACATCGGCTGAACTGCTGATCTTTCGTTAAGCTAAGCTTAACGTCTTAGCCACTGAGCCATTGCGTCCCTCAATATATAAATATAAATATTTGAGGACAAAAATTGTCCACCCTGAGCAGAAAGCCTAATGTGATAATGCTAATGCAAAAATAATATATAAAATAGCAATAAGACTTCAGCACTCTCTAAGCAGGTTACAAAGTCAGCTTATTTTATTGACTTCGGAAGGATGGAAAGCTGAGTCAACAATGTGGATCGATTCGAATTGAACTGCTGGCAATACTGCATTCTAACCACTGCGCCACCACAGCTCCTAAGTCTCGTTTCTGTTTCCATCCAAACATTATAAAGTTATAAATTGGCCCCACATTACCTTAAAGTTCTGGAAAAGGCATTATAATTGTATGTGCTTAATTGGTATGTCCTGTATTAAATGGAATAGCCATAGGGGAGTAATGGATAGGATCAGAGAGGCAATGTGTTGAGAATGGGGATTCATTTTTCTCTCTCCCTGTATTATAATCATAATAAAACTATTGCTAAACCAGAGTAGCAATTCCTTCCTGGAATCAGTTACACAAGATGGTTTTGTGGGGATAGAAGATTCTGCAATTGTGAAACTACATTTTAGCACATTACTTCATTTGGCTATTCAAACAGAGCACTTTTTTCTCCTATAAGTTAGATAAACATGGTGGATTCTTAAGCCATGCGATTTTTTTTCAGCAGGCAGACTTACACAAAGGCTCCCTTTTACACTAGGTTTGCAGGCTATATTTTTACATGTCACAGTAAAAAGCTTACAGAGTGTAAGCCACAGTAGCAACATTCACACATAATGGCGAAGTGACAAGTAACCCAAACCTGCTCTCATAACATAAAGTCATGTACTAAGATATCAAGATAGAAATATAAAGACTGACTTAAAAAAATATTTGTAAAACCTACCCTCTTCTATTAAATGAAAATAATGGCCAATCCACCTCCCAGTACTGATGAAAAAACTAAGGGAAGATGAAATATTAGATTCAGAGAAGAAACCCAGCAGGTTTTAAAACTGGTTAACAGTCCTCTTTGAAAAATCCTGTAGAATTGACATAAAGCTATGAAAAATATATATGAAATTAAGTGAGGCACTCAGTTTTACGCCTTTAAATATTACCCTAGAATACTAGAAAATATTAGAAAAATGTTATTGCCAATCAGCTTTACTGAATATATTTATGTAAAATACAGAGGATTTGGTAAACAATTGGTCCTAACAAATCTACTTGCATTTTTAATGATGTACCACAGCACTATTCCAATAAAAGGGTTGGGCAAAAGCAGATTAGCTTCCAGCGTTTTCCCCTAACTTGGATGAGTTATTGCCTATAAATTCTGGAGATCGTATCACTACCGGATGAGCACCAGATTAGGAAATACTGTAGATGACTAAGTAGCTATCTTAACTGCTATGTCTCATGAAAAAAGAGATATGAAACACTGTTTTTAATGAATTACTTAGCAAGGAAAATAGATTGACAACATCCGGTTATATAAAGCAGAAATATTAATGCCACAATTAATCACAATCACAGGTACATTCTCTGACACTGTACTAAACTTGAAGATATCAAATGAAGTTTGGGAAAGGAAAATAGAGTGCGCTCTCTCAAAAGGTAGTTTTAAACAGAATAGTGCTCAAAACATCCCCTACATATAAATAATCCCTAATCTGTATAAGTAGCATCTTTCACCTATTATAAACCAGAAGTGATTCATTACACAATAGTTCTCTTCTATAATGCCTCATTCCTATAATCCTGGTTAAGAATTACCAAAACCAGAATGCTGAGTGCTGAAGTTCCACTCCTCATATAATCTCTTAAATGGCATCAATCTCTCCGCAGCATTCAGCGGTAATGACTCTAGGAAGAAAGCCTAGAGTCACATACAAATAGATCATGGTCATGTGATCAAAATTCGGACTCTTAGCAACTCTCTCATATTCACAACAGTTGCAGTGTCCTGGGTCATGCGATCACCTTTTGCAACCTTCTAATAACCAAAGACAATGGGGAAGCCAGAATCCCTTACTAACTGTGTTACTAATTTAATAACTGTAGTAATTCACTTCCCAGCTGTGGCAAGAAAAGTTGTAAAATTGAGAAAAACTCACTTAACAACTTTCTTGCTGAACAAGAGAAATTATGAGCTCACTTATGGTCGTAAGTCAAGAACTACCTGTATACAGTCCTGAAAGTATCAGCTTTCACACCTGTGGACCCCTGAATTACCTTTTGTCTTGTCTCATGTAGAAGCTAATACAGCTTTTCTCCTGAAGATGTTCATGGGGATGTGACATCTCAGCAAGGAAACTACATTGTTCAAACATTGTTGGCAGGTGTTAAGCATTATCCATTAATAATACCTGTATGAAATGTTTAATTAAATTCCCTAGCACCTGTAACAAACTAGAGCAGTACCATCTGGAAATTCTGTCCCTTCCAAGACATATGGTCTAAACAGATCTTCAGTATATATAGAATTGTGGCCAAGACACTCTCATTTGTGCATATATGAATTTAACTTCACCCAATTTCAATAAAAGTCATCATATTTTATTATCATTCATAATTTATTTAAGAAACTTGTTCATAAAACGCAAGTAACATCAGATCTTTAATCCACTGAATAATTAGCTCATGTTTTAAAAAAACCACCTCTTAAACATTACACAGGTAGTCCTCGACTTACAATCATAACTGAGCCCAAACTTTCTGTGCTATGACACATGACCCCGAGACACTTGCAACCATCATAAATATGAGCCAGTTGCCAAGTGTTTGAATTTCGATCACCTGTCCCTCGGATGCTACAACAGTCATAAGTGAAAAACCCGTAAGTCAGTTCACTAAATGAACTAAGTCGTAAATTACCTCTTCATCCACAGGATTACAAAGTCAATTTACAGGGCTTACGTAATCATTTTTCACCAGATCCAAGGATATTCCCCATGTCATTAAATGCAAATGGAAGCCCTTCATTGCTCAATAGATGTTTGGAACATGGGAAAAGTCCCATAAATATTCATTGCAACATGTGCTTTTCTTACTTCCTATAATTTTACAGTTCTCCAGTGTTAGGAATTAAGTCTCCATAAGCTTGAAACATACCTACCTTTCAAGCCATCAATTGCAGACCTGTGGCACACAGCTTGTCTTGTTCTGCTGATCCATTTCTCACTACCCCTTCCAACTGTTGGACGATATCTCTCAGCAGATTATTCCTGATGGCATGTGTCTCTTGATAGTTTTTTTTTTAAAAAAGTTATATACCCTGTCCTGTAAAAAGAAGAGCCACCTTTTGTGCACTAATGTTTGTGGTAATACTTTTCTGATTCTTTTTTCCTCCAAGAATGGCTGAAGAAAAAAAAAGCTACTGCCGTACAGGAAAAAAAAAACTAAAACTATCATCTATTAGAAGCTTTTCTTCCTTTTTCATTTTCCACTTAGAATTTATCCTGAATTTGTAATAGAAAGAAAGATAGAATTCCCCTTTACATAATCCAATTTACTACAGTGGGGGGGGGGGAAACCTTTGACTTTGAAAACAGATAATTTTGTTAGGTAGTACATTCCTTGTTCTCTACAAGCTATCATACTTTGGTCCCCCCCAAAATACACCCGTATGCCAGACAAAGAGCTTACCCTGGGAAAAGTGCACTAGAGAATTCCTGCAAACAAGTCTGTGTGTACATGAGACAAGATACTGCACAGATTGGATAGCTTTGTGAACACTGCTATGCATTCATTCCTGGGTCAATCTGGAGGATAGATCTCGCATAAAAAATGGAAAACAATACAGGAAGCTTCTTCAAAAGGTAGTGTTTCAAAGGCATGCTTGTTCAACCTAAAAGCCTTGGGGTGGGGGACCACAGTCATAAATTATGTACCCAAGTCACAGATCTGCCCTCTGAGACTTTCCATGTTGGCAGCCTTCAAAGCTCTCTTCCCTCTGGGAGCAATCCAGTCTTGAGCAGGATTACTCTGCAACTCTCCATTCTCGCCTGTGGAGCTTATCTGACACCCTCACCAAAAATCCCATTGAAGCACATGCCAGATGCTCAGCTGGAATGAGATAACAATCAAGGCTTCCACTGACACCACATTATTAAGGAAACTTAGCTCACTTTGACCATCCTGCAATGGCAGGATAATTACTTCTTAGAAGCTGAAAAAAGAGAAGAGAATTTTAGCAGAAACAAGTCTGCCAAAAACTACAGGAAAGAAAGGCAGAACACCAAAACAAAAAACAGAGAAGGCAATTGTGCTGCAGCACAACAGTACCTTTTGTTCACAGAAACCTTGAAACCGGTTACCTACAGCCTTATTTAGGAGACCTGTTTGGAACAGCACAGAGTCCAAATGGGTAACTCATACACCTTCTTTAAAAAAAAAAACACCTCCCTACCCCTCCTTTTCCCGTAACACAACTATTCTTTTCACAACAACTTAGAAAAAGACGCACAGCGCCAGGAAAACACTAAACTGCTTACTTGCAGCTACATCTTTAGGCGTTCACAGGCAAGCATTCAATCATAGTTTAGGTCTAGGAACTTGGAGAGATGCCAGGCTTCCGAGGTCTGGAAGAAATTCAGCAAAGTCTAAAACTATTTTTTGAATAGATGTCATGATCCAGGTGCACGGTGTCTTTCAAGAGCACAGCTTCTATGGGAGGCAAAGTAATTGTGTAATTGATAGTAACAGGCATTACCCTTCCTAGAATTCGCAGGTTTATCAAGGCTCTCCTAAACAGTTGGCATCTGATCTCCCTAGTGCAACTCTCTCAACACTAGCATCACTTCTTAATGCAGAAAGATTTATACTTTTAACACACATACCTTCCTTACGAATCAAGTTAATAAAAATAAGTGAATAATAAAGAGATAATATTTCAAGCAACTTTTAGCAGAAATGCAACAATTAATTTGGTTTAAAAAATGAATGATATTGTACGTATCATTGACTTGTTGTTCATTCACTAAGTTGTGTCTACCTTTTTGCAACCCCATGGACCTTATAGCATGCCAGGCCCCGCCATTCTACACTGTCTCTCAGAGTAAATACTCCCAGTATCCTTGACTGGTAAGTTGGTTAAAAAAAAAACTCCTTCAAAATGTTTGAAAGTATCATAATAGTGTCCCAATACAGAAAAATTATCTCAACTAATCTGAAAAGACCCTAAATTATTATGGAGAAAACGTTAATTTATAAAGTGACAAGTAGATATATTTATCAGTTAACTTTGAAGTCTAGATCTATACATAATATACCTTGCGTTACATGGTCAGTGATGATATATGTATGTATGTATGTATGTATGTATGTATGTATGTATGTATAATTGTATAATAGCATTTGGGCACAAATCACTACGTACAGAACTGCAACCCATGTAGTAGTTACTT
The DNA here is from genome assembly GCF_009769535.1 of Thamnophis elegans. Lineage (NCBI taxonomy): Eukaryota > Metazoa > Chordata > Lepidosauria > Squamata > Natricidae > Thamnophis > Thamnophis elegans. The sequence continues at coordinate 80,072,616 of NC_045543.1, read as the reverse complement.
GTAGTGAGATACTTAGTACATATATACAGTACTCTACCTATTTCATAAATAGATAAAGCATCTGTTAAAAGCTGGAGCTGTTCTATTATATCCCAAGTAGAATCATTGTTAAGAAGCAACTCAACAACTTAAAAAAGAAATTCTGTTTCTCTGGAGCAAATTCATTGAGAAATATGATCTACCAGACTGAGTTAAAGACTTTGGTCAATTTTTGATGCTAGAATTTAGCAACTAACCTGACTTCCAAAGACTTGGACATCACCAAAAGAGCGTATTAATCGCCTTCTGCCCATTCTGCTTTAATGAGTGTTGCACTAAATATTGCATTGAACATTAATTGGTCTTAAATGCAAGTACCAGTTAATATGAATAATTCATTCATGTGCCTTAGGAGTCGGCAATGTAATTTTCAAAGGTGGGGACACAACATTTGCAAATCCCTAGATGGCTGCTGTGGAATCCTCTGTGTGTGTTTGTGTGTGTGTGTGTGTGTGTGTTTCTATGTGAATGACTTCAGAAATCTGATGAGATTTCAGATGACAATGCTTAAAATAAAAGATATGGGGGGAGGGGGAATCTGCATATGACCACATGACATTGCTTGTCCTCTGAAAAAAGAAAATTAGCTGGCAAAACATTAACCGCTTGGGCACAAAAATTGCTTGTCGTCTCAAAAAAACCCATAACTGGCAAAACATTAACATCTTAAAAGCTCACAAAAGAACATGCTTAGACATTGCTGGTAACACCAATACCAGGAGCTGAAGTTATAATATAGGATGTATAGAAAACAAGCATAATAAGATTCATTCAAAAAGCAGGCCTCTGAACTTTATTGCTCTTTCCTTAATCTCCATTGCTAACTTCTATGTTGTCAGCCTGTATACATGGAAGACAGAACAAAGTCCTAGTTATCTCTTCTTCCTCCAAAAACCATCTCACTTGCATTATAGGACATAAATATGGAAGATAGAGTAACAGAGTTGGAAAGGATCTTGGAAGTCATCTAGTCCAACCCCGTGCTGGAGCAAGCCTCCACAAATTCTGAAGACAAGCCATTCTACTGGTTGAATCTTCTCCGTGTTTCTCCCTGGTTGCTTCTCTCCTTGTTTAGTTTCAAGCCGTTGGTTCTTGTCTTGCCTTCTGGGCTTTGGAAAATAGGTTGACCCTCTCCTTCTTTGTGACAGTCTCTCAAATATTGGAACACTGTTATCATATGTATATATAAATATATATATATAAATTGGTAGGTATATGATTAGTTCTAGGGAAGAAATAATAAATACCGGTAGGACCATCAAAGGGAGAGGGGAAAAAATAGAAATAGAGAAAAAAGACAACTAGCCAGAGTGATATATCAGGTAGTTGATATAGGATCAGGAAGACCAAATCAAGAGTATCCTTAGCTACACAACCTCACCTTTGGGCTAATTGTTCTCTCTCAACTCAACTTAACTGACAACACTGCTGTTGTAGGAATGGAAACACAGAGATGAAGGGAAATAAACTTAACAAAACAATAACATAATAAATTGAGTTAGGCTAATCCAAAAGCCATGAAAAAAAAAAGTATAAACTGTATAAAATTTCTTTAAAGCTGTTCAACAGACAAGATGGAGGAAAAAAAAAATCAAAATTAAGAGTAGCTGATTTTCAAGCTGTAGAGTCTGTGTTTAATCAGTTTTCAGGCTGAATATGGATGGAGCCATTTAAATGAGCTACCACATGCAATGATGGTTTCAAGTTCCATCTAGGATTATCTTAAAGAATGTTAGGGTAAAGGAAAAAATGTTTTAAAAGATGGCATTGATCATAACAAAAATCTTGCAGAAATCAAGTGTAATATTATACATTGGTCAGTCTCCTGTCAGAAAAGAAACCCAAAGTAAGAAAACCAATTATTTGTAACAAAAGAGACTCTTTAATACTTCAGCCACATGTAACCTTCTATTACTAATTTTAAAAAGGATCCACTTGAACAGAAGAGCCTCAAGAAGAGACACTGGTATACAGCTGCAACATACAGGTGAAACTCGAAAAATTAGAATAATTTTCTGATGAGATCAACTTTTGCCAAAAGCACCAAAACCTGGTTCAATGACCGTGGGATTATTGTGCTTGATTGGCCAGCAAATTCGCCTGACCTGAACCCCATAGAGAATCTATGGGGCATTGCCAAGAGAAAGATGAGAGATATGAGACCGAACAATGCAGAAGAGCTGAAGGCTGCTATTGAAGCATCCTGGTCTTCCATAACACCTCAGCAGTGCCACAGGCTGATAGTTTCCATGCTACGCCACACTGAGGCAGTAATTGCTGCAAAAGGGGCCTAAACCAAGTACCGAGTACATATGCATGCTTATACTTTTCAGAGGTCTGATAGTGTTCTATGCACAATCCTTGTTTTATTGATTGCATGTAATATTCTAATTTTCTGAGATGGTAAATTTGGGGTTTTCATGCGCTGTAAGCCATAATCATCACAATTATGACAAATCACAGCTTGAACTATCTTGCTTTGCATATAATGAGTCTTATCTCATATATTAGTTTCACCTTTTAAGTTGCATTACTGAAATAAATTAATTTTTGCACCATATTCTATTTTTTCAGTTTCACCTGTATTGTTCCAGTGTTTGAACATGAAAGATGATATGCTGTTTAACCAGTTGTCAAACCTTCCTTTTTACCTTAGGTGCAGAGTTGGATCAAAAGGAGTGTTGAAAATTTTGTGGGTTTTTTTGAGGGGGGGGGTAAACAAATAGGAGCTTGGATTCATTAAGGACTAATAGAAACAGAACATGTTACTTTAGAACATTTGTTTTTACTGCTGGACTTGGAAAATTATTTTAGTAGAAACTCAACCAGTTATTACTCTGCTATACATCTTTGCTCTATTTATTGGACAAGTAAGATTCTGGACAAAATGTAGCATTTGTGATTATCATCAACCAACCTAGTATGTGTGGACATAATTTTAGATTAAAGAAGGCAACTTCAGGTGATTTCTGAATTATATACTCTGCCTATTCAGTAGCTGTTTTAACTTACCGTATTTTCACGACCATAAGCCGCACCGGGTTAAAAGCCGCAGTATCAGTTAACGTTAATTTTTCAAACTTTTTTCATACATAAAGCGCACCGGGTTATAAGCCGCACCAACGGAGGGGTGCCCTAAAAAAAAAAAAAGAAAGGAGCCAAGCCGTTCCAGAGATGTGAAGGGAAGCTCCGGGCGAGAAAGCGGCTTTCAAAGCTCCGTCGAGCCCCGCATGTGGATTTATTTATTATTTGCTCGGGGATCCGGGCCACCTGTTCCTCCGGGGGCAGCCCAAGTCTTTGAGCGGGGAGCGGAGCTTTCTCCCGAAACGGCGCTTCTGCTCCCCTTTGGCACTTAGCTCTGGGAGAAAAATGGAGCGTGACGGACTTTCCAGCGCGTATCAGAAGCTGATCCGGGAGAGCTGGCAGAAAGTGAGCAACAGCCCCCTGGAGCAGAGCGTCGTCCGCACGGAAGGCAATCCAGTCTTTATAAAGGAGCTGATCTCTTCTCTTCTCTCTCTCTCTTTCTTTCTCTCCCCCCCATCCTCTCTCTCCGGCTCTCCTTTCGTTCTGCTCCCCCCCCCACACCGTTTTGCTTACAAAGCAAGAACGATCAAGCGGCGGGGTGTAGAAGCTTGAGGGGGGGAGGGAGAGAGAGACCACGGCCAATGTCGGCTGGCACAGCAACCGGATTTCTGGCTCCGAAGATGCTCTTACGGGCTGCCTCGTTCGCCGCTCCACCCTGAGAGCTTGGTAAAAAAATAATAAGGGGGGGACACCGTTCGTCCCTTCTGCAATACAGAGGCGGGGGGGCGCGGCAGGGGGGGGAATCCTGCCGCTCCTAATCAACTAAGGTCTGGTGGCTTCCAAGCTTGCGTCCCCCCCCTTCTATCTCTTTTCAGGCAGGTACTGGATCCATCAGCCCCTCCCAGCCCTCCCCCCCCCCCCGCCAGCAGACCCGGTCCGGGAAAGACGGCAGAGAGGAAAAGAGAGAAAGAGAAAGAGGGAGGGAGAAAGAATAGAGAAAGCAGGAGGCTTCCCGCATCCGCGCGATGCTTTGAACCCGAATTGGAGGGGGGGCGTCCTCTAACCCGGATTGGGTGGGGTGGGGGGAGAAAACGGGGCGAGGGTCTGTCTGGTGGGTGGGCTCCGCTGGCAAATAAAACCCTGGGGGAAAATGGGTCGGTTGAACGATGCGTCAATGCAGGGGTGGAGGGAAAGCCTGGGCTGGGGCTAATGGGGCTTGTATTCCTCTACCCCAACTGGCCGGGGGCTGCTGCTGGGGCTGGTAGTCCGGCCAGCCAGCCAGCCAGCCAGCTGCAGGCTTGGCTTTCGATCTGGACTTCCTACCAAGCGGGGGGGGAGGCTCGGAAACGGGCGCTCAGCCCAGCCGTCCTCGTGCTTCAAGTTTGAGCGTCAAATCAGGAGGGAGAGATTTTCGATCTTTTTCCATACATAAAGCGCACCGGGTTATAAGCCGCACTGCCGGTTTTTTATCAAATTTTAGGATTTTCAGTGCGGCTTATAGTCGTGAAAATACGGTAAGTATTCTTGCAGCAGAAGAAAGTTGCCTTAAGCTAGGCGTTCCCTCTGGATTTTAAAAGCAAACAATATTAAGTATAGTCAATTGACAGATTTATTTATTTATTAAATGTGTATGCCAGCCATCTCACTATTAAGTGACTCTGGGATACCATAGACCTGAGTTGCATTCTAAGCATATCCCCATAAAATTCTATTATTATCAAAATTATTGGCCACCTATTTGACAGTTCAAGGCAATTCTGAGTGGCAAACAAATAAATACAGCCATCTCACAGTAAGCACATCTGGAAAGGATTACAAGCTAATAAAAGAACACAAATAGAAATTAAAGACATAATTTGATTTTCACACCCATTTTAATCCTAAAATTACATTAAGCAAGATTTTAAAGGACACACCAAGAGATATGCTGTAGATGGTAGAAATCCTTCAACGTTGTCCTGCCTGCCAAACACACAGCACAAAGTGCCAGTGATGGAACACAAGTGTGAAGTGACATAACAGCAGGAATTCTGCTTGGGGAAATACAACTGCATGGAACTCACAGTGTTTCCCCATAGATTCTACTCCTCATAACTCTTAGGTTCTTTCCCCCCCTAGGGTAAAATTTAATTTAAGGAGACATTTTGATGTTGCTATTCTCAAACAAATGGGAATAAAAAAGGTTGTGACAATAATCCCTTCCTAAAGATTCAGACTTTAATTTTATACTTCTGTATGCTACTGCACTTGTCAAATCTATAAAGTTCTTTTTGGCTCAATGTCTTGATGGTGTTCAGCAGCCTGCTTCCATTTCAGTTTTATGCCTCTCTCTTTGAAATGCGGCACTGTTTCTCTAGAGTCAGATCCAGAAGAAAAGCTTTTCCTGGGGCTCTTAGTTCTATTAAATGAATGTCTCTCTCCCCACATTCTATCTTCAAAATTCAGAATATTCTCACTTTGTTTCCATAGCCTTTCATGTTTACATCATTATTCAGGTTATGTTTAATAAATTCACCAAATATTTTTATATATCTGGAGAAGAGCTAGATGTAGTACACATATACTTTGCCAACAGATCTCAATGGAAGATGATGCAATAAGGGAAATTGAATGTTGTATTAATTGTGGTTGGCTGGCATTCAACAAGCTAAGCATAATTTTCAAGAACAACTATACCTGAAAAGTTTTCGATCACTCTGTGCTACCTGCTCTAAAATATGCCGGTGAAACATGGACACTAACCTCCCAATTGATATAAAAGATATGGATGGTGCAGAGACATGGAAAGATACATGGTCGACATTACAAGACAAGATAGAAAGATTTTTACATGTATTAGAAAACAAATGAAAATATAGGACATCATCAAGACAGTAAAAGAACTGAAATGGAAATGGGTTGGTCACATAACAAGAATAACTGATGGCAGGTGGACCAAGGCAGTCATCAAATGGATCCCACTTGATAAAAGGTTCCTACTAAAACAAGATGTATCAACCACATCAGCAGGTATTGCAAAAGAAAGCTAAAAACAGTATTGGTGGAAATTATGCGGACTAAGTCTTCATCCTGCAGTGGATAGATAATGTCTAAAACAGTGGTAGTCAACCTGGTTCCTACCGCCCACTAGTGGGCGTTCCAGCTTTCATGGTGGGTGGTAGGGGTTTTGTCCAATACTGAAAGACTTTCCTTTTTTAAAATTTAATTGACTTTTTTAAAAAAATTCATAGCATTATTTAAAAACATTTTCATTAGGTTTTCATAAAATCATCATTACTGTGGAATCGGTGGGCGGTTAGAAAATTTTACTACTAACAGAGATACAAAAGTGGGCAGTAGGTATAAAAAGGTTGACTACCCCTGGTCTAAAATGATACTGATGATGACTCAACACCAGCATTCCTTTCCACTCAAGGCAGGAAAACTCAGACTCATGGAGGCCACACTGGATCCATGCTGCTGGTCAAGCACAGCACCAAGCACTGCAACTTATTTTTCTCTCTCTCTGCTGGTGCTCTCATCACAGCTTTGCCAGTCAGATGCCCACAACATGTACTTGCCTGCTGCCACTCCATTAAGTCTATCTCTCCTATGTCTAGTTAGAATCAATTTACCAGATCAACACTTTATTGTTCTTATTGCTGATCATCTGGTTACCAATTTTACATGTTTCAAAGCTCGACATCTCACTTTAAGCTAGGAGGCTCAATGTAGATCAGTGTTGCTTGCAGTGGTGGTGGTGGGGAGTGAGCTTCTTGAGTGGTGGCTGCAGGCTTACAAAGGATGTACTGGTCTAAAAATGAAACTCTGAAACCTGCCAGAGCTGATAGTCAGATTACCACCAACAGGAAGTTTGCACTGCTGCTTTATGAACTTAGTCTCCCATCTATTGAAACGCCAGATGAGCATCTCACAATGACACCTTTGCATTTTGTTTCTGCCCTTGTGCAATTGGCTCCTTCACAATTAATTGTCCTGGATAACGCAAAGCATCCTTTTGTGCATCTGAGAAAGTTCACTTTGGTCCCTGGATTACATTTGTTAGCCTTTCAAGAGTGCTAGGGAACTACTACTTTTTTTATTTAAGCCCTCTTTAACCGAGTGGGCTGAAACGTTGCTTCCTCCCAGTTGTAAAACTCCCATTCTGCTCCCTTTCTGCTGAAGGTTACAGTTAAGACTGATTTTCCACCAGACTGGATTTCTCCACATGCGAGGTGGAAAATGCCCAGCAACCACCACTTTTGTAGCCAAGGCCTCGCTCGCTCTTTCGAAAGAGCCACCTGTCCTCAATGTTGATAAATGGCGCTTCTCCTCCCCACCCCCCCAGCCCAAGGGCGGAGAAGGAAAAGAGTGAGATGGAGACGGCTTCCCAGCCACTTCGGAGTTTTGCGCGCTACCAATTCTCTCTCTCTCTCTCTTCTTTTTATTTCCTTCCGAGGAAACTTCGGGCAGTAAAATGGACTTCGAGGTAGGCTTTTATTAAGGACTCGCTTTACCGTTTTTTCCTCTTGTTAATAAAACAACGTTTACAAAGGCCGTATCAATACATCCCGTCAGTTCGTAGTATTCCCCCCCCCCATAAGTAAATCGGTTGTAGATACTAGACCTAAAAAGAAGATAAATTTGGGAGAGAGGGATTTCCTCTGAGTTATAAAGATTCTCCTAAATCGAGAAAACAAGCATGCAAGTTACTTTTCAATATCGGAAGGGGGAGGAACCACCGCAAGTCCCCTATTTCTTTTTCTTTTTTAAAGCGAAGTAACTCGTTGCACTTGGACCCGGGCAAAGTTCCTCCACGCTCCGATGGCGATTGGTCTCCCTCGGCGCACTTTCAGAATCGCAACCTACCCTAAAAGCGCGGCGGCTGGGGATCCGCAGCGCGCTTCTTGGGAGTCCCCGAAAGGAAAGAGAAAACCAAGCCTCTCCCAGAGGGGGAAAAAAAAACCCGGCAGGGAACGGGGAGAAACTGAGGCGCACCCAATTGGGAAGAGAAGAAAGCAAGCGCACGCCCTACCTGCCAGAGGATCGGAGAGAAGGAAAACCCGAAGAGAGGCGGGGACCTCAGCAGTTTCCCGTCCCCTGCACGCCCCTTCCCTCCTAGCCCCTCCCCGGCGCCCACTTCTCTTCGTATCCCGGCCGGGACAGTCGGCTACCACCGTCGTGTAGGAGGCGGGAGTTTCCTGCCCTGTGTAGGGTTTTCTTTTAATGGGTTAGAGATCACCTGAAAGGGGGGAGCGCAATGCTCCCCTTGTTTTTAAACTGCAAACTACTCACCCGTCCCTACTTTGCCTCCCCCTCCCCCCCAGCTCCTCTGACTCATCCCGCCTTATCTATTCGGAATTTATTCAGAACGAAGGCTGAAATTGTACAGGAGTGTCTGAGGGAGGGCGCGGGGCAAGCAGATCACATTGGGGCCGTCTGCCAGCCTACTTAATCAGCCGTGGTTAAACAAGCTGCGATAAAGCGTGAGGCGCCAATCTGCCGGTTTTCCTCCCCATGAATCGAGCTACGGCCTCCCTCTGATCTAACTGACTGCGTGGTGGGGTTTTCTTTCCTATTTGGTGCCCTTGCAGGCCTACTTCACAATTACCAACTCAAGGAAAACCGGGCACAAGGTTTGCCCTTCAGTCCTGCACCAGAGACAGTGAACTTACGAAAGAGGAGGGGGGGTCTTTGAAAATTAATCATTTTCTTTAACGTAAGTGAAGCAATTCGCTAGTATGTGTGCAAATGTCAGTCCTTATGGTTGCAGAAACCAACTAAGAGGAACAGGAGATGAAACAGGAGACGCCTGCAGGAGATGAAAGAGCATGCATGAACGAAGAGGTTTGAGCTTGAGAACAGGCTGCCTCTCACAGATCCCCCCTCAAATGGTAGAAAAAAGCCGATAGTTGGTGGCCAACATTTAGAGCAGAGATGTGGAACTATGGTCCTTTGATGACTTGTGGACTTCAACTCCCAGAATTCCTGAGCCAGCCAGACCAGCATCTATTTTCCCTACCAAGGGTATTGGACTAACTGGCTGTTGGATCCGGTAAAGGAAGGCACACAAAGGCTCCAGTAACAACAGCTCTTTATTGCAAGTCAAGTAAACATCCCGCTGAAGACAGGTCGGACAGCATCCCCTTATAAAGGGATCTGTCAGACCTCTTGACCAATGGGATTCGACCTGTTCCTGCAGGAAGAGAGGACCTTGGTGGAAACCTCTATCAGTGGGGGATATCTAACACTAGTCTATGGGATATCCATCCCCAGCAACCCTCAACCTCTCCATCTGGATGGAGATGGATGATAAATGGATGATATCTATTTAGGGATGTCCAACTCTTGATGATTCTATCTTCTAGCCGTATCTTTCGACATCTGATTTTGCACTACTTTGAGTTTTTCTATGTTGTGGCTAGTGTCAGCCTTGATCATGTCCAGCCACCGTGTTCTTTGATGTCCTAGTTTCCTTTTACCACTAACTCGTGCTAGCATAATTGCTTTTGACATGACTAAGGTAAGTGAGATGCGGTTTCATGATTTTGCCTTCTAGTGACATGTCTGGTGTTATGCGCTCCAGTACTTGCTTGCTGGTTACTTTTGCTGCCCAAGGAATATGCAGGAGCTTCTCTAGAACTACAGTTTATACAAGTCTTTTTTCTTCTTGTCTTGCTGTATTTAAGGTCCCATTTTTACAACCATAGGTGTCTATGGGGAACACATTAGAGCAGACTAACTTGTACTTGGTTTCTAGGCTGATGTTCTTTCTTTTCCATATTTGGGTTATGTTTATCATTGCTGTGCAACCCAGTGCAATTCAACGTTTTATTTCTGTGCTGCATACACCCCTTTGTTATCTGTGATTCTTGCAAAGTGAATGTTTCCACATGTGTTCTATCTCTTCACTGTCAAATTACTATTTTGATGTTTCCCTTCCTTGCAAGTGGTCATGAGTTTGGTCTTTTGTTGTTCAGACCAAAATTCTTATTTTCTTCTTCGATTTCCTTGATCAAATGTTCCAGGCCTTCTTTGATTTCTGAGAGAGGAGTTGTATCATCAGCATATCAAAAATTGTTGATGTTTTAACCCTATTCTAGGACAACGATGGTGAACCTTTTTTGGCTCGTGTGTCATAAGTGGGGGGAGGGAACACAGGGGGCTCATGCATGGGCATGCCACACCCATAATGCAACTCCTGACTCCCCCAGTGAGCATGGGTGCATGAGAGGCGCTCCCTCCATTTTTTGCATGCTTTTTCTGCCCTCCCCAGCCTCCAGAGCCTTGATAGGAGCCTGGGGAGGGAGAAAACAGCCTCCCCCGCCCCCCTGGAAGCCCTCCGGAGGTTTCAGGGACCTTCAGGAGGCTTCCCTGAAAGCTCTGGAGGACTACAAATGACCCTACGATCAAACCGGAAGTCACTTCCAGTTTGCTCATAGGGTCGGTTAAGCCCTCGAGAGCTTAACAATAGCAATAGTTAGAGCAATAGCAATAGCAATAGTTAGACTTATATACCGCTTCATAGGGTTTTCAGCCCTCTCTAAGTGGTTTACAGAGTCAGCATGTTGCCCCCAACAACAATCCGGGTCCTCATTTTACCCACCTCGGAAGGATGGAAGGCTAAGTCAACCTTGAGCTTCAGGGAAGCCTCCTGAAGGTCCCTGAAGCCTCCGGAGGGCTTAAACCGACCATACAAGCAAACCGGAAGTCACTTTCCCAACTTTCAGTTTGCCCATAGGGCCAGTTGTTTGCGCTTTGGAGGCTTCAGTGAAGCTCCTGAAGCCTCCAGAGGGCGTCTAGGAGGGGCGGGGGAGTCTCTTTTCATCCTCCCCAGCCTCCTATAAAGCCTCTGGAGCCTGGGGAGGGCGAAAAATGGCTTTAAAAAAGGCTGAACTCAGCTGGCCAGATCACGCATGCACGCTGGCCAGCTGACAGGGCAACGGTTTGCATGCCCTGACAAATGGCTCCGCGTGCCACCTGTGAACCGCCATCCCGGTTCTAGGAGATAGAAGGAATGTCTTTCCTCTGTTTGGATTTACCCTGGATATGGGTCGGTGGTGGTGGTGGTGGGGAGATGAAGCCATTTATCTACAGAGATTCTATCTTGCATCAAAGGAGTGAATGCAGGAAGGAGAGCAAACATTAGAAGTCAGCCACCTTCTCTTAACTTGAGAATTTTTATGACTTGGTAATGACCAAGTTAGCTTCCCAAGCAGAGTTCTCAACCATTGCTTGTTCAAGGCGTCTGCCCACATCATGAAGCATTGATTACATATTACATGATTACCTTATATATGTGGGTCTGTTGGTCTTAGGGAAGAAGGACTTTGTGGCAGCTATTTCAAAAAGCCATTCGACATTTCTGTAGGGGAAAACAACAAAACCCTGCTAGTCTGTTTAAACTGGGGAAAAAATGCATCACTGATTAGGTCCCAAATGACTTCATTCAATTTTTCTCTGGTCACTCGGTTTTCTTGGCTGAACTTCCTGTTGGCATTATTGCTGGAAGAAATGGACTTAATGCAGCTGGGAAAAGAGCACAACGTCAACATGTCCAGCTTTTTTTAAAGATTATTCACCTACTGACTTATAAATCAAGCCGTAAAGAACATCTGTCAGAACATTACTAAGTGATGTGAATCAGTCATTCCATAGCGCTTTCGTTATTCTTTCAGGAAATGTCAAAAATAACCAGTTTGATTCCACAGTATAGCTGTATTTGGGGAGATAATGAACATGCAAGAATGTCTAATTACTACGTTGCTTTGCCCTTCAATAAAAATAGACTGGGTAAAATGTATGACCTGGTTTTGGGCATAGGGCAGCGGTGAAAACCTCCGAAGTTTGCTACCCGTTCAGTGAGTTTGCTACCAAGTGTGCAATTTGTGCGCATGCATGCCTAAGGTGCACCCACGTAGCACTGAAAAGGAACATTTTGAACATTTTCCCCTTCCTGGTAACTAGAACAGCAGGGGGGGGGGATCCCCTGCATCACAAGATTTAGATTAGTTAGAAAGCAGAAAATCCAACAATTTTAGTTAATATAAATCATGTGTCACAACTGATCATCATACTGGTTTGCCTGGACAGGTAGCATTTTTTACTACCTGTTCGGGCGAACTGGTCTGAACCCGTAGCACTTCATCCCTGGTGTAGGGTCATTTCTAAGTGTCTTTACTGTATTTCGTTGAAGTACTTAACGTATCGATATATTTATGAACAAGTAGTCCTCAACTTATGACTGTAATAGAGCCTGCCCATTATGGTTGTAAGTCATGACAGTCGTAAAACTGGTTAGACACGTGACCAATCTGATTTTACAACTTTTGCTCTGGTCATTAAGCAAAGGACATGCTCCCCAAACAAGCCAATGTTAGGCACAGTTTTCCCCAAAAGTAAATCCTGATTTTCGGCACAGTCAAGTGACCATGGGATGCTGCAAATAGCTGTAAATACAGCCAATTGTTGAGCAACTGAAGTTTGGTCACATGATGTGGGAGGGGACAACCATCAGGGGACAATCCTGGTCGTTAAGTAGGCCCTCCTCCAAGATCCATTGTAACTTCAAATGGTCTCAAAGCGACCAATTATGAGTCAAGACTCCCTGTGTACATACATACATGCATACATACTGCATATATATAAAATGCATACAGACAGCAATATCATTGATGAAGTACTTGTTCTGTAGAGGAAAAACAGATGAACTGAATTCCACATTCTACCCTTTAAATTAAGAATAGAAATAATTTTTCCTTCAGTCTCCAAACTTTTCCTTCAGTCTCCACATTGGTGCCATGCAACAGCCATAAATCTCAGTCACTGCTCTCATACAGCACTGAACTAATTAAAATTGGTAAACTTAGAAACGTAAGAAACAAATGTCTCTTCTCAGAACACCACTGGTTTTACATTTAACTTTTTTTTCAATTTAAAGTTCAAATATTTGTTAAATAGAAGTCATTTCTTTAATGGAAGGACACTCTAATCTCTAAAAATAATGTTATTAGTAAGGTTTTATTTTTCTGTAGACCTAAGGAATTTGATTGGTAATGACCAAGTTGTCTTCCAAGTTGAGTTCATAAACATTGCAAGTTAATTCAGAAGCAATGTCAGAAATTAATGTTAATGGTTGAAGGATTTTTTTTAAATGATGAAAGAAAGTAATATTGCACACCTTTACCTATGAGTAATTGCTATTGAAGGCTTATTTAGCTTACGTCTGAGTAAGGTAAAGATTGCATTCCTCTATTTGACAAACCCCTACTAAAGGATTTGGTCTGGCAAGTAAGAAAACAAATATATTTCAATTTCTAACATTTAAGAATTTTGCTAATTTGCTAATTTATTATTTTGGTTTTTGTTTTCTTTGAAGATGGTTTAAAGTAGAACCAGGCATATTTTCTATGAAATAACTGCAATATGCCTGTAAATTAAACAAGCTCACTTTGTGTTACCTATTTAAAAAGTAGAAAATATATTAAACGTGGACACTACAAAGTTCATTAAATTGTGTACAGATGCAGCTGTAAAGTCAGCAATAAATATTTCCATGTTTCCAAGAAAAAAACTAGGCCAACAAATATGGAAGGCACATTTGGGAAGACTGCAAACCATTAGCAATGTCTATGTCTCTTTGCTACTGTCTAGTGGTCATTTGGATTATTGCAGAACTGATGGCCTTCCAAAAAGAACAATTGAATTTGGAGTCCATATTAACTTTCCAGCAAATATTTCATTTATGAAACAGACCTTTGTAATGCAATATGTTGATTAAATATTTTGGTCAATGAAATTATTTAAAACACATATAAGAATAAATACATTGGGTTTGTTGTATTTTTGGGACCATGACAGGTTTTTTTAATGTTTCTAGATTGATACTCGGATAAGACTTATCAATGTTTGGGAAAAAACTGGCTTTGAATGAGATTTTTGAGACATGAAAAGGAGGTGTAGAAAGTTAAAACTCAGCCCTCTCCTAAAAAAATGAAATATTCCAGGAAATATTGAAAAGGCTGAATATTATATTTCCCTGGATAAGAAATGGAAAAACATTTTTAGGCAGGAAACTCTCACTCTTAATAGCCCCCACCTTTGTCAATGGTCCATTTAAAAAGACTGAGCTAGTCTACTCTACATAACAAAGGTAGGATTAGCCTTCTACAGAAACACCAAACGGCATATGGGAAGAAGCAATGCTCAACCAAACTTGGACTCAAAGCACAACTAAAGAGTTGCCCCTGCACGGCCCCATGGGAGTCTGACAACCAATCAGAATACAAGATCAAGATTAAAGGCCAGAGAGGGCATAAAGCCAGGAACTTTCAGCATCTCAGTCACTTTTCTTCTACACCCAACATCTGGAAGCATGTGATCTCCCTTTTCTGTATAGGAACTCAAGCCATGTGATCCTGTCCACCATTAAACTATCTTTCCAACCAGCCTCCATGTTTCCAGTGTCTTTTTCTCTACTTGGAGCTGAACCCAGAAGAACATTTTGTCCAACAGAGGAAAGGAATGTCTCTGCATTAGTTAATAATCCTGTACTTGAACTTTATATTTTATATATCCTGTGTAAACACAATTTCTCTTTTTATGTCTACATCAAGGTTTTGGACATGTTTAAAAAATATTTTAAACATTTTGCCTGACAGAAATTCAGTAGGTATTGTTCTTTGAATGTATTTTGATATGCTGTATTTTTGCTTTTTATTTAACATTTAACATTTCTCAGATATGCTAAATAACAATTCAATGAAACTCATAAGGAGCTTTCAAACTGCTACTTCAAGATGTGATGAAGAAGCAATCAGTCTTATTTTAACTTATTCATATTTTAGCATTTTCCAAAACTGCTATAACTAATTTTGGCTCAGATTTTTGAAAAAGTAATTTAAATATATTTTGTATTCAATAGATTAGTTTACTAAAGTTTATTTGCACAGCTTGTTAAGCCATCAACTATTTTCTGGCTTGCAATGAATGGCTAGGATTACCAATTGCAAGAAGCAATTCTCCAAATCCAGAGGAAGTGATCCCTGTGAATAAACCAACCTCCAATGGTAATATTAGCTGAGCTTCTAAGGGGTTTGCAATTCAGCACAATGAGAAGCACCAGGCTGCAGAAAATTAGTGTAGTGGCCTAGGACATTTGTATATCAAATCAGAGAGAGATGGAATAAACCACTTGTTGCAATATGTTTGGTTTGGCGGGTTGGAACAGGAGAGAAAATGGTGTATGTCTTGTGGATTTCCTTCATAGTTCGTATTCTCTTTAGTCAACTAGTATATTTGTAAATTAATGTTTCTGGGTCTCATGATATCTACTGAAAGAAAATACTGAAAACAAAATGTTTTTAGAGTTTCTTATTGCATGGAAAAGAAATTATTAGAAAGGGAATTAACCTTTTCAGAAAATAAGAGAATTCACCCTCGTAGCCTTTTCAACGTAAAAAGGTGAGATATGAGACTTACATAAAATGCATATATGCCCAATGAATTAAACTGCTTGGATTAATTGTTGATACCTGGACAACAGATATTTAGTTCTTTATTGTTAAATCGCTTATTGACTTTAAGTATGTAGTAGTTTCAGCTTCAGCTAAGGGGGAACATGAAGGAGGGAAGGCTTTATCTCCACTTCCAATTTGCAAGCATCGAATTAAGCCTTGACCTGGTCCAGCATATCAATTCTTATTTTATGAATGAAGTACATTCTTCATTTGCTCTTCATTTTCTTACCCTTGCAACCTATTATGGAATTAAAAATTCCATATGGGTTGAAAAGGACAAAAATGTTAATTTGCTTTCCTTTTTCTTCCTTGGAATGTTTTTTATCTTTTTTTTTAAAAAAAATACTGAATGTAATGACAAGTACAGTAGGTGATGTTTGCTTGTTTTATTAAGCAGATTTGAAGCTGATCCCAAGAACTGCCAGAAAAAGACTGAAATATATGATATCTATCTCTAATTCTGAATTTCTCATAATTTTTATTCATTATTGTCTTATATTTTTGATAATAATGACTTGGTGGTTTAATGTTTAACATGGTAAAATAGAGTGAATTTAATTTATCTCCCCATTTAAAAGAAACATGCATCAATCTGAGTTCTAAAACTTGTTCTTAATTTAGATCAATTGGTCTAATTCAGTGCAATTGTAACTTGAATCGTCACTAAATGAATTGTAAGTTGAGGGATACCTGTAATTCTCTTGATAACCATAAAAAGTGAATATTTCTTGATAACAAATAGGAAAGGATCTTTGCCGTTTTCCATGATGTGTTTTAATTTCTTAATTTAGCCTACATCCTTAGCCTTTTTTCCCATCCAAATACTAAACTAAACCAAATTTTCCTGTTTTCCAGACAGAAACAAAGTCTTTCGGGGATTACTTCCTGCGAAGTTCAATCTCTGAAACGTACAGCTAAAAAGGCAATTGGGTAATAGGCTGGCAAGTTCAACCTACAAGGATATTGGTGTCTTGAGACAGGAAGGCATGCTACTTTTTTTACCTTATTCTAGAAAAATAATAAAAGGGAAGGCTTTTTAAAAAAAATATTTAATTTTTTTTCCTCATTGATGAATTCAGTGCATGATTTCTTTTCTATAATTTTATTGAATAGTGTAATCTGATCTAAAGAATATTAGATTCTCAACTTACATTGAGATTGCCTGGTCTCTTTCTTTACTCAATGGATATTGAGAATACTCTGATTCTTCCTCCCATCTTTGATGAAGTTATGCTGCACCAGCATATCTACAGGATTGGTATACAGCTCATGTTCCAGCAATTGAATTTTGTCCTTTCCTGTCATAGTAATAGAAAATTGCTTCATGATCAAATAAACACTTGTAATGTTTAGAACAGAATTAGGTCCTCGGAATTAGTGAAGTGTTCATTCTCCATTTTACAGAAATTCCAGCAAATTGAAAGGGAGATTGCTATTGCTTTAAGTGTTAGTATTTTTTGTAATGTATTCCTCCTTTATTATTAACAGAATTTTACAGATGAATGTGAATTTAAGAGCTCTAATCATGGCTATTTACAAATGTGACCTGCGTGTAGCATATCTGTTTTACTGGGCTGGGTTTCTCTCTGGGTCAACCCCACTAATCTTATAGTGCGTTGTCTGTATCTTAAATGCTTGCTTCTTGAAAAATCAAGATTGGAAGAAACAAACATTTTGATGGAACCCAACCATTTCACTGCTAGAAATCCAGATGTCTACTAGAGGCTCAGTGGCTGAGATGCTGAGCTTGTCGATCAGAAAGATTGGCAGTTTGGAGGTTTGAATCCCTAGTACCACGTAATGGAGTGAGCTCCCTTTACTTGTCCCAGCTTCTTAGAAAGCATGTAAAAATAGGGACCACCTTGGGAAGGTAACAGTGTTCCGTGCACCTTTGGCATTTAATCATGCCAGCCACATGACCACGGAAACATCTTCGGACAGCCCTGGCTCTTCGGCTTTGAAACGGAGATAAACACTGCCCCCTAGAGTTGGGAACGACTAGCACATGTGCAAGGGGAACCTTTATTTTTATCTTACTAGATGCTGGAAGGCTCCAGGTTTGCAATATTTATTATATTTCATAGAGTTCCATAAATTAGAACCTGGGGTAAAATATAAACACCAAAGGCATGAAAAACAATGCTAAAATACCAGAGACCTGATCAGAGAAATTGCCATAGCTTTTCACACACAAAAATCTGTTATTGGTTATCTCCAGCTTCCTTCGGTTGGACAGCATAAGATACAGGGGAAGAAGGTCCAACATATTGTTGGGATGGAGGAAGTGTGTGTGTATCACAATTATAAGTGTCCATTTGTGTCACTGAATATTGTAACGGCTGCACTCTGACTATGCAATCAGTATCTTTAAGGCTGCATAATGTAGTTAACTGGAATTTAAATAATTGGTTGAAATCATCGTGACTCATGAATTCTTGGTAGTGAGAACAGCATTTCAACTGAAGTGGCACATAAATCCAGGAATATAAATAAAATAATCTTTAAGACTGAATAATGTAGTTAACTTGAATTTAAATAATTGGTTGAAATCATTATTGTGACTCTTGAATTTTTGGTAGTGAGAACATAGCATTTCAACTGAATTGGCAAATAAATCCAGGAATATAAATAAAATGAATATGTCCTGTGGAGAAAAAAGTCCCCTTTTCCAATAAAGGATTCATTTCATGTGCTTCTCCCAAAACTATTAAAAAATTAATAATTTGTGTTTATATGTGTAATTTACAAAGATAAAAACAACAAAACTCGAGTGATGCTTTTCTAGATGTCCGTAATAATACCAAGAAATGTACAAATAGTCCTCAGGTGATAATGGCGATTGCGAGTGAGATTGTTCTGCTACGCTATGTGAAAACATCATGTCATGTGCATTATTTCGGAACAGCAATTTTGGGCAGTCCTCAAGTTGTGTGACCATTGAAGAGGAAGAGGCGGGAGTTCCAGGTAAAGAGCATAGACAGGGTGCCACTACTGATAGCATTAAAAAATTGTGTTTAAAAGAAGAGCTGCTTTTCATTTTACCTTTCATCCCACCCAAAGCTAATAGCTTTTTCCGTGATGAAATTATGATAATCTAGCTAAGACTCCAAAATTGTCTTGCATTTAAACCTACATAGTTCCAATACCATCAGAAGCACTTAAAAGAGACGAAGTCTGAAGGAAATGCTAAATTAATTTTATCTTCAAGACATTACAATAACCTAAAGTAGCCAAGAAGTCTTAGATCCAAGAAGCGAAAAATAGTTTGCTTGCTTCTTTAACAGAAGCTATTTAGCAAAATGTACCTATTTCAGATAAATTGTACTGAATTTATACAGTAGAAGCACTTACTATATTAACGATCTACTGATCCTATTGTCGTTAAATTTATTCAGAGAGCTGGTTGTGAAAAAAATATAAATGGCTAAAATGGCAACCAATGTAGAATATACGGATAAAAATATACAGATAAAAAGCTTATGTTGCTTCTAGATCTCTTTCAGAGGGAAAGAACTACAATGAGTTTTACCAATTACAGGTGGTCCTCAACTTACGACAAAAACTGAGCCCAAATTTTTTCTGGTGAAGCAAGACAATTGTTAAGTGAATTTCATCCCATTTTATGACCTTTTGTTGCCACAGTTGTTAAGTGAATCACTGCAGTTGTTAAGTTAGGTACACGGTTTTAAGAGCACGAGACTTTCCCATTGACTTTGCTTGTCAGATGGTTGGAAAAGGTGATCATGTGACCCTCGGACACTGTGACAATCTTAAATACACACCAGTTGCCAAAGGCCTGAATATGACCATGGAGAGCTACAATGCTTGTAAATATGAAAAATGTCATAAGTCACTTTTTTTCAGTCCTGTTGAAACTTTGAATGGTCACTAAATGATCTGTTGTAGGTTGAGGATTATTTGTATAGCCAGAGAACAAGGGATAAAGACTTTCGGTATATATCTCCTGCAATATTTGGCACATCCTTGGAAACTTGCATGAGGAAATGTAATCTTTAAAATATATTTTAATCTTTAAAATTCTTAATATACAGTTAATTATTTCAAATAAATAACAGCTACGCAACCAGATATTCAATGCTAGAAATGATTCATGGCTTTAGAGGATTAATGTATACCAATATATTGTAGAGTCAACCACACAGAATTTGTTTTTTCTCTTTCAGCAGGTTCCCATTGGGATTACTAACATCTACAGGTTTTTCATATTCCTTTGGTATGTTTGGATTTTAATTTGATTTAATTTGACAACAAGCCTATAGAGATTTCTATGTATAATAGAAGTTATGTTAATAGACTATTTTTAGTTGGATATACACTTTGATTCCTTTATTTTTTCCCATTCATAGTTTTTATTTATGTGTTATAAAAATTATTTATTGTTAATAATTTTTAAAGTAATAATTATATAATTAGACATCAATTTAATTAAGCTGCCACTCCAATAAATAATAATACCAAGAATTATTTTGCATTGTGTGGGGACTTAAACGTTTTAAGGAATGTCAGATATGTTTCATATAATCTAAAAACTCGTTGGGGGGGGGACTCCAAACAAACAAAAAACATCTTTCTAGGGCAGAGGTGGGTTGCTCCTGGATCGGGTAAACCGGTAGTAGTATCGGAAAGCTCCGCTCACCCGGCCAGACACTTCTGCACATGCACAGAAGCATTGCGCGTGAACGCATGGGGGACCGCACCCGAACCAGTAGTAAAAAAATTGGCAACCCACCACTGTACTAGGGTATATTGAAAGCCATATAGAATGTTTTATAAAGTTTGGATCTTCTCCCAAGTTGAATTTGATAAGACTTTGGTAGATACGTTATTGGCATAGCCACTTGTAATTCTGCCTTTTAAGAGGAGGCATCTTTTTATTTTAGATACAATTTAGGGGGTTTTAGGTTTGTTTCAGGTTTTTTTTAGTTACTTTTAGTTTGTTTCATTTTCTTATTTCTTAGGGATATTTTTTCATTTAGTTTTCTTCTCATAGCAATTTCATACATTTTATTATTTACTATATAGGCTATTTAAAAGAATGTAAAAGAACAAAATAAAAGCAATAACAAAAAGGAAACAAAACATGTTTATACACACATACACATCAGTGAATGGAAGCCATGATTTGTTAGTCATCCACAGCTAATCAATATTAATCAATTCCACAGACCACAGATTAGTTGGAGCCTTGTTTGTTTTTCCTATGCACAGAAGGGCTTAGATTCCTCCAGCAAAACTCCATTTGCAGATTGTTCTTTCTTTGAAGGGGCGGCAAAAGAATTAGCCAATCTTTTCTATAATGGTTCATTCAAAGCCTCTAAACTGCCCATAGGGTTTGCTTAATTGAACTTTGGTGTTCAAAGATAGCCCTGGGTGTACAGAAAGAGCAACAGAAACCAAGCCCTCATCATAAAGGCTTAGCCCCTGTAAGATTAGGCATTTGGGAGAATAGAAGAGGTATTGTATTGGTATTTCACCTTGGTAAGCATTGATTGGAGCAATTGAGAGGCAAGACAGAAAGCTTAACAGCCCAAGTAGAATAATAGCTCATCTGGGCTTCGAGGGGAGGAGCTGCCGCCGTCGGGAGCTCAAAAAAGCTCCTGCCAGGACTCTGGTTCGTATATCTTATAAGATCTATAGATATCTCCCCTTTCTGGCAGAAAGGGGCAGAGAGGAGGTCAGTCGTTAGGATCTCTTTGTAATTCATAGCTTTTTTTTTGCTGTGAATGGAGAAGAGATTCAACATTAGCTGAGCCTTTACTCCGGCCAGTTTTCCGCGCTGCCTTTTTTGCAGCCTAGGCAGATTGCCTCCCCCCCCAGGACAAAGCTAAGCTATTTAAAAGCCAATCCGGGCGGGGACCATTCCCGAGGAATTTCTTCTATTACTATTTAAAATACCAGCTTCAATTTCGCAAAAGGCTCCCTTTCTTTTTTAGCTGCGTCACAAGATGGCGATCTCGTAGCTTTTGTGTTTGATGTGACGTACCTAGTAAGCCCTACCCTCCTGAAGGCTTCTCCGTACTAATTGCTAAAAGATTAACTGAGGGGAGCACAGACTTTGATTTTTGGCTCGCTTGATTGCTTGTCTTTTATTTTTATTCTGGAATGGCTCCCAAACCTAAACAGAAGCGCTTCCTTAATAACATATCTCCAAAAACTGCTATGAAGTCGCTACCCTTGTCTCCTACACCCTCCACGGGAGATTTGCTAACACAAGAATTCCTTCTCAAAACGCTTAATGATTTCAGACAGGAGATTAATCAACTGATATCGGATTTATGTGATCAATTTGATGCTAAAATTGCTCAGGCAAAGCAGGATATGATCGGAGTAATGACAGTCATGACAGATTATATTGCTGAAACGGAGGACAAATTGGAACTTTTGGAAGAAACTAACCTTAATCTGATATCAAAAATCCAAACGTTAGAACAGGAAATTGAATCTGCCCAAAAAGAACTTGTCATGATAAATTATAACAAGGCTGCCTTTGCCATACGAGTTAGAGGACTGCGTGAAAACCAACAGGAGAATTTGAAACAGACATTCTTTGAGGCTTTCAGTCGCTTGGTGGGAAGTCCGGGACTTAACTTTGATTGGCAGATTCAAAGAATTTACCGCCAGAATTCCTGGGTAGCAAAACAGCGACAGCTTCCGAGGGACATAATAATATACTTTACTACAAGGGAATCTAGAAATGAGATAATACAGAGGCTTTACGGAAAGAGGTTGATAATTGATGGGGAGGACTTGATTGTTTTTAAAGAGATACCATTTCAAATATTAAGAACAAGAAGACAGTACGCTTTCTTAACCGAAGAACTCAGAAATTCTCAGATTCCATACAAATGGGAAGTCCCAGCTGGTATTACAGTTACATTTGGCAACCAAAAACACCGCATTAACTCCGTCTGTGAAGCCCGAAAATTTTACTACGAGACCCTGAAGGCGGGACTTCCTGATTCATCCGGATCTGGGGAGAGACAAGGAGAAGGAGAAGACAAACAGCGAGACACGTGGCTACAAGGTGGAGGGTGTTGTTTTTCTCTTCCGGAAGGGCAGAAGACTAAAGAATAAAGACTAAGCGATGCTTTTAAAGTTTTATGATTTCTGTCTGGGATAAAATGGAAAAGTGGCATATCGATGATGAGACATGGAGACTGAAAGAAGCGTTGCTGATTGTGGACATATATTGTACAGAAGTTTTGTCTGAACTCTAACTCAAATTGTGCATGAACTATTTTCTTAGGCGAGGAGAGCGGAAATTGTGATCTTTTTGAGTTGCGGTTTGGGACGAACGGAGTTGGGAGGTGCGTGGGAGAGGGAAGGGCAGCGAAAGTTTAATTAGATTACCTGGGGCTAGAACGCAAGCTGATGTTTGTTTGAGTTGCTATATCAATATAAAGTTAAGAAAGACTGGTCGGAGAATCTTCAGGAAAGTGGAGTAAACATGGGAGGAGCAATGAATGTGGATAAAATATGTATGTGGATATGGATAAAGGCAGGGTGGAAGGTAAAAAATTTATATGTGGAGGTGGGTAAGGATAGAAAGGGAGGTGTTGGAAATGAAAAATGAAAGAAGTATTTGAGTTTAATGGTGTTATAGAAAGGTTTGGATATTTGGATAAAAAAGAGATAAATTAAAGGTCTGAATAGATAGACAAAGCAAGGAGACTTTTAGTTGGGGAATTCTAATTGATCAACTTACCTGGCTCTAATACAGTTTGAAACCCTGCAAGTAGCAAAATAATCGAAATTTGGAATGAGTCACATTGTTTAAGATTTACAGATAATGGGAAGCTGTGTTAACGTAGTGGGTTTATTGACCCTTTTTGTTTCTTTCTTCTTTTTGTGTGTGAGTGTGGGTGTTGTTTATTTCTTATTTTCTACTATTTTTCCTTTTTCTTTTTGGCTTTACTTTTATTTTATTTTTTTAATTTTAAAGTTAGCTGGCCTTATTATACTCAAATGCTTGTTAAAGAATTATGCCGGGCATGGGACCTGCGAAGCCGTAAGGGGGTTAGGGAGGGGGGATTATAGGGGGGAGGGGGGAATTACAGTTTCAATCCTTAGAACAATAAGAATTCACTTGTGTACTGCGGCTCGTTTTTCTTTTTTTTTCTTTTTTTCTTTTTCTACTTTTATTGTAAAAAACAAATTGAATTGTATGGATACACCAAAGTGAGGAGAAGAGGGAAAGAGAAGGGAGAAGTAAAGAGGGAGTGAGAGGGAATGTATGGAGGGTGAAATGGAGGGAGGGGGAGATGTCTGAGGGGGTAGGGAAGTAGAAGAGGGGAATGCTGGAGGGGTGAAAGGAAAGTTGGAGGGGGAGAAGAGAGGGTGTATGGGGGAATGAAGTGTTATGTGGGGTTTTTTTTTTCCTTTTTTCTTTTTTTTTTATGCACAGTATATAAGTGATTGTATAAAATGAAAATGAAAATGAAATAAAAGATATATGAGTTTGATAGTGAAAAAAAAAAAAATAATAGCTCATCTGAAAGTTAATCAAATCCTCTTTCTTACTAGCTAACATGGGGCCTATTCAATTAAAACTACATTAATATGATGGTTGCCGAATGGAAAGACACGAGGATCTTTATGAGAAACAAATGAATTCTATTTACAATATAATACTATTTGAAATGTAACTTGGGTGTGAGTCACCTTTGCAACATTTCCTTCCTTAAAAGTGTTACAGAATCAGGTTGTTGACTGATTTTCCATTTAGCTTGTTCCTCATTTTGAGCTTTAATGCTATTGCTTAATATAACTTAGACAGTTAATTTATGTCTAAATGCTCAGACAGCTACTAAAATAAACAATAGCAGTACAATTAAAGCACACTGGCCACAAAATTCACAACAAATCCCCCATCTCTTTTCCAATTTAGCCTTAGCTTCATTTGCTCCATGAGTTAATACCTCCTGAAATACAGAAGAAGGAAGAACAAGGGTCCAACGAGAATACCTTTGATATGTAATCAAATGGGAGGCGTTGAGATTCATTATAGTGCATTAATTAAACCTCCCTGGAGTTGAGCACAACTCCTGATGATTTGCAGACATAGGCATGTATTTTTCTTTTGGGTACATATTTTCTCCTCCAGCTATGGAAGGGTTTTGGCCTTTTCTTCTTTTACTGCATTCTTTTGACTTCCAAATCTAGTCTATAGCTCTGTAGTGACTCCCCGTGGTCTCTCACAGCTTTTCAAGATCTGCAACAACATCCGTTTAGAATAGTCTGCTGCCTTCAGAAGTCTGTTTGCTTGAACTTGGTTTGTATTTCTCTTTTTTCACCAAATTATTAATTTTAAAAAGTATATGCAAGTAAACACTTTGTACCATTGAGCCCTTTAACCCTGTAATCATCTCACTGTAGATAAAAAGGGGCCTTTAAACTCTTGTAATAAAGTAATTAAGGACACTAATGGGAGGAATAATGGCAATATTTTTTAAAAAGGGCAAGGCTTGCCAATGAAAGTTTGTGTTCTATGCAGACAGTACCTCTGAACCTTCCTGGTTGTGACGCCTGTTGTGAGGCAGCTCTGGGAAAGGAAGGGTCCTTGGCTGACACTGTAGGAAGAGCCGCTTGTCTTTCTCTCTGGTGCAAAGCCAGCTTACCCTCCTGTGGTGCACCTTGGGAAGCGCACAGGCATTTCCTATTACAGGGCTGGTACCTTGGCAAACCAAACTACTACTCTGCAATAGGATTAGGGTTTCCTGACTACTGTAACAATACGATACCCATCATCATCATCATCATCATCATCATCATCATCATCCTTGAAAAGGACTTGATAAATAGATGAAAATGCCAAATCCAGTCTGAATTGGCTGATCGCGCAACAAACAACAGTAAGCAAGTGTGTTATTTTAGAGTATGGGATGGAACTGTCAGCAGTTTCAAGGCCAATGATGAAAGTCATTTAAACATTTCGGGAAGAAGGAAAAGCTTGTGAGATGGCTTACAGGAAAGTCGGATCCCCTGTCAGTGAAAGCGTCAATGGTAAATGAAAATTACCTTTACCCATTACTGTTGCAGACAAAGAATTGTGACACTACTGAATGAGTCATGCAGCAGTAGGACTAGTAAAGCCTGCTCCAAGGCAATTTCAGATTGTAGGAGGGTGAATTTCTCTTCTTACTAATTATAGTGTTGCTTCTTATTTCTCCCAGCCTTGCTCTGTGTCTCTGTATTTGAATGTGTAATTAAAGTTTCAGAAATAGCACTCACCCCTTTTGTAAGCAGTAACTAATCAGTAAACAGATTGTAGTCAGGAACAGAAATCCCACCTCCCAAGGGCAAAAGGAACAAGTCAGTTTTATTGATTATAGATATAATGCTGTGCATTTGTCCTTAAAGTTATTATTATATACACTCAGATGCCCCCCAACCTTCTAATCACACTTAGGAGATAAACAGCACACCTGTGAACTATCAGATCTGCAAAAGGAGAATTCCAGCGTAACAAGAATTGAACATTTTTGGATTGCCTTAGGAAAGTTTCTGAAGATGGGAGAGGTTACTAGTCCTGTGTGTCAGCTGACCAGTGACCCTTCATTAAAACCTGAGTCTTACATCAATGGAAGTGCACACAGGACTTTGTGCATATTGACATAGGCATATCCTCATAATAGACTGATCATTTGAAAAGGTTTTGTTAACCAAATTGTAAAAATTCATACTGAATTGGGTATAATCTCTTTTAAATACAAATAATAAATCTTATACACACAATAGCTATATCTATTATTCTCAAAATCTATTCACCATATTCTTCACATATCCTTATTAAACATTTTCCATTATTTAATTAAACACTCTGTTTGGTTTCATCTATAATTAGTTAATAACATCAGACATTATAAACATCACACCATCACATTTGTAACCATTACTGTCCAAATTTATTAATAATAATTTTTGCATTATCCTCATTATTCAATGTTCATTATTTAATTACACATTTACTTCCTTTTTATTTATATATTCTCCTTTATGTTGTTAAGTGGGACATTTGTTAAGTAAGTTTTGCTCCATTTGGAGACCTTTCTTGCTACAGTTGCTAAGTGAATCATTGCAGTTATTAAGTTAGTAATATAGTTGTTAAGTGAATCTGGCTTCCCCATTGACTTTGCTTGTCAGGAGGTCACAAAAGGGGATCACATGACCCCAGGACCTGGCAAATGTCATAAATATGAACCAGTTGCCAAGCCTCCAAATTTGATTACATGACCATGGGCATGCTGGTGGTTGGCTGTGAAGTGTGTTATGGTTTGGGTGCTGTGTGTTGGAATATGAAGTTTTTTGGATAACCGTTAAG
This sequence comes from Thamnophis elegans, assembly GCF_009769535.1. Taxonomy (NCBI): domain Eukaryota; kingdom Metazoa; phylum Chordata; class Lepidosauria; order Squamata; family Natricidae; genus Thamnophis; species Thamnophis elegans. The sequence goes on along the minus strand of NC_045543.1, from coordinate 80,045,715 downwards.
GAGTAAGATGTCAAGCAGCTGTTTCTCTTCCGCTTTTCTTAGTGTTGTGGTGCTGCAGTGTGTCCTGATCCTTCTGAAGAAGTTTTTGTCATAACTTCTTTTGTATGCGGTGGGGTGGTTGCTTGTGAAGCTGGGGATCTGGTCTGTGTGCATAGGTTTGCAGTAGATGCTAGTTTCCAATTCTCCATACTCCAGTTTTTACCATATTATGTGCAACACCTACACATCATACATACATTTCATAGGATTGTACCATTAAATCAGTGATCCCCAACCTTTGGAGTGGTGAAGGGGGGAGAAGGAATGGTTATGTGCACACATTGGAGGAGTATGCTTGCACCTCTGTGCGAGCAGCAAGCCGACAGGCATGCCACTTCTACAAATGGAACTGCCTATACACGCTCACCTGCCGCTGTCACAAATGGATCTGTGCGTCTGCACATGCTCACCCACCACTTCTGTAGCCTGGTTCCAAACAGGCCAAGATCTGGTAGTGGGCCACGACTCAGGGTTGGGGACCCCTGCCTCAAATGAACAGGAATTCAATGGGAAAGCAATACAAAATATGGCAACAGAGGACAGTAGTATCAAGAGAACTGTAGATGGATGTATTTGAAGCTTTGTGGAACCAAAAGTGGTGCCATAAATCAATGGAAATATATTTAGCTATCTCATAACTTTAGGGTGGAAGAAACCAAATGGGGCTTGCTTGTATAACCTTAAACATAACAGATTCCATGCAGTCTAGCATTCTGTCGTGCAATTTGCAAGCAAACGTTCCAAATAAGAATTATTAGCCAGATTATGTAGCATTAGGGGTGAAATTCAGCAGGTTCTGGAGAACCGGTAGCAGAGATTTTGAGTAGTTTGGAGAACCAGCAAATACCACTTCTGGCTGGCCCCAGAGTGTGTGGGAATGGAGATCTGGCAATATCCTTCCCCTGCCACACCCACCAAGCCACGCCCCACATAACTGGCAGTAAAAAAAAATTGAATTTCACCACTGTGTAGCATGCTATTCTAAACTTCAGACTTCAGTTTTAAAGTGATTGTTCCTTAGGAGTTGGAACACCTAGTCTCTTTTTTTAGAACAATAGATAATATCTGCCATCTAGTGGAAATAAGAAATATTTAATTACCAGTAATTTGACTTTTTACAAAACTTGTACCTTCTAGATATGTTGGGTAGAAACTACCCTCAGGCCAGCCAGCAGTTGCCATCCCCCGGATTGGCATTCTCTACATACATTTCAACAGAAACTTTAAATAATAGATCAGGATTGTTTAGGTGAATTCCAAAAAATCATGTCTTATCTAATTCACAAGAAGGCTCCCCACTGAAATATTTAAGAGCATGTTCCCATGATGTCACCTCCATCTCATTGATAACCCATTTCTGAAGCAAGTCTGAAACCTTAGGTGTTCCGTGAAAACACTATTTTCTTCCTATCCTGTTATAACAGCCTCAAAACAGTTTGGGAATCTTAGGTGCATGGAAGAAGATTCTTGGGATGATCCAATCTGGGTTGGCCATCTGCTCAGCTTTTTCTCTAAACATTTACTTGAATGTTAATTCAAGCCCCATATACTGTATGTATGTGTGTTTTAGAATTTGTTTTATTGTGCATCCATTTTTTTTGTACTGGATTATTTTAACTTTATTTAGTTATGGGGTTTGGGGATTTAATTTTGTTGGAAGAAATGTTCTTCTGGGTTCAGCTCCAAGTGGGGAAAAAGACAGTGGAAACATGGAGGCTGCTTGGAAAGATGATTTAATGGTGGACAGGATCACATGGCTTGAGCTCCTGAATAGAAAAAAAGGAGGGGTCACATGCTTCCAAATGTTGGGTGAAGAAAGAGAGAGAGGAAGGGGCCTGCTGGTTTTTTGTACTCTGTTTGGCCCCACCTCTCTGTTTCCTGTTCCTGTGTAAATTCCCGTGGAAGGCTACCCCTACCTTTATTATGTAAAGTAGACTAGAACAGGCTTTAATGGCTCATTGATAAAAGGCGGGAGGAAGCTGCATGGAGGTACTCTGTCCTTAAAAACAGGTTTCTCTCATTTCACATTCAGGGAAATATAATATTCTAATTTCTTAATATTTCCCAGGATATTTCAGTTTTCTAGCAGAGGGGTGGGTTTTAACTTCCCTGTTCAGATATACTTCTATATATTTGCTCTGATAGTGCTGGTGAGGTTTTCTTCTTGGTAGTGTCTCAACTAGGATATTGTTCTGCTTGATTGTTCCTTTAGTGTTAATCCTTGGTTATCTGGATATAGGCTGCTTGCTGGGCAGGTTTTGTTCTGGACTTTTCTTGGCTTTTTTATTGTCTCTTTTGAATGGTTTGTCAATGTATTCTATCTATGCATCTATTGATGGCTTGACTTATCTGAATGCTTTTAGGAATTTTCTAGCTGTTTGCATTTGACTTGGCCTAGAATGCTGTTTCCTGGTTGAAACTCTGGTTGTCTGTGTATTAAGATTAAGGCTTTTTCATTATCTTCTGCTAGTTGTTCATGCATGTGCTCCACTAGTCTTCTGCCCATTTACCCTACAATACCCCTATCATCTCCACCCAACATACTCTTCCAGCTTGCTGAGATAAACAGTTAACTGGTGTAACACATCTGGTAACCACCCAGTTTGGGAAGGCTGGTTTTATCATATCCAATATTACTTTTCAAAAGAGGGCCCTGGAGTCCATTTCAATGACTAAGACTGTGCATTGTGGGCATGCATGTATTGAATGAAACGCCTTGTAGCTTTCAAAGTCGATGCCAGGGACATTCAGCACTTTTACCAGCTTTCCCATGTTGGAAGAAATATCCTTCTGGGTTTAGTTCCAAGTGGGAAAACACACTGGAAACATGGAAGCTGTTAGGAAAGATGGTTTATTGGTGGACAGGATCACATGGCTTGAACTTCTGAACAGAAAAGGTGATCACATGCTTCAAGATGTTAGGTGAAGAAGAAAAAAGGGCTGGCTTGCTGAGAATCCCTGTGTTTCATGCCCTCTGTTGGACCCCACCAAAGGGCCACCCTCTCCTGTGCAAGAAATGCACCGATTGGCTGCCAAACTCCCAGAGCAGGGACGGATGGACGGACAGTCTTAACTACATAGGCTGTCCTGAGACCCAAGCTGTTTGCCTTGCTGGCTGATGTAATTTTCCCAGGTGCCCTGTGGTGAGTTTGTTTCCTAGATGGGTCTGCCTGAAGGGGCTAGATCTTTGTCATGTAGAATAGACTGGGTCAGGCCTTAATGGCCCATTGACAAAGATGGGGGTGGGAGCAGAGTTTCTGCCTCCCTTTTAGCGGAAATATTCGGCCCTTTAATATTTCCTAAAATATTGCATTTTCTAGGAGAGAGGCGGGTGCTACCTTCCAACACCCAAAACTGATTTTCTCCCCGGTGTGAGGACGGGGCGGGTGTGTGTGTGTTGATATGAATTAAAGTTTGGAACGCACATTGTGATCCAAGGAAGGAGAGGGTAATATTTTTCAAATCCGTTGACGTCTGAAGCAAAATAACGCAGTCTATTCGACAGTGCGGACTGTCGAATCCGGGACTCCTCGTGATATACGGATTAATAGTTTAACTACCAAAACCCTAATTAAAACGAAGCTTTTTTCTCTCGCAAAGCCTTGAACCGCAACGAGGTCATTTTTTTCCTTCATGGGGAGTTCACACACTCCTCGATCGCCTCGAGAACCCCTAAAGCAAGTCGGTGCCTTTCTTTCATAAAGCCGGGAGCAGCCTTGGGCCGCCAGCCGTTTCGCGGAGGGAGAAGGGCTCATCTGCAAGAACCGGATGGGAAACACCGCGCCATCATCCTTAACACCACCGACGGCTTTCAAAGCCCACACCACTGCCGGAGAACGCCAAGGCGCAGGCGCGCTGGCGGCATTTCCCAGCCAATCCTCTCTCGCGCGCGCAGGGCGGAAATGCGGCGGCTCCACCCACCGGCGGCTGACGAACTCTCGCCCTCGGAGCCACCTTTGTAGGAAGGAAACGGCCGAGCTTGCTAGAACGTTCCTGCGTTCCTTTCTTCTTCTCCTTTTTCCTCCCCCCTTCCGCTTCTGTGACGTCACGCGATGTCCCGCCTCTTCCGCGCCGGTAGTTCTCTTCTACAGCCGTGCGTAGAAGTCGCCGCTCGGACCAGACGCGGCTGGAGCGCTTCGGGGCAGCCGAGCTTCTCGTCGCGGGGACCCGGGGACCCGGGGACCCAGGCTTGAACAGCAGCCGCCGCCTCCTCCGCGTTCCGTCCCGCGGCTGCCTTAGATCCGTCGCCATGAAGAACTTGCCGTACTTCTGTCGCGGAGAGGTGGTGCGAGGCTTCGGGCGGGGCTCCAAGGAGCTGGGCATCCGCACAGGTGAGAAGCGGGGGAGACCGTGCGCCGCAGTCGGGTGGCGGCACCTCCTCCTCTTCGACGCCCCTGCCGGGTCCTTCTGGCGACCGACAGGGCGTTTGTGGGGAGGGAAGGTCGGCTCTCCGCTCTCTTTTTTGTTTTGAATTAAGAAACGAGGCTTTAGTGCAGTGGCAACTTTAAGACTGGTGGACTTCAATTCCCAGAATTCTGGGAGTTGAAGTCCACCAGTCTTAAAGTTGCCAAGTTTGATGACCCCTGCTTTAGTGTAAGCGGGGCTGGCTTTGGGTTTTTTTGGGGGGGGGAGGTGTCTGCTAATATCCCGTTCAAAGTCCAGCTCAGCCCCTTCCTGTAGACAACGCTTGTGGGGGTTTTTTGGAGGGGGGGGCATAGTACAAAACGACTTTATTTTTTATTTGATTTTCATCCCTTATTACTTTATAAATAGGAACATTCCTCACAACAGTTCAAACATAGTGGCCGTTCAAAGTTACAACTGGACTGAAAAAAAAGTGAGGTGACTGGTTTTCCGCAGAGGCGACCTTTGCAGCATCCCCGGGATCACATGATCAAAATCCAGATGCTTGGCAACTGATTTATACTTATGACTAAAGGCCAAGGGATCATGTGATTCCCCTTTTGCAACCCTCTGAGGGGCAAAGTCAGCAGATTCACTTAACAAAGAGGTTACTAACTGATCAACTGCAATGACTCACTTAACAACTGTGCAAGAAATTGGGCAACAAATGTCTCACCTAACAACATAAATTATGGGCTCAATTGTCGTACATCGAGGACTATCTGTAACTCAAAGTGTTGAACTCCCTCCTCCTCTTTCCTTACAACAAACCTGTGAAGTGGATTGGCTGAAAGAGAGCCACCGGCATTTGCTTAGAGACTAGAACATATATTGTGGTTATTTAGAATCTGGCTTCTACATCTAAATGGAAAGAGGTAGGTTTTTAACAATCCTGGTTTGAAACTGCTCACTATAATGTTCCTAGTTCTCTGTAGATAGTCCTGAATGGTAATGGGCTTTTTGTTAAATACTTACATTCAGTTAATGACAAACATGGGCACATTCATGAACTTTCAACTCCTTTTGCTTTAAAAGAGCTAATATGTAACACAAGTCATGTTACAAGGTGCAGTTGTGTTATATTATTAAGTAACATACCTTCATTACGTTATAGACTAGGTACTGGTTTTTTTCTAACCAAGATAAATATTGATGTAAATTACCAAGTTACAAAACAACAAACATTCTTGGAAGTTCAAATGCAGCCTGGCCTTGTTGAGTGTGTGTGCATGTCTGTGTTTGAAGAGTGACTTAAAAATTAATGTAACTTACCTTAGATATATTTAGATTACCCTAAGCTATAGTCAACTTCACCTGGAGATGTGATTAATATAAGTGTATGTATTGATTTAAGATTTTTCTGCCAGCTCTTTTTGCTATGCTATGCGTTATTTTAATGGTCTGTATAAATGTTTTGTTTTTCAGCTAACTTTTCCGAAGAAGTGGTTGATAGTTTCCCATCTGATATCTCTACTGGCATATACTATGGATGGGGTTGTGTTGGAACTGGAGATGTGCATAAAGTGGTCTTGAGTATAGGCTGGAATCCATACTACAAGAATGTTAAGAAATCAGTGGTGAGTATGTTGTGTGTTAATATCTTAAAACCAGCTCAGGATCTGATCAATAGAAATTTATATTTGGACAGTTTTTGCTGGAACTTTTACTTACTATTAATATAAACATTTACCAGGATTTGTTTAATGACATTTTTAATTCCTGAGCATTGTGGGTAAACTTTCAATAAAGTGAATTCATTATCAAAGTCTTATTCAATACAGAATATACTACTTCATTTATTCTATAGAATGCTAATATTTTACATATTGTATAATTGAGATTTTTGTAACAGAAATATTACGTAGGTAACCTTCGGCTTATGATCACAATCAAATCCAAAATTTCTGTTGCTAAATGAAACATTAGGTGAATTTTGCCCCTTTTGCGACCTTACATGCCACAGTTGTTAAATGAATCACTGCAGTTGTTAAGTTAGTAATACGGTTGTTAAGTGAATCTGGCTTTCCTATTGACTTTGCTTGCGAAAAGGTCACAAAATGTAGTCAAATGGCTCTGCGACCCTGCAACCGTTATAAATATGAGTCAGTTGCCAAGTGTCTGAATTTTGCTCACCTGACCATGGGGATGCTGCAACAGTTATAAGTGTGAAAAACAGCCTTAAGTCACTTTCCGTGCTGTTATAACATCGAATGGTCACTAAATGAACTGTTGTAAGTCAAGGACTATCTACACAGGTAGTTCTCACTTAGTGATCCTAATTGGAAATTGAATTTCCTAAGCGAAACTGCCCAAACTTCACATGATCACAGTGCTTACCAATGGCAGTTTCAGAGGTTCCAGTTATGATATTTAGGCAAGGGCTGTGTGATTGTTAGTCCAGGAGCTCACACTTCTCCTTCAGTCACTTCTTGCTGCTGGCTTTCTGAAAGCTTTCCGGAAAGCTTTCAGGGGACTTTTCTCTGCCTTGCCGTGGGGAAGTGAGTCGTGAGTTGCTCCATCAGTGGGCAAGACAAGACAGATCGTAGCTCCCTGGGCAAAGGTGGAGGCTGTGAGGAAGAGGCTGTTCAGGGTAGTTGCAGAACTAAAGAAAATGGAGGATGAGGGCTTCTTGGAAGCCTAGCGCATGCTCTACAACTCACATTGGAAGCAGTCCTGGAGAGCCAGCCTTCAGGGCTAGCAATGGGTTGGAGGCGAGTCCAGCACTGACTGAACCTATTCACATACACTGCTTGTTCTTGCCCTAACCTGCCTCTTGTCAAGTCTCCTGCAAAATGTGGACAGGCTATAAAACATCCATATTTTGATTATGTGACCACAGGATCGCATGCAACAGCAAGAACTTTGAGGACTAGGCATAAAATCATATGTTCAGTACTGCCCTAACCTAGAATGGTGGCTGAATGATCATTAAGCAAGAACTATCTGTATTCTGTATAGAAATCAATAGTTGTTTTGGTTTTACTCATATTTAAAACTTCTAAAAATAAGTACCGTATTTTTCGGAGTATAAGACGCACCCTTTTCCCTCAAAAAAAGAGGCTGAAATCTGGGTGCGTCTTATACACTGAATACATCATTTTTTGCCTCCCAAAACCCCATCCTCTTTACCAAAATGGCCGTGCAGAGCCTTTAGGAGGCTTTCAGAGTGCTCCTGGGTGCTGGGGAGGGCAGAAATGAGAGAAAAATGACCCCCCCCCCCAGCAGCACTCTATAATCCTCCTAAAGACTATGCATATCCCTTTTTTTTTTTTGACAAAAAACGGGCCTGTTTTTGCAAAAAAACCCAGGCCGTTTTTTGCTCATTTTGTCCCCTCCTACCCCCCAGAAGCACTCTACAAGCATCCTAAAGGCTATTCATGCCTTTTTAAAAAAAGGGCCCGTTTTCACAAAAAACTTGTTTTTGCAAGGTCTGCAGAGTGTAAAAACTTTTTTTTAAATTTGCCTCTTCAAAATCATGGTACATCTTATACTTATACGGTGCGTCTTATACTCCAAAAAATACAGTATATCTTTATTTCAGTGCTTAAATATATACACAGACATGCTATGATGTTTTTTTTTTAAGGAAACACACGTCATTCATCCCTTCAAGGAAGACTTTTATGGGGAAGTCCTCAGCATAATCATTGTTGGTTATATAAGACCAGAACAGAACTTTGATTCTTTAGGTAAGTCTTGAGTATTTGAGTATTTGTTTGACAAATGATAATGACTACTCATAAGAACAGGTATTTAATATCATTACTGTCGGCTGTGACCAGGGGGGCATTTGCCCAGGTTCGCCTGGTACGCCAGTTGCGACCCTACCTGAACCGGGAGGCTCTCACAACAGTCACTCGAGCCCTTGTGATCTCCAGGCTGGAATACTGCAATGTGCTCTATATGGGGCTGCCCTTGAAGAGCATCCGACGACTTCAGCTAGTCCAGAATGCGGCCGCGCGAGTGATTGTGGGCGCACCGCGGTACGCCCACATAACACCTATCCTCCGTGAGCTGCGCTGGCTACCTGTTGATCTCTGGGTGCGCTTCAAGGTGCTACTTACCACCCATAAAGCCCTTCATGGTAGTGGATCTGAGTACTTGAGAGACCGCCTTCTGCCGATTACCTCCCTTCGTCCCATCAGATCGCACAGAGTGGGCCTCCTCCGAGTTCCATCCGCCAGTCAGTGCCGACTGGCGACTACGCGGAGGAGAGCCTTCTCAGTAGCAGCCCCGACCCTCTGAAACGATCTCCCCGTAGAGATTCGCACCCTCACCACAGTCCAGAGCTTCCGCACAGCCCTTAAGATCTGGCTATCCCGTCAGGCCTGGGGATAAGACCTTCATACACCCCACCCGAATGTTGAATGAATGTTGTGTTTTATTGCTATTATTATTTGTATTCACATATTATTTTTACGTTTTGTCTTGCACCCCCTTCCCATGAGTTGTAAGCCGCCCTGAGTCCCCTCAGGGAAAAGGGTGGCCTATAAGTGACAATAAAATACAAAAATACAAAAAATACAAAAATACAACAGGAGTTCTTAAAATTTAGGTTGCTGATGCAAAGAATATTAAAGAATGTTATACCTGTATTAGTTTGGATGAAATTGTAGATCAGAAACCTTTTCTTCTTGAAGAAAATTTACATTTTCAACATCTGCGTATGGTGCACATTACACAGAATTGGAAAAGTATGGATAATTGCAATTATCTGGATGTAAAAAGTACTATCCAACTGATAAATCTCAGTTTGAATTATAATTGCATTGTACTGGGAAAAAGAAGCTGGAAGCTTACATTTCTCAGCCCAATCTACTTCACAGGGTTCTTGATGTGCTACATCTTGACTTTCTCGAGAAAATATATAAATTGTGTTTATAATAACAATGTCATGGTTTGACATTATGTGAATAAGACTCATGACATTTTCCTTGATCTGTTTCTACTTCCTCTTTGGCAACATATGAGTTATGCAAACTATAATTGGAAGCTACATTGTTTTGAATTCTTTTAACTATTTCCTCAATTCTCACCTTTTCTCCATAGAAAAAGTAACAAACATAGAGGCACTCTCACTCTGTTTAGGTAGTATGAAAGAAACTTGTAGACAGCAGATACTTTAAATGTTTCATCTCGAATGAGTCATTTATCAATATTATATACTTTGGAATTTTACTGCCTGTGGGCCTCATTTGATTCACAGGCGATCCGGGTCTTGCCCATGACACGTGAGACAATAACAATATTGGGGCAGGGCATTGGCAATGGGGTAGCAGTGGCAGCCTTGGGGGTTGGGCAGTGGCATCATTGGGCAACTCTGTGACCTTCCGCAACAATCCTAGTTTGTCATGTGGCCCCTTGAGAAAATCAAATGACCAACCCTGCTTTAGAAGTCATTAATGTTTTATTTTTTCTCCTCTACAGATGCACTTATAGCTGCTATTCAACATGACATTGATGAAGCTAAAAATCTACTTGATTTGCCAGAACACCAGAAGTTTAAAGATGACAACTTCTTTCACAGAGCAAATGTCAACAGTATGACTAATGGTCATTAAATATTTCCCTTTCTTTATTTTCACTGCAGTTATTTAAATTGAACTGCTCTTAGCCGGTTTCTTTTTAATAGAGAAGGCTGCTCTGCTCTTTAGGATTGTTATTCGGTTAGCATTACATTAAAATGGTTAGTGATTCTCTAAAAGTAACACTATTTTTGTTTTTTCAAAAAAAGGGGGCAATGTAACTTGACAAATAGAAAGTGCAATCTGTCACATGTTGTTGGTGTCTAACTGCAGACAAAAGTTTGTTTCCTAAATGTTTCTAAATATTTCTAATGATTGCTATTTATTTAATTAATAATGCCCATCCTGGATATTTTTATAGTGAAAGATTTCCAATGGAAAAGTAAAAATGGTATCAGTAATTTTACTGCCTGAATTGTTGTCCTAGGGGGTTTTAATTGTTCATTTGAAACATTAGCTGGATTCATTTGAAGCCTTTTTAATCCCTTTAAACTAGGATTTAAGCCCTCTGTGAATGAATTACGCTATTAATTTCAGTGGGAATGAAAGCATAACTTAAATTTTTTCTGCCTTCAATTGAGAATTCCTAGATATTTATAGAGCTTATTTATTTCACTGTTTTATAGTACAGAATATAATGGAAAGCCTTGATCTTAAGAGAGGCATCTGAACCTGGAACATAACAAACCTTTATTTTTGCAAAATCTCCTTTACTTTTGATGCAACTTTGTTGTTACAAAGCAGCCTTTCATTTGATTAAATGCTCCTTTAATTTACTTGGGAAAAACTGTGATGAATTTGGGTCTTTGTGTATATGTCCAGGTAGGCTTGACTGAGAAACATGATTGGGACCAGAATAAGTCATTGAGCAGAGTGGTTGTCAAGTGATATATCATGTGACTGCTTCATTTAACCACTGTAATTGTAGCATTCCCAGTCATGGTCATTAAGCGATCTCATGGGTGGTTAGGTGGACTGAGTCACAAGGAGCATGGGGGTATCTCGGGGTAACAGAGGCCCTAGGAGGCTTTGAACAGGCAGTGGATGAATTGGCTGATGCTGCAGGGCAATGCATAGCCAGAAGTAGAAGCTGTAGTCACCATTGGAAGACACAACTGCTAAATGCTTGCGAAGTTGCAAGACAGCCACCCCTCATACATGAACGGCTGAATACACAGTGGTGTACAAAGCAGTCAACCTGTGGAAAGTTGGTAGTTGGAGTTGCAATGCCCCTGCAGTCATAAGTACCGATAAGTTGTCAGGTGTCCACAAGGACAGTGCAATACCTGTAACTTCAGGCACAGGTCACAAGTCCCTTTATTCAGTGCTATTGTAATTTCGAATGGTTGCTGAACAAATGGTTGTAGGTCGGGGACTACCTGTATGTATATGTTATATATCTGTGTATGCACACATACACATATATGGATCTACAGTCAATTCTTGTTATTCACAGAAGTTACATTCTAAAAGTAATAAATGCTGATTTACTAAATATTGAGCTATTGCTCTATTCCCCAAAAGCAAAGTACTTTTATAGTATGGGAGTTGAAATAAAAAGGCAAAGTATCACTTTATCAGCCTCAGTGGGAACATGCATGTCAGCTGACACACATTTTTCACTGCTCTGAGCCTGTCTCCAAATGATTGCAAAACTGCATTTGACATTACATATACATTTCAATGTGTAGGTGAAATTGTAAATACGAAATCCGTAAATAATGAGAATAAACTGTGCACATATATGTATTTGTGTCTGTATGCATGGCTTATCAGCTGCTATAAAATGTATATGTCTATATGCAGATATGTGCGTTAGGATGTAACTAGCATTTCTAACGTTTCTATCGTTGCAGTTTTCATAGCATCTCTGTCAATATAGGGATTTTTTTGTCCCAGGACATTTATATGCTCGGAAAAACAAAACACCAAAAGCTTATTACCAAATTATGTTTCTTTCTGCTTATATTTTTCATTTTGATACATGTTTGTATGTAAATGCAACAAAAATTCTTTAATTAATTGTTATTTGGATTGGTAAATATGATAATTACATGTGCATTTAATCGAAAAGTCTAGTCTGGAAATGTGTACACTATGTTATGCAGAATGAAGTGGGAAATTCAGTTGATTGTATTTTGATAATTTTATAAATGCACTAATGGGTACAAGCTTCTAGGGATTGTGTAGAACATTTGAATCTTATTTATCTGTAGGAAAAAGCTCACATTGAATATACGTAAAATGCATCGGGAATGATCACCCCAATTATATGTTCGCTGCAGGAATATCATGAATTGGAAGTCTTGTGTCCTTCATTTCAGAGGCCCCAGATTGTTCATTTGCAAGGAATCCCGAGTTCTGGTTTTCATGGTTTAAATGTTTATTATTTCATACTTTATGTTACCATTAATTTTTAAAAACCTGGATTCCACTTATTTTTATCTTGGTAAAGTGCCCATGTTTTCTCTCTTTACCCACTCTGCATATGCAGTCCTAGCAGTACCAAGGCTTTATAGATAGTCCTCAATTTATGACCATTTGTTTGAGGTTACAATGAAAAAAATGACTTAATTTGCTCTTCTTTGAACTTAGAAAGCATTGCGGTTCCCCCACAGTCATGGGATCAAAATTTGGATGCTTGCCCACTGGTTTGGATTTGTAATGGTTGCAACATTCTGTGGCCACATGATCACCATTGCTTAAATATTTGCTTAATGACTAGCAGAAAAAGGTAAAATGTGATGTGACTCATTTATGACCACATCGCTTAGCAACAAGAGTTCTGGTCCCAAATGTAATCGAGGGCTACCTGTGAATATTTCTTTGTAGCTTAATACAATCTAGGTGTCAGCATCACTCCATTACATAATTAGGAAAGAAAGATTAAGAGACTCCATGGGTAGGAAATCCAAAGTACTTTTACTAATTATAAATGGTAAGCAAGCAGTTGCGAAGCAAAGTCTGCTTAATTAGGCGCGAAAGCAATTGATATATAGAATAGCCCATTCCCCTCCCCTTAGGATCATAGCTCCAGTCCAATCATAAGTCCTTCAAGTGTCGGGTGTGAGATAACTTCAAAAAGACAGGCCGAAGATGGAATGTCGAGGCCGTTGATGCAGGCGGGAAACACACGCATGCGCAATCCCAACGTCTGGTACATCCTAGAACATTCCTCCAGCAGATCAAATAACCCCTCCCAAATACCAGCCCCCCCCCCCCCCCCCCCGTTTCATGGCAGCTGAAGCAACAGCAAGGCAGAAGCTGACATCCGGCCGTCCCCCGGAAAAAGGCTGTTAGGCCTGGAAAAAAAAACAAACGAAACAGACAAACGACAAAACACAAAAAGAAGAGGGAGGGGGAAAAAGAAAGTCAAGGCTTGTCGGGATAAGCAGCATAAAATTTCTGAAGCAGGCGGGGAGCACGAACATAAGATTTATCAACCCATTCTGTGTGGGAGGGAGGAAAGTGCTTCCAAGCCACCAGATATTGGATGCGATTACGGTGCCTGCGGGAATCAAGAATTTCACGAACTTCAAAATGACGTTCCCCATCAACTAGTAACGGAGCAGGCGGAGGGTCATCTGGGGGGCGCAAGTGGGAAACCCGAACAGGTTTGATGAGGTTGATGTGGAACACCGGGTGGATTCGGTTGAGGTGTTTTGGCAATTGTAAACAAACAGAAACAGGATTGATGACCTTCACAATAGGGAAAGGGCCAACATATTTGGGTCCCAATTTCTTTGACTTCTGCGTAGTGTGCAGGAATTTCGTGGACAAATACACCAAATCTCCAGGCCGGTATTCATAGGGCTGAGTGCGTTTCTTATCTGCTTGCTTCTTATGGGCTTTATGGGCAGCGTCCAAAGTGGAAAGGGTCAGTGGCCAAATGCGACTGAGACGCTCACTCCAGTCCGCAATTGAAGGGACTTGCGGTTGGTCACTAGGCAATTCGGGAATAGGAACAAAATCTTGACCGTAAACGACCCGAAAAGGGGTGAACCCCGTGCTAGAGTGAACCGAGTTGTTGTAGGCCACCTCAGCATGTGGTAACAAATCGACCCAATCGTCCTGTTGATAATTGATGAAACAACGTAAATATTGCTCAAGGACGGAATTTGTACGTTCACAGCCGCCATTAGTCTGAGGATGGTAGGCGGAGCTAAGGCCCTGGGCGGAGCCAATGCGTTTGAGAAATTCCTTCCAAAAATTAGATGTAAATTGGACCCCACGATCGGAGATAATACGGTCGGGCACTCCATGCAAACGGTAGATGTGGGAAATGAACAGTTTAGCTAATGCCTTGGCGGAAGGAATTTTGTGACAAGGCACGAAATGAACTTGCTTGGAAAACAAATCAGTGACCACCCATATAACGGTATGCCCCTGGCTTTCGGGAAGCTCAACAATAAAGTCCATAGAAATCTCCTTCCAAGGGGCAACCGGGCGAGCGACGGACTGGAGCAGTCCTTGCGGTTTCCCTGGCGGTTTTTTGGCGGCAGCGCAAACTGGGCAACTGGCCACATAAAGTTCAATGTCCTTTTTTAAAGAGGGCCACCAGAATTGTCTCTTCACGAGATGCAAAGTTTTTACAAATCCAAAATGACCCGCCAATCTGGAGTCATGAGCGCGACGAAGGACCACGAGCCGTAGGGATGCGGGGATGTATAATTTAGCACCAATCCACGGTAGATCGTCCCTCATGGTGCACTCGTCCCGATGGTTCAGAAACCAGTTGTCGTGAGGAAGAGCTTTTTTAAGGTCAGAAAATAGATCTTGAGGCACCTCCCTCTGTGCTTGGGTCTGTTGACGTGTGAGTACCGGAGCTGCCAGGAGCGGTTGGACGATACTCAGTTTAGAGCAATTATATTGAGGTAATCTGGACAAAGCATCCGCCATGAAGTTCTTCCCTCCCGGGATATACTTTAAAGTGAAATTGAAATGGTTGAAATACTGGGCCCATCGCATTTGTTTGGGGGAGAGACGACGAGGCGTCCGCAATGCTTCCAGGTTCTTGTGGTCAGTCCACACCTCAAATGGGTGTTTAGCGCCCTCTAGGAAATGGCGCCACGTAGCCAGGGCCCAACGGACCGCGAAAGCCTCCTTTTCCCACACCGCCCAACGCCTCTCCGTGTCAGTGAGCTTTCGGGAGGTGTACGCGCAAGGCTGCAGGTTACCTTGGTCGTTGGCTTGCAGCAGAATGGCCCCTACGGCGACATCACTGGCATCAGCCTGGACGACGAAAGGCCGGTCTAGGTCAGGATGCTTAAGAACTGGTTCAGCGGCAAAGAGGCGTTTAAGTTTCTCGAATGCCGCCTGGCATTCCATGTTCCAGTCCAAAGGCTTATTAGGTTTAGGCTTCGGGTCGCCTTTCGTCTTGAGCAAATTAGTAATAGGGAGAGCAATCTTAGCAAAAGAGGGAATGAATTGACGGTAGAAATTAGCGAAACCCAAAAATTTTTGCAATTGTTTACGAGTTTTGGCCGCGTCCCATTCAGTGACCGCCCTCACCTTCTCAGGGTCCATTTCAATGCCATCAGGTGAGATGCGATAGCCAAGATAGTCAATTTTAGTTTGGTGAAACTCACACTTAGACAATTTGGCATAGAGGTCAGCGGCACGGAGTTTTTTCAAAACAGTGCGCACCAGAGCGACGTGGTGGTCATAGTTGCGAGTATAGATAAGGATATCGTCCAAATATACGATAACTCCTTTGTACAGATGATCGTGCAAGATCTCATTAATAAGTTGCATGAAAACAGCAGGAGCCCCCTGTAGGCCAAAAGGCATAACCTGGAACTGGAAGCAACCAAGAGGGCAGTTGAAAGCAGTCTTCCATTCGTCTCCTTCCTTAATGCGTACTCTATAGTAAGCTTCCCGGAGGTCCAATTTAGTAAAGATGCGGCCCTTCCCTAGCTGTGCCAACAAGTCTTTCATCAACGGGAGTGGGTAGAGGTTCTGAGTTGATACAGCGTTAAGATTTTTAAAATTACAGCATAAACGAAGAGAGCCATCTTTTTTTTCACGAAAAAGTACAGGGGCAGCCACTTTGGGTCGAGCCGGTTCAATGAAACCACGTTTCAAATTTTTGTCAATGAAAGAACGCATTTCCTCCATTTCCCTGGGCGACATGGAGTAAATCTGGGGTTTAGGGAGCTTAACCCCGGGTAAAATGTCTATGGAGCAATCAGTAGGCCTGTGGGGGGGCAGATTGTCCGAAGATTTTTCGCTGAAGACTTCCTTAAGATCCCAATACTCTTTCGGAATTTTCTCCTCTCCTGCAATCCTCTCCTGCCCTCTAGCGGCCACTTCAGGAATGTCAGTGATAGGTTGGGCCGGAGAGCCCTCCCCCACTGGAGGCACCTTCGAGCGAACGCGTAAGCGGCCTGTCCGCCAATTTATGTGAGGGTTCCACTTCCGGAGCCACGGGATACCCAAAATGAGTGGCCTGTCCATGCCAGGTGCGACCACAAAGGAAATTAGTTCAGTGTGGGTACCCATCCTCATTTCCAAAGGCTCCATAAAAAAATGGGCGGGCCCCCCCCGCAATGGATCCATCTATTTGGCAAAACACAATTGGGGTTTTCAAAGTGCGCAATTTGAGGCCCAATTTTTCCACCATGGCTGGGTTGATCATGGATCGGGAACAGCCTGAATCGAGTAAGGCCAGAAGGGTGGCAGGTTGCCCCTCAGGGGGAACTCTTAACTCAATGGGGATTAGCAGGGGCCCCTTGTTTGAACTCACCCAGTGAGGCGATGTGTCGTCATCGGAGTCCTCAGAAGAAGAGGAGTTGGCGTCCACGTCTCCCTCTAATGGCTGGGCGAAAGGAGGGGGGTTGGACTCCACAGCGAAAGCTGTTTCCTTCTTCTTCTTCTCTGAGCCTCTGCCAGACTTTTCCTCACGTTTGGGAGGGAGTTGAGCAGAGAGGGGTAATTTAGCACGACATTCGGGGGCGGTGTGCCCTAATTTGCCACAACGAAAGCATGTTAAAGGTCTGGAGAGGCCTGAAGGGGGCCCCCTCCCTTCACCTCGCCGTTTGAAGAGCGATTGAGTGGCTTGAGGGGGGAGGGACTTGGCAGCCCTCTCTTTCCGCTTCCTCCGTTCCTCTTTAGCATAACGGAGCCGGGTTAAGTCAAGTTCAGCGTCCGCTGCATGTTCAAACCACGTGATCAAACGTCTAGGCAGGTTACGATTGACACATTGCTGATAAATGTCTTCATCTAATCCTGAAGCAAATTTGTCCAGTAGGGCGTCCTCCCCCCAGCCTCTCATGTATTGTGAAAGACACTGAAATTCCTGGATGTATTGGGCGACAGGTCTATCGTCCTGTTCAAAGGTTATAAATTTCAATTTGCTCCGCTTCTCCGTTAACGGGTCATCAAAACGTTGGCGGAAAGCCTCCATAAAGCGGTTGAAATTCCCCAAGAGGGGAGAGCCAGACATATGCAAAGCAGTTGACCATTTGGCAGCTTCACCATCTAATGACAAAAGAACCATTCTGACCCTCATGATGTCAGTCTCAAAGTCTCGGCCATAAATTTCCATGTAATTAAACACCTGCATAAGAAAAGAGGCCAGGCCAGCAGAATCACCATTGTAACGCACAGGCAAGGGAGGGATTTTAGCCATCCGATGTCTTCGGGGGGGTGGCCCCCCTTGGTCAGCAAAACCTCTAGCCGCAGGGGGTGAAGCAGGCCGAGGGGGAGGGGGAGATGGCGGGCGTGGGTAACGTTACCAATTTCTCCAGTCTCTTTCCTCCTCCCCCCTTCTTTCCTCAAAGTATGTTTGACCCCAATAATCAGGTAATTCACTCCGCTGGGGTTTTCTCATGGGCCCCTGGTGTTGCCAGCTTCTCCAGTCTCTTTCATCGCCCCCCCTTCTTTCCCCAAAGTACCTTTGACTCCAATAATCAGGGAATTCACTCGTCTGGGGTTTTCTCACGGCTCCCGGCTCCAGCGATGGTTGTCGGGGTTGTCTTTGGGTGATTCCAGCATTCCAGCTTGTCTCTGCCTCTCTTTGTCCCACCGAAGTCGACCATTGGGGTGGGGGAGGTTCAGGCTGGCTGGAAATTTGCAGTTGAAATAAATCTTCGTGTAAGGAGAGGTCGGGCGGGCCGGGCTCGTGTAGAGAAAGGTCGGGAGGTCCTACTCCGCTGGAATCCGCACCTCCAACGGCCCCCTCCTCTTCTCTGATCGGAGAAGACATTATCTCCCTTCTCAGTAGACGTAAATCTCCTGGAAAGGGTTTGGCAGACTTTGCTTCTTCTCAGCATCACTCCATTACATAATTAGGAAAGAAAGACTAAGAGACTCCATGGGAAGGAAATCCAAAGTACTTTTACTAATTATAAATGGTAAGCAAGCAGTTGCGAAGCAAAGTCTGCTTAATTAGGCGCGAAAGCAATTGATATATAGAATAGCCCATTCCCCTCCCCTTAGGATCATAGCTCCAGTCCAATCATAAGTCCTTCAAGTGTCAGGTGTGAGATAACTTCAAAAAGACAGGCCGAAGATGGAATGTCGAGGCCGTTGATGCAGGCGGGAAACACACACGCATGCGCAATCCCAACGTCTGGTACATCCTAGAACATTCCTCCAGCAGATCAAATAACCCCTCCCAAATACCAGCCCCCCCTCCCCGTTTCATGGCAGCTGAAGCAACAGCAAGGCAGAAGCTGACACTAGGACTGCCATTCATTTCAACTTGTGTGCCAAAAAAATGTCTTTTTCAGACTGCTGATGGGCTATGTACATACAGGTGGTCCTCAATTTACAACAGTTCATTTAGTGACCGTTCAAAGGTACAACAGCACTGAAAAAAGTGACATGACCATTTTTCACAATTGTGCCGTTGCAGCATCCACATGGTCACATGATTAAAGTTCAGATGCTTGGCAACTGACTCATATTTGTGACGGTTGCAGTGTCCCAGAATCATGTCATTGCCTTTCTCAACTTTCTGACAAGCAAACTCGATGGGAGAACCTGATTTGCTTACCAACCATACTACATAACAACTGCAGTGATTTGCTTAACAATTGGGGCAAGAAAGGTCATAAAATGGGACAAAACTCACTTAACAAATGTGTTGCTTAGCAACAGCAATGTTGGGATCAAATGTGATCAGAAGTCGAGGACTACCTGTATAGCCACTAGGCCTCATGCTGTTACGGCCATCTCGAAAATGTTTCAGTGCAAATAGAAATCTTTTTAGCTGGATGGGATGTCTTTGTGTAACATTTTGAATCTTGAAACTCTTGCAGCACTTTTGTTCAGTAATGAGTAGAATGGGGAGGGATTTCTTGCATAAGCAAAAAAATTGAAGTTGTTGTCTTGTAAGCAATTTGGGACCACAATAATTGATAATAAAGTTAACAGATTTTCAGCACTGTTGTTTTTCCCTTTTCCTCTTCGTGCTCAGCACTACTAGCTCCATAAATACAAATGTTAAGAGATCCCAGACATAATAGAATATACTGTTGGCAGTGTATATTTGTCAATTGTTTTGTTACTTTAAAAAGTGCCTTCTGGCAGGGTTACTTTGTGAGATAAATGGCTAACCTATCAATCATGACATGTATATACAGTACATTATTGTTTAAAAGAATGTGTCACTGACAAAACAGGAGCCAAGGTGGCGCAGTGGTTAAATGCAGCACTGCAGGCTACTTCAGCTGACTGCAGTTCTGCAGTTCGGCTATTCAAATCTCACCGGCTCAGGGTTGACTCAGCCTTCCATCCTTCCGAGGTGGGTAAAATGAGGACCCAGATTATTGTTGGGGGAAATATGCTGACTCTGTGAACCGCTTAGAGAGGCTGAAAGCCCTATGAAGTGGTATATAAGTCTAATTGCTATTGCTAAAACAGAGAGTTTTGGAAGCAGCGAGTACAAACCAGAAATTGAATATATTAAACGGTCCTGGTTTTTAAACAGCATATGGAATCAAATGAATATGTATTGAATTTTGCCTTTTTATATATAGAGATAAGCAATTTTAAATTTATCATTGTGATTTTATTAAGTTTTATTTTTCTATTAATTTCAACAAATAAAAAGAAAGAAAAGCTATATGTTTTCTATTTATTTTTTTCACTCCACACAAATCTGAAAAATATCAAATACCATTCTGTTGTAATAAAACCAGAAGCAACTTTTGGATGACTGCCAATTTAAGGTTGTTGGTTGTTTTTTTTTAAAGGTAAAAAGAATATGATAGAACCAGTTCGTTGTAATAATTAAGGTAGCAGATTAGAAACTTAGAAACTTGTTTTAGTCATAACTTTGACACAAAGCCAATTAGGCATCCTTGGACCTGTTACTGTCATTCAGATTTGCTCACAGCCCTCTCCTAGAAAGGAGGCCAAAGCAAACTATTGCAAAATCTTACCAAGAAAACGTCAAGGACTAGTTCAGGCGATTGCCAGGAATCATTGCAGATTTGGAGAGCCTCATTGTACTTAAGAGACCTCTCAGAATTTGAATTCCTATTTTCTTAGTTTCCTCATAAATTACATGGAAAATCCCCATTGGGCTGGAAATCCAGTCAGGGTTAAGGTTAGAAATCAAGTTAGGCTTAGAGTTTGGCATAGCAATCCAGTTAGATTTGGATTTAGGATTTAAATTAAGAGTAAGGATTAGGCTTGAGGTTAGGGTTACACTTTGCGTGAAAGAGTTTGGGTTAGGGTTAGGATAAGGGTTAGTATTAACATTCTGGTTACTTTTAGGATTAGCATTAGTGATGGGATCCAAAAAAGGTTTGCGTTAATCCATTGTGAACTTGGAGTATAAAACCATGATGAGTTTATTCAGAGACTTGTTATGCTTAAGAGGCCTCATATTTCCAATCCCTCTTATTTTCAATTCATTATAAAGCCTACAATAAAATCTTATTGGGATGTTGGTGCACTTTGGTTTGGGGTTAGACATTCATGAACTCAGAACATCCCTAAAACATTAGTAGTTTCAAAAGCCTTAATATGCTTAAGAGGTCACTAACAATTCTAGTTCCATTTGTATTTTTCTTGAAAAGTATAAAAGGTTAGGGTTAGCAGACTGAATTTGGAGTGTAAAAGAAGTTTCTTGTTTCTAATCACCCTTATTTTTGCTTTGTTATGAAAAGTACAGTAACATGGATCAACACACACTTTGGGTTAGCCTTAGGCATCCGTGAACTCCGAGAGTAAAAATAATGTCACTAGTAGCATAATGAGTAGAGCCTCATTATGCTTAAGAGCTGCTAGCGATTCTAATCCTTATGGATAGGAATAGAAGGGATAGAAATCATGTTTGGGTTAGGGTTAGAATGACAATCCAGTATGGGGAAGATTTAGGGTGGAAATCCAATTAGGGTTATGGTTTATATTAAGTTGAGGGTTAGATTGTGCATTATGGTTAGGATTGGGTGCTTGGGGATATGTTTAGGATTAGGGTTAGAGATGGAAATTCAATTAGGGTGAGGATTAGGTTTAAGGTCAGGGTTAAAGATGGATATCCAGTTAGGTTTAGGATTAGATTAGGGTGGTGGTTAGTGTTATGGATGGAAATGCATTTAGGGTTAAGATTAGGATTATTCTTAGATACTGAATGGAAATCTGTTTATGGTTTGGCTTTCTTCCATTCCATTCCATTTATTAGACTTGTATGCTGCCCTATTCCCCGTAGGGACTCAGGGCGGAGAACAAACATATGGGGAAGGGGACAATACAAAAACGAACGAAACAAGACAGGATATAAAGACAGATTAAAAACTACAACAATCAGCAATTCGAGTGGGGCTGGGAACTCAACAGCCCCAGGCCTGCCGGAACAGCCAGGTCTTAGCGGCTTTGCGGAAAGCTTGAAGGGTGGTGAGGGTCCAAATCTCCACGGGGAGATCGTTCCAAAGGGCCGGAGCAACCACAGAAAAGGCCATCTCCTGGGGAGTCGCCAGTCGACATTGGCTGGCTGATGGTATCCGGAGGAGGCCTAATCTGTGGGATCTGATTGGTCGAAGGGAGGTAATTGGCAGGAGGCGGTCTCTCAAGTACCCAGGTCATATACCATGTAGGGCTTTAAAAGTAACGACTAGCACCTTGAAACGCGTCCGGAGTCCAATAGGCAGCCAGTGCAGCTCACGGAGGATAGGTGTAACGTGGGTGTACCGGGGTGCACCCACAATCGTTCGCGCGGCTGCATTCTGGACAAGCTGAAGTCTCCGAATGCTCTTCAAGGGCTGCCCCATGTAGAGCGCATTACAGTAGTCCAGTCTTGAGGTCACAAGGCCGTGAGTGACTGTTCTGAGGGCCTCCCGGTTCAGGTAGGGACGCAATTGGTGCACCAGGTGGACCTGGGCAAATGTCCCCCTGGTCACAGCCAACAAATGGTGTTATAAAGTCAGCTGTGGGTCCAGGAGGACTCCCAAATTGCGAACCCTGTCTGAGGGGCGTATAATTTCACCCCCCAGCCTGAGAGATGGAATACAAGGCCAATTTTGATGTCAGGGCTTCTAAAGTCAGGATTAGATTCACAGAGCCTTTTTCAACACAAAGGTAAGATTTTAAAGCAATTTGCACTTATCATATGCCTGCATTGAAATATAATTCAAAATGTTATTTCTTTGGAATTATATAGAGCAACCAAGGTCTTTGTTTCTATGTTGGACTAAACAATCTGTAGTTAGTTTCATGGAAGCAAAATCATCAATAAGGCAAAGGTCCCCCTCACACATATGTGCTAGTCGTTCCTGACTCTAGGAGGCAGTACTCATCTCCATTTCAAAGCTGAAGAGCCAGTGCTGTCCAAAGATCTCTCTGTGGTCACATGACTGGCATGACTAAATGCCGAAGGTGCACGGAACGCTGTTACCTTCCCAACAAAGGTGGTTCCTATTTTTCTACTTGCATTTTTACATCCTTCGAACTGCTAGGTTGGCAGAAGCTGGGACAAGCAACTCACCATGTTATGCGGCGCTAGGGATTCAAACCGCCGAACTTTTGATCAACAAGCTTATCGTCTGTCACTGAGCCATTGCGTCCCTTTTTAAAATCTTCAATGTGTTTTATTAATTTTTTCAGCTAATATTAGGATATTAGGCTAAATCATTGCATAATTACAATTGGAATTGTAAATTGACAAGCCCTAAATAACTGAATTTAGAAAGTGGAAATAGAAAGTTTCAACTGATCCCAGGGTTCATTGCAGTTCAGTCTTGCAATACTAAACCAGGTTTTATTGATGTGTGCAAACCAGATATTTCTCATTGTTTGATAAATTGGTCCTACTTATTTCACTAGAAAAACAAAAAACCCATGAAATTACTTAAGAGCTTTCTCTATTCATTTGTGCTGCAAAACAGACTCCTAATCCACCAAGTTAGAAATATGTATGGTATATTCTTACCAAATAGACAAATTCCTTGTGTGTCCAATCATACTTGGCCAATAAAGAATTCTATTCTATTCTAAATATATATTTTGCCATGGGAAGAAGTTTCGGAAGACTGGATTATATAATAACCCCAAACATTTCTTTGAGAATTACCAAACCAGTGAGGTGAACAAATGACACTCTCCACATAATAGGCAGCTTTTTCCTTTTATTACATTCAGTTGTTCATATTCATGGGTTAGGCTGTTGCATTTATTCATTTTTCAGTTCTACATAGTCTGAACCCATATTATTCCTTATTTCATCGCTGTATTGGTACGCAACACAAGAGGAAGTTAAAACAGCCCTGCATCAATGGTGCTATTTTGTCCAATGTTTGAAAAGTGGTGGGCAATTTAATTCAAGAAATTTCAATTTTATTAGAAACATTTTGTCTCAGACAAGTGCTTCATGATTTGAATGATATAATTTTAATATAAAAATGCAGGAAGAAACATACTTGAAACATGAATGAGTGAATACAGACAACCATTTACTAAAAGTGATACTCTACCATGGTTTGCGTATGATGGAAGGATGATTGCGTTGTTCAACCAAATAGTGAGGAAACACAATACCACAGTATTTGTAGATATACATTAAGTGGTTATTTTTTATCATTTAAGTGAGATTCTGAACTTGTACTAAATTTACATACATCTTCTGGTAACTTATTCAGCAAAGCATTACAAGTGCAATGACACTTGTACAAACACTAGGTTATGTAAAGGAGTAACTTTCATCATCATATTCCAGCTCATCTATGTCATCCTCTTCCAGAAGTCCATATTTAAATTTACGATAGACAGTGCCATCACGGCTCATATAGACAATATCGTTGTCATCTTCATCGTCGTCATCATCATCATCCTCCCGATCCTTGTATTCATTCACTTGATTTTCTGGGTAGCTGGTGCTCTGGTAGTGATTGCTCTTGAAAGAACTGAGGGCCTTTGCATTGTCTGCCAACTTTTTATATCCAGCCTGGTAAACAGAGATAGGCCTGGCTCGCAGTCTTCTCCATATGAAAACAGAGGCCCCAATGAAGACACTCAACAAAATGAATAATGCCACTGTCAAAGCCACAGCTTTGCCTCTGATATTCTCTGGCAAATGAGGAATGACCAATATACACTCATCTAAAAAAGAATTACAAACACATTTGTCATATATTAATGGTCGTGGGAAAACCAAACATAGCCTGTTCTCTACATATTGCATAATGTGGCTGAAGATGCTGCACACTATCTCTGTGCCAATTTTCTCTCCGATACTTGCATTCTCCTCATTTCCCATCTACATATTGGCAGAGAATTTCCCATAGTGCCCTCTTCCTTGTAGTCTGGCAGCATTTCGGAAATTACCATTGTCCTATGATCAGAAGATCTGGCTTTGCCACAAGTCATTTGAAACACCTTTTCTACCTTACTGCCACCGTTATCATGACTATGATGATCATTATCATCGTCACCACCACCACCACCACCACCACCACCACCATCATCACCACTATCAGCGGCAGCAACAGCAGCCACCATTGCTCTTATGGGACAGCACTAATCCTGCTGGTTTTATGGAGTCATGGTGAGAAGAACATTACGGTAACAGTGGTTTTAAGATCAACCTACTTTGCTTATAATCTTATCCCTGTGATGTGGAGTTAGCAGCAAGGCAAAGGGTTCTCCACAAAATTTTGCCAAATAACAAAACTGTCTAATTATTTAGACATATTTAGACATAAATATCAACACTAAACTATAAAGTCGGGTGACTGCCTGTCTAACTTTATAATTATAGTTGTTGCACAGTGAACCAATTTCTTCGATTTGGTATTTTTCTATTCACATATCGAGTCCGTCTCAAGAACCAGAAATAAGCAGATGTCGTGGTTTGATGGTCTGAAAGGTATCGTCCCAGGATATAGGTTGTTCCAGGTAAAGCTGCTTTTTGAAATTGACTGATTTTGTCAATGCTTTCAAGTGGTGCTCCAGTTGTTTTGAGATTGCACCCAAGATGTCTATTACTAGTTGTACTATCTTGACTTTCATTGTCTATTGGCGTATGCTATGCACTGCCAAGCCAAAGATAGAGATTGAAATACTGTCAAGAAATCAGATTAGAAAAATTTCTTGGAAGAGATATATAAAATAATGATGAGATTATTACCTGATGTTAAAGTGCAGTTACAACATTCCTGAGTTTCCATCAAACCAGCAACCTTACAGCATGGCACACATCGATATTCATCAACATATAGTTGTGTGTTAAGATGACATGAAGTACAGTTGAAGGGACCGGGTCCCTTGCACTGCATACAGGAATCATGGCATTTCTCACATTTTGATGGTTTTACCTTGCATTCAACAAAGAACAGACAGAAAGGTGAGCTTTGGTTAATGTTTTCAGGGGAAATAGACAATGCTATTGCTGAATTAGCATATTGCATAAAGTTATAGGATTTATTTAATTTTGTCTTAGCAGCTTGTATATATCTGCTCATTGTGAGCTGTAAATTGTAATTTATGGCTTAGTTGTATGTATGAATCAATTATGGCTTAATTTTTTAAAAAGCAGTTTAATAAACATTGCCATAGTACAGGGTTAAAACCAGGGGTGGGTTCCTGCCAGTTCTAACCTCTTCTATAGAAGAGGTTCCACAAATCTACAGTACCGTTTAGAACTGGTTCCAGCTCCCTCCCCCCACCCGTTTGCACATCATCAAGATGAAGAGCGAGAGGAGGAATTCTGGGAATTGAAGTCCACAAGTCTTAAAGCTATCAACTTTGAATACCCCTGGGGTTTTTTTCTAATGGGTTAGGGATGCAAGGGTCTTGTAACTTGACAGCTTTAAGACTTGCGTGCTTCAAATGCCAGAGTTTCTGAGCCAACATTTTGGTTGCTAAGCAAGAGCATTGCTAAGTGAGTTTTACCACATTTTACAAGTTGGCCATGCCCACCCAGTCACATGGCTGGCAAGCCACTCCCACCCTGGTCACATGGCTGGCAAGCCACTCCTACACTGGTCACATGGCCAGCAAGCCACTCCCACCCGGTCACATGGACCACAAGCCACTCCCACAAAGCAGGCCATACCTATAGAAGAGGTTCTAAAAATTTTTGAAACCCACCACTGGTTAAAACCCAGCCTAGCTAACCTTGATGCCCAAAATATGCAACACTGGATATCTTTGTGTACATAAAGCCCTTCCTATTATTTTTAAAAAAACAGCCTTATAGTAGGAAAAAAGGACAGCAAACACCATCTTCATCACCAGCTATCATATTAGGACCTATTTATTAAAGTCTGTGCAACTATGACTCTTAAGCGTTATTTATTTTATTTATATCCCGCCCTCATTATTTTTATAAATAGCTCAAGGTGGCAAATGCATACAATACACCTTCCACCGCCATTTTTCTCCATGCCAACAACCCTGTGAGGTGTCACAGGGTTGTCATCATGGAGAAAATTGGCAGTGGAAGGAGTATTGTATGCATTTGCCACTTTGAGCTATTTATAAAAATAATGAGGGCGGGATATAAATAAAATAAGTTGGGATAAGAGAGAATGACTGGCCTAAAGACACCCAGCCGCTTTCAGATCTAAGGCAGGACTAGAATTTATGGTCTCCAGCCTTAACCACTAAACTAAAACCTGGATCGTAATTCTATTTTTAACACCAGGGATACTCACAGGAGTGTGAGCACATATTTCTGTGTCAAATGTTACCTGTTTTTTTGGGGGGGATATTTTCCCCACTTAAAAGCGGTCTTACAATATTGACTAACGCTGCAATTTTTCTCAAAGTGACATATGAAAATGTATAAACTGCTCTGTTTTTCTAATAATAAAGACCCCAACACCTGAAAATAGGAACACGATGCCATTTTGTTCAATGATGCACTGTTTTTTCCCCAGAAACTTACATCTGTTTGGAATAGCATAATTAATTTTGTCAGAAGGAGCTAAAAGATGTTGCCTGCTCAAACTATTGTAGAAATATGCAGACATCATTCTTTTCTATTATTAACTTTGTGCTAAAGGTGGAGAAAGATACCTATGAAAGCAGAAAAGTTGAATGATCTTCATGCTACATTGCAACAATATTTGGAAGCTAAATTCTACCTCTTCTTAAATCTAATTTCAATTTCTCAGTTTGTCATTTTATATATTAAGAAGCAGAAATATGAAAGTTGAAAATAATTCAAAGAATGTAGAATACTTTTTATAATGTTTCAGAATGAATGCTAAAATTCATGTTTATATTATTGTATTAAATCCAAGTTTGCATTTAAAAAAAATCTGTGTAGAAAGTACCTCTGAGTCTTGATACTCTCCAAGTAAGCAGACCGAGTTGCACAATCCAGCTATGAAACGATAACTTGTTACGCAGGTTGTGCATTCAAATTCTCCCTTCCCTTAAAAATAATAATATCATTAAGAAATACAGTTTGTAGAAAATTGTCTAATTCATACAATAATTGCTTTCATTTAGCAACTTTTGACCTTTGCAAGTGTGGAATCCTTCTACTCCAAACGTGTTTGATATCCTGGACTATGTAAAATTTGCGGGGGTTGCAGTCCCACTGGAGTAGGAAAACATTAGTTTGGGGAAGCCTGGACCCTAACATTCATCTTTTGGTTGAAAACCAGTGGCTCAATCTCTCCATTAAAGCAAATGGCATTGATCGTTTCAATTCTGAATATGCTGAAAATAATGATGGTAGTATTAGGATTATGATGCAGTGGATTTAAACTGTGATGCTAAAGACAAAAGGTTTATGGAATTGATAGAAGAAAATATATATAGTCCAGGGTTAAACTGTGGGGCCCTAGGTGTTCTCTGAGCTTGGTAGTTTTCTTGCAGACATTTCATTACCAAACTAAGTAACATCATCAATGCAAATGTCTGCAAGAAAGCCACCAAGTTCAGAGGCTGCCAAAGACCCCACAGTTTAAGGAATTTCAGAATGCTAAACATTTGAAGATATGCACAAATAATTATACAGATGATTGACTACTTGGGACTAATCACTAACTAAATAATTAGTGTGTGATTTCATTTGTTTGGATATCTACAAGGCAACAAATATCAATTGTTGTACTGCATTCTAATTCAATAGAGAGAGTTCTTTCTGTTTGTATTGTTATCAAGGAAATTATTTTAAGAATTAAAATAAAGTATGACTTCAGCCTTTATATGGCTCTGACCCCAAACTTACCTGTGCAAGTGTGACAAATTGGATGGCACCGTTTACAAGTCTGAGTATCAAGATCTGCATAGTAATATTCAGGGCAGGAAGAGACACATTGGCCAGAAGAGTGCAGCAGGAAGAAATTATCCATGCAGGATAAGCATTCTTTAGGTGCAGGTCCCAAACATTTCTGGCAGCTTGTGTGACATCTCTCACAGGTCCTGGTGACACTATTGACATAATACCTGTACCAATAAAATAGTAAAGTCAAGCTGAGTTGAGAACAATTACATTGTAAATAAAGAGATAATTTATTTCAGAGCATTTTGTACTTTGCAAATCTTTGTTGTTAGGTAATGGGATGGGTCAGAGGTGGGTTCCTACCAGTTCGCACCTATTCGGTAGAACTGGTTCATCAAATCTACCGAACCGGTTAGAAGAGGTTCCACCAGTGGACCCAGAATGCAGGCCGCACCTACAGAAGAGGTTCCAAAATTTTTGAAACCTACCACTGGTCCTTGGATATGATTATTCTACTCTATCATGCTCATATTTATAAAACTCAGTGCCTCCGTGAAAGGTAATGATGACTACTGCATTTATGGTGCAATCAGAACATTGCGTGTGTTGAAATTGTTTTAACGCAAACCAAAGATGCCCTTTAAAAAACAAGTTTATATCATATTCTTATGCATGCCAGTGCTGTGTGTGAGGTAATTTAAGGTGGTTCTGACAAGTGTCGGCGGCATCTTCATATCCAGTCACATGGGTGGCAAGCCACTCCCATCCAGTCACATGGGTGGCAAGCCACTCCCACAAAGGAGGCCACATCCACAGAGTAGGTTCAAACAATTTTTGAAATCCACCACTGGGATGGGTTGAGAGGATGGAAGTTGCATCTGATGCCCATCTTAGTAAGAAGTCCTCCAAGCTTAAGAATTGTTTGTATTTAGCTTGCCTGAGCCCTGTCCTCAGCTGATATTCTAACCCCTTTTGGATAGCTGTCTGTCAAAGCCTTAATCTCTTCGCTGTTTTGTATCTCTTTCTTACTCCATGCCATTTTGTTCATCTCTTCCACGATACTTGTCCCTTTTCAGGATCTTACCCAGCTGTACAATTCTGGACACACCGCTCTTCTTGCTTGTACCGGTTTGGAGGGCAGAGAAGGCAATGGGTGCTGTGTTGCCCATTGCAGGTTTTACAGGTTCTGTGACAAGGGTGGCAGTGGGAGTTAGTATCTTCATGGTACCCATCAGGACAGGAACTGACACAGGTTGTATCTATAGCAAAATAGCAAAAGACAACTTAATGTTTGGGATGACAAAGATTTAATACAATCTGTAGTAGGGGCATGGGGAAATTCCAAGCAACCTTTCTACATTTGATCAATGACTGAGTTGTCACCTGCTCTTCTGAATGTGAATAATCAGATTCCTTGAAAGGAGCAATGCTTTAATTCTATAAGATATTCTACTACTGGACCTTTGTAAGATGAAATCTAGAATTGTGCAAGTCAACTTCACACAAAATAATCCCCTTCTCTCTAGCAGATTTTGAGAATCAGGAGAAGCTATAGAAAGAAGGGTATTTCTTCATCATATTGTGTCTGGGTTTATACTATTGAGTGTTGCTGTGTTTATTTGTGTCTATGTGAATTCATTCAATGTGATCTCTAAACTATTATAGTTGGACACATTGTAGGAACCTGTAAACTGTGCCTATTCAATATATTAAGGAAACCATGTTTACATGGCTTATGAATGGAAATTGCTTTGAGACATGGCAATTTACGCTTTCTCTATAGAAATTCTGAGATCTTGGATTCACACATTGTGCTAAGCAGTCGTCCTGGGCCAAGAACAAGATTGACAAATACTGGATGGAGTATTCACCCTGCCCCTTAGGAACATGCACAAAATGACACCAAACATACAGAAGGGTGTGCATGGCAACACCCCATCTTCTGCATTACTGATCTGATACTGCTGGTTTTAAGCCCTTATTTTTTGTTTAGTGTGGTGGGTGAATCCAGTAACTGTAATGTGTGAACCATGTTTTATGACTTCATTTTATGTGTTTCTCAGCTTTTGTGGCTGTTTAAGAAAGCAGAGTTAAAATTAACTACTGCTTAACAAGATGTGTAACCCCAGCTATCAAACAATAGCAGCTGTTCATCGACAGCAGAGGTGTCAAACTCACATCATCACGAGATGTATCAGGACTCTCCCCCTTCTCTAAACCAAGAGTGGGCATGGCCAATATGTAACACATCTGGTCCATGTGCCGGGAGTTTGACAGCCCTGATCTACAGAGATTAAAAAAAAACCAAGGCAAATACTTACTGAGAAGATGCAAACCACTTGGGCAGCTGAGACACTGAAAGTTGCCTGGCCCTTTGCAATGGAGACAGTTCTTATGGCAAGGCCTACATGCTCTACTCTCTTTGTCATAGTACTGATTGGGCAAGCAGTACTGAGGGATTACACAGAGGCCACTGCTGGTCATCAACAGGCCTTCTTGGCAGGAAATGCACCTTGTGCCAGATGAACAAGTTCCGCAGGTCTCGTTGCAGGCTAAAAAGTACCAAAGCAAAAAGGTGCCACCATTTATTTTTTTTGAGTGTTTTCTTCTCAATGGAAATTCATATCTGCAGAATACGATTTATGCAAAAGGAATATGCCACTCAAATGAGTTTCATGCCATGTGAGGCCCCAGTTACTGCTGTCATCAACAGGTGACTGAAGCACATTTCTTAATAAACTCTTCCTCTGTATTTAGCTTAGCTTTGAAAATAGATGTGTTCCATAAATCAGAAGGTGGAAGGTAATCTAATTAAGCTTAAACTTCAAAGTTACATGTTTTTCACAGACTAGCAGCAATATCGACACAAATATTAATCACACTTATGATCTTTACCTATGCTTTTCTCTATCTTTATTCAGAAAGTATTTGGTTTGATAACCTCTTGCTTTTCTGAAAAGTCTGACTAATCAGATGACCATCGAATATTGTTCTCTGCTGGTCATGAAATCCTATTAACAAGAACTGCATCTAAAGCCTAGTTATTTCTTTCTGAATTATTATAGGAAATATGCAGAATCCATCCCACATATATTTTGAAAAATAGTTTTGGAATAGTTTTGTAAAAGGTAATTTATTTTTGAGATTTAAGGGTACATAAAATATATATATACAAAGATTTTGGTGCAACTTAATATTCCAACTTGTAGCATGTCATAAGCATTTAATAAAATATAAAATGGCACTGATCAGCCTGAAGCCTGGGGAATGCAAATATCCACATCAGAACTGAGCAAGCATTCTAGGAAGAGCCCCCAGAATTACCTGCTATCAAAAATGTGAAAGTCCCACATTGTTGCAAAGTTAAAGCAAGAGATCTTGGACAGCCCACATGATTCTGTAAAACTGGTTTAGGATTAAAGGAATGTACCAGCTAGCCACACCCAAGCTAGACTTATGGTGAGAACAAAAGACAAGGCCAGATCAGATAACCACTTGAACAGAATGACACACATAAGAAGAAACTCATTACTAGGAGAAAAAGGACAAAAAAGATGATGTGCATTAAATATGTATGTCCTGTTATATACTTGCCCAAGCAAAGAAAGGAATACTCTGATTTAAATGGAAATGCATCTTCCTTTTGTAGGAAAGTTTGTGTCTGGAGAACCTTGGAAATGTTCAGTTATAACTTCAAAACTCCTTTCTCTTCTTACAATTATTTATTATTAAACTGATCAGCTCTTTAAATGAAGGACATCTTTAGGTAGAGAGCAGTCCTATGAAAGGCAGAGAATTGGTGACTCCAACAATTTACATTGCAGGAGTTCTTGGGGGTTCAAAGGATCATTTCACTATTGACCACAGTTTTCCGATTAACTGACAGCTGTATTTGGATCTTCTGGAATCTCTAACCTTTGACCAAAATTGGCTGGGATTTCTAGAAGACTCATTTTCAATACATCTGTAGAATCTCTCAGTGGCTTTCAATATCATTGAACATGGCACCCTTCTAAACCCTTTGTGGGATTGCCTGGATCTGAGGATTACCTTTTGTTCTGGATGGTTTACCCTTGTGTACATGGGGCTGATGGATAATGTGGAAGGGTCCTCCTAAAAGAAGATCACTGCAAAGATTGATGGTGGACCAGTTATGCCCTCCTCACATCCCTTATGCCTTGGTCATCTTGCGTGTGGATTATTGCAACACTTCCCACATACCAGTACTCCTGAAGAATTTTGGTTTGGAATGCTGCCCTTTATAACAATCTTCCCATAAGCATTTAAATAGCTCATTTTCTGTCCTTCTTCAAGCAAATCTTAAAGATCTGTCTCTCAACCCAGGACAAAAGCTAAGGCTTCTTTGGGATGATTGTGGGTTGTTCTTTATTAACTATTTCTTGATTAATTTTTTATGGAGAGTCTCAATCATCCAGGTCATGGTTGTCCCTAAGGTGCTGCTCAAAAGCCAACTGGACTTTCTTGGTTTTTCCCCTGAAAGTGTTTTGTTTCTCATCCAAGAAGCTTTGTCAGGAAATAAAGAAAAAAATTCTGGATGAGAAGTGAAACATTTCCAAGGAAAAAGAAACAAAGTTAAGTTTTGAATAGCACCTTTGGGACATTCTTGATTAATTATTTTTATATTTGGTTTTTATTGTTCACCACTCAACAGTCATCTGAACTCCAGTGGCTTTATAAATCTGATTTAGCTAAACAGGCAAATAAATGTGCTGAAGACGAGTGTCTCATGTATGGCAGATTCTTATATTACGGGAGAGGATGAAAAGAACAGGTCTAAAACATAGAGCTGCAGGGAAATTTTAATTTAAATGTCATTTGACTGAAGTGTCTGAATCAAATGGACTTTCTGAATCTGGATAACCAATTGAACTGAAAAAGGAATACCTCTGCAGCTGCTGGTCTCTTTTTCAAAGTAAGTGCCATCTGGGCAGTCTTCAAAACATCTGCCTTTGAATAATGCATAGGAAGTCTCAGGACAGGCAGTGCAGTCATCATCTTCTGGACCTTCACATTCTCTGCAGTGCTCATGGCAGGAGAGGCAGTGGGTGGAGAGAGAGTAAAAACCAGAGGGACAATTCTGCAAACACTGGCCATTGTGCAGATGGAAGGGAGGAACACACCCTTTCAAGAAAAAAAAGATAGAGCCAATCAACATATGCAAAAGAACACCACTACCTTTGTTTATATATGATAGGTAGATACAATCCTCCTTCTCCCTTTGACATATGGTGGGTCTTATTTGGATGTACAGTAGATGGGATTTGATGTCGAGTTTCACTTTGTGGAAAAACTCTACTCTTTATCTATTCTAAAAATAGATGGAGCTTATATGGTCTGATTCTGGAACAGTTACGTTAAACCAGTTACTTTGCAATGATGATTTTAAAGGATTTTCAACAACTTCTGAAAAAGTTGTCTTAACCTAACATGTTCTCAGTGGCGTTATAATCAACTCAAACATGTTTTGTGTGTGATAAAGAGCGGTACTGGAGCAGTGGTTAGAATGCAGTAGTGCAGACTACTTCTGCTGACTGCTGGCAATTTGGCAGTTCGAATGTCATCAGGCTCAAGGTTCACCCTTCCATCCTTTCAAGGTTGGGAAAATGAGGACCAAGATTGTTGCGGGCAATACGCTGAGTCTGGAACTGCTTAGAGTGGACTGTAAAGCACTGTGAAGCAGTATAGAAGTCTAAGTGCTATTGCTATCCAGATGCCCCCCCCCACTTTCTATGAAATCTGTTTATGAAATCAAACCAATGTCAAAATGAAAAAAACCTGAATATTTAAATTTGAAATTGCTGGTATTCCTTATTTATAGAATAAAGAATGAGAATAACAGAATGAAACATCATAAAAATTGTGAAGTTTGCTTCTTTGGAGTTAAAGTTAATTGATTAACATATTTTATTCTGAGTTTATTGGATTCCTTAAAGAATGAATTAGGAAGAACAGATTCTAGATTTTCACTGTAATAAATGAAATATGAGTGTATATCAATGAATACTATTTAGTCATATCTGGCTTGATGTGGAGAGTTGGAAAAATATTACAAAAATATTAGCAATATTATATATTTATTTGTTTATATGATTTATATAGTGACATCAACAGTGACTCTTAGTGTTACAAAGTTTAAACAACCCTAACCGTCTAAAAATCACAATGCCTGGATTTGATCGATATAGGGAAAAATATTTTCAAGTTTAAAACATGAATGTAGTATTGAACTATAACTCCAAAATCATGGAATCCAATCATTTTGAGAAATATTGCTTGTATCAAACATGGGGAACACTTAAGATAATCATTTGAGACATTAGAAAAGTACTAATCAAGTTACACATATCAAGTGTGAATTCAAGAAATGTGTTCATTCATTTTGAAAGAAACTATTTTTCTCACTAATAAAAATAGCCTATTAGCATTTGGCATACATTTAATAATATATTACAAGAAGAAATAAAGATTAATGTAAAGTTTTATATATTGCTCTTAAACAATTAAATGAATATGCAGTGTGTTTAGGTGGTTTATATTGTGTTTTATTGCTTCTTTCTACTTGCTTGCTTGTTTTAATTTATTTTTATTGTATTTTTGTCTTGGTATTATCATTGTGTAACTAATTCATTGGTTGAATATGTATATACCAGTGGTGGGTTTCTAACCGGTTTACTACATCTGGAGAGAGGATGTTTTGTGCACATGCAGTTGCTGCGCATTATTAGTTTACTAAAAACTGTTCTGCGCATTTGCAGAAACATGCTGGCGATGGGAGAAGAGACCGGGTAACTGGTTCGGGGGCGTGGCAGGCCTGGGTCATTGCCTGTTCCAGCGACCCAGCCCAGAAAACCACTACCGGTTTGGCTGAACCAGTCCGAACCGGTAGGACCCACTTCTGGTATATATCACTGTTCTTTGTTTCTGGATATTGTTTTCCTGGTATTTATTTTTTTAAAATACAATAACATGATAGAAAAACAGAAGAAGATGATGTATCTCCACCTATACAGATGTGCAAAAACAAAGCATCTCTCCCTTCTTTGGCTTCAGCTGGCTGGCAATGGCTTTCAGATTGGGATGTTTGTCAAGATATTTTCATCATTAACTTCTGGATTTTGAGTGACTGGGTCTCATTGCTTTGCTTCTAACTGAAACTTATTAAACAGTCACTTGGGAAGTTGTTTTATTTTCTATGCTTAAATGATAAAGATGCCAAGATGAGCTTTGAAGGACAGAACTGAGCTTGATGCATTCGGAAGAAGTTTCTACAATTTAGACGAATGGAAAGGTTGAAATTCTGCATGGCTCACTGGATTCTTGGCTTACCTTTGCATTTGCTTTGATTAATACATTCCTGACACATCTGAGGACAAGCTTCACAGCCTCCATCGGCAGCAAAATGCCCCTTGGAACATTTAGGTTTGCATCTGAAGCCCTCTAGCAGCAAGGGACTTTCACAGGAGAGGCATGTGGTGGCATTTTTTCTGCATGTTTTGCAAGGCGGGCTGCATTCCTTGCACTTCTCATCTTTAGCAAAAAAGCCCCTGCAGCAAGAGAGGGGGAAAAAAACCCCATCAAATGAAAGATTACATTATAATTCTCAGCAAAAGTACTCCATACCTTTCCCCCTTCTAACAGCACCCCTCAAATTTCCTTTTTCCCTGCTCCTTTCTCGTTTTACCTCTTAATTTTTCTGTTCTTGATTTTTTATATGTTATATCCTTTTGAAATTTAATAAAGTTCTATTTAAAAAAAATATTGAAAGGATGAGTTTAAAAGTATTTACAGTGGTACTTCACTACTCATCGTTAATTGGTTCCTGGAGGTGCGATGAGTACCAAAAATGATGATCATCAAACAAATTTTTCCCTTAAGGAATAATGTAGTGAGTCACAAGGCAGCTGATAAGGTACATTGAGTACCAAACAATAAGTACGGGGACAAAATGTTTGTGTCAAAATGCATTGGGTATCAAATTTGATGAGTTTCAAAGAGGATGAGTACCAAGGTATTGTAATTATGTACTTGTTCATTACTGATCTTTGATTCTGAAATGGTAAGTTTCCTATCACATTACCCTACTAAAATCCAGGTTTTTTTGATAATTTTCTTTTCAAGGTAAAACTTAGAAGTTCTGTTTTATTTTCTCATTCTAAAGAATAAAATTTGCTGGAGTTTATGAGCTAACTTTATGATTGCAATAAGGTGAAAAATATTGCTGTTGTTGTTTCCTGGGACATTTTTCTCCAACATTCTGGAGTCTTCTTGTTTGCCTACATTTCTTGATCTAAAAAAAATAATAGACGGTCCTTAGGATGATTTTCCTCTAGGTCTGTTTCCTCGGAATTTATCTGAAAGTAAAAGCCTGGATGGTTGAAGACCACCAGACTCACACAATCCCTTTGCCAAGGATCCTGGATTTCATTCAAGATAATTATAGCACCAATTTCTTCTTTGAAGAACAATGGCAAAGCAATTTCATTCCCACCACACTGAAGAACATAACACCAGATCCATGTATTTCCTTATTAAACTATGAAAGCTCAGGTCCTCCAGAAGAACCCCATTTTTTTTGCATATTTCTCACTTTCTTTGGAAACAATTATACTCCTTATAGATATAAGTTCAATTAATATTAATTCCATTATGTTTTTTCAAGCTTTTGATACCCTGAATAAAGCAAAAGCAAGCAATACAGGGAATTTGCTTAGAAAGTTTAACAGGTGATTTGAAAGGATCAAAGCAGCAACTTTCATCTCAGTGTTTTTGATCTGGGAAGACAGACTCTATTGGATATGAGGCTATGATTGTAATATGGACTACTTGGCCAATATTGCAGCTGGGTGTCCTTAGATCCCCGTTTTAATGATTGTACAACCTTTAGATAGTCATATATTAGGCACAATCAGCCTTTTGTAACTGCCAAACAGTCCTGAGAAAGAGACAACTGCTTTAAAGCAGGTGCAGACAAGTGGGTTTGCATATTTTTTTTCATATCCTCCTTTCCCATGCACTTCAAAGCCCTTTTTGGAACTGAAACTGAGGCTCTGCGCAAACAAAATATTTTAGAAATAAAATATTAAAATGAATGCCAATAACTCAGTCTTTCTTTGCCCAGTTGCTCATCTGATTCTAAAGTCTCTGAAAAAAGAAGAAAGGAAAATGCTTCAGCAAACAGTATTAGATCCTGTAGGGCCCTTTTTCTGAAGGCACTGATGTTCACCCTGATTCTCACTGTCCTTCTACTTTCTGGATCTTCATTAGGGAAACCCTGACCTCCGACCAAGGCATCCACCCAGCTGTGTCACTATTTTCTAATCTGTTTTAAATCTTAACATAAGTTTATGCATTTTTGATATTACACATTCATTATTTCTACATACTGGTAGTTAAATTTCAAATTCCATTTCCTGTTTTTCCAATTCTAATTAGCTTCATATCCATATTCAATCTTTCTTTTAACTAAGCATATGAAAATCATTGTTAACTAGAGCCTTCTTCTGTCAGTCGATCTCTTGACTTTATCCTATTTTTCTCTCTCCTGCTGTATTATAATACATTCTCAATAAGTTCTCTGCTCACATTCTTAGAATGTTGGAATGGGAATCTGACTAGGAAACCCACCAGAGAAAGCCAGAGGAATGTATATGTATCTTTGCAAACATTCTGAAGAAGCCCAGGGACTTCATAGCCTTTTCCAAGGAGAAGGTTACAAGTATTGCAATGTAGAAAATGGGGAAGGGGAAATGCTGTACTGAAATGTGAAGACAACCTAGGAGTTTGCAGGAATGAATATAAATGGGTACATACATGGGGCACTCCTGTAAGCATTCGCCTCTGTGCAAGTAGCGTGGTGTGTTTGTACTGGACAAACATTTCAGACAGTGTTGATTTGCTATGCATTCTTCGCAGTCCTTGGTGCAGTTCTCGCATTGT
This sequence comes from Thamnophis elegans, assembly GCF_009769535.1. Classification (NCBI taxonomy): domain Eukaryota; kingdom Metazoa; phylum Chordata; class Lepidosauria; order Squamata; family Natricidae; genus Thamnophis; species Thamnophis elegans. The sequence continues at coordinate 80,007,168 of NC_045543.1, read as the reverse complement.
TTTGTCTTTGTATTGCGAAATGTTTGAGGAGGGCAATCGTGGCGACAGGTCCCAGCAAAAAGAAATTGGCCTGAAAAAGAATGGTATAGGTCAGTGGTTCTCAACCTTGGTCCGTGGACTTCTCAGGGAGCCATGATGTGGTCACAGGGGATCCATGAAGGCTTGGAGAAATGTTATGATTTAAATCTTGAGTTAAGTCTTGGGAGTCCTTAGCCATGGTCCATGGCCACAAAAGGTATTTAAAAGGGTTCTATGGTGAAGAAAAGGTTGAGAAACACTGGAATGGTATAAGTTGGGTATTTGAAAGACAGTCAAATGGTACTGTTGCAAATATTGTCTACCTATTATTATTAAGACTTTTCCATCTCTGTTCTCTGGTCCCCATTTTGAAGAATTATAGTTTAAATGTCCATTGGGCCCATCATTAAGATCTTCTGGGATATAACATTTATTACATATCCACGGATGTTTAAAGGGGTGTTCTTCTTCTAATAGCAGTGCATAGGGACTTACCAAATGATTTTATGCTCTTTTTAAATTCATAGCTTATTGAGTCATTATTAAGAAGGCCAAACTATTGTCAATATATACAGTAAACAGCCTTAGAATGGATAAAGAAGATAATAATGTGGTAGATAGTTTTTGTCTTCAGGGTTTATCTTCAGAGTAAAGTAACCATAGTGTAGTATTGAAAGCTTTGGAAAAGAGACAAGGGAATTCCATGTGACATTTTATGGAAGCAAAAACAGGACTTTGAACAAGCCATACAGAAAGTGTATTGATGCTTTTGAACTTTGGGACTCTTGACAATATCACGAACCGTCAAGAAAACAAACAAATGGCTTGCCAAATAAATCAACTCAAGAGTTTTCACTTGAGGAACAAACAACCAAGCACAAATAATCCTACTTGAACGTTATATGAAGACCTAGTTTCCTGGAAAGGCTGTAATGCTGGTAAAGTTAGAAGGAAAGAGAATAAGAGTGTTACCAACAGCAAGGTGGATGGACTCAATTAGAGTAGCTATGGGTGAATTGTGGAAAGACCTGAAGAACCAGTTTTGGGACAAATTATTATGGACACAAATCAATTAACAGTCAATATAGACTTGCTGGAAGGTCAATCATCAGTCCAACACTAGTGGATAAAAGGTCTATTATTGTTTTCTGTTGCCTATATTGATTTGAACTGACATACCCTGAAGATAAAGATGGAAGGATAACAATAATTTCTTCCATAAATAAAAATAAATAATATGGAATTATATTTTAACACAATGCCTCTGGGCTCTGTATCAGCCCATAGACATATTTATAAAATGAAAACAGCAGGTCACTGCAATTCAGTGCTTCATTTTGAATTTGTGCAGGGAAAAAAAACAAGGGATAAGTTATTATAACAAATGTGAAACTTGTCATTTTGTATTTAAGCCAGCTTCTTATGATCAGCATTTTGTGCAAGAATCTTGCTTTCCAAATTCCCAATGTGTCCGCTAACTTGACAAATGACAACTACCCTATCTAGTAGTTTTCCCAAAGAATCTCTCAGTTGTACCTTACTTCAGAGGTGGGTTCCTACCAGTTCAGACTGGTTTGGCTAAACTAGTAGTGGTTTTCCAGCCTGGGTCGTTGGAACCAGCAGCGACCCAGGTCTGGTATGACCCTGAACGGTTCCCTGGTCTCTTCTCCTGTCGCCAACATGCTACTGCGCATGCGCAGAACAGTTTTTATTAAAGTGGCAGGCATACACACAAATGAAGCGAGTAGCACGCATGCAAATTTTTTGCGCAGGCGCAAAACGCCCTCTCTCAGTGAACCGGTAGTAAACCGGTTAGGAACCCACCACTGCCTCACTTCTATAAGGTGAAACTTATGGAAGCAAGAACCTATTCTTAAAACTACACTTTATTCCATCTATTACATAATTGTGGCACTCTTTCAAATGGGCAATTCTATGATTAATATGTTGTTCCCACCATTAATAGTAATAGTAATATTTATTGTTCTTAAATTTTTAAAATTCCTATGTTTGTGTCTACCTTCTTTTTTTTTTTTAAAGAAGTATCCTTTGTACAAATTGTTGATTGTATTTTTATTTATTTAGCAATTTTATATAGCCACCCAATTCACTCAGTGACTCTGGTCAACTTACAAAGATAAAACCCCAGTACAAAAAAACAATAAACCCTTACTCCTGGGCCAACCACAATCAATCACCTATTGGGCTCCATATCACTCTGGGGTCACACTCCCACTGTCAGAACCATGTCTTCACAATCTTGCAAAATAGTGTTAGAGTCAGGGCTAATCTCTGCAGGGATGATGTTCCACAGGGAGGAAGCTACCTGGAGAAGGCCCTTTTCTTGGTCCACTAGATGGACTTAATCCCATATTGTAGATGCTTTATTGTTGATTGTTACTGTAAAATGCTGTGAGTCTGGAGTTGATTATATGGTATCTTAGTGGAATAAATAAATACCTGCAGGGCATGAAGTACATCTATCTGCAGCTGTTTCACATGTTTTGCAGGAAGGAGCACATGGCTGAAAATCAGTAGCTGTTGCTGCATTAGAAAGAGAGAGAAAAGAAACTAGTTAGTAATACTGGACATCTCTTGATATCCTGGCTGAGTACTTGATTCCAAATATGATTATGATATAGTGTCATTTAGTATCTTCCATAACAAAGGGACAGATGTTCAGGTGATGAAATCCTTCCTGCTACTGTAGGACATTGCAATGCAGATAAAAGAGAAACAGGGCCTGCTTACCCCAAAAAGCATTTCCAAGCTAAATTTATCTATTATTATTTGTCCAGATAATTATCTACAATTGGCACTCTGATTTCAATATGTTCACCCAGTGTCGAAAGGACCAAGGCATGCTACCCATTGCACTTCTTTTTCAGAAGCTCAGTTTACAAGAATACAATTATCATAGTTTTGGATTGGGAGAAATGGTGAAAGTCAGACATTATGAAGAAATGGTTAAGTGGGATATTCATACTTTTGTTCTCTCCGTTACCTTGACCAGCTTCTGAGATGCCTAATAAGCTTTGTCTTAGATCATAATGTATTTTCAGCATTCTCTGCAGGATGATGAAGAAGATGCAGTGATATCCAACCCATTACCTACAGTACATCTATCAATAAACAACCAATATTAACTAGCAGCAGAAGCAGAAGCTTTCAAAAACTCAAAGCAGTTACCGACAGACAGTCCTGGTGAATTGGTGTCTTGGATCAGGAAGAGGTAAATAGACATCAACCACCAATTAGTGGAGTGGATGTAGGCATTTTCCAACTTGTTGTTTAATCTTTAATACAACATCTGAAGGTTCTCAATTAAGTGCTTTAAGAACTCTTGCTGAGCTTCCAATTTTAAGTGCTACTACTGTAATACTTCTGAAGTTCCAGCAGAGGGAAACATGTATCAGGAATTGGGAAGCAGATGGCACATTAAATAGTTACCAGCTGATAATTCAAACTATCTCAGGCAAATGTAAATTTTTATTAATAGATGCTTCAGAACTGAATTTGACATTGTTCATTGTCAAACTTGCCTTCAAATATTATACAGTTGCCTATTTGCTTTGCTTTTCCTTGAAAAACTCCAGGTTGCAAAATTCTTCTAACAGAATGGCATGTACTTTGATGTGCTCAAATATGCATTTGTTTCTTTGTTTAATTACATAGCTATGCTTTACTTGTATCTCACTAAATGCCATATCAGGTCTTCAAAAGCCTGGCAACAATATACACAAAACGGCCCCATACATAGCTTCCAAGGCAGTTTGAATTCTGCAAACAGGTGCTGTAGCCTCAGAGATGGCAAATTGTTAGGATATAATGATAGCTAATGTCTGAACCCTAGCTGTCTTTCTGGATGGTAAATTTGCTGATCAAGAGTTAAATTACAAGTGCAACTGTATTGAAGGACTAACATTATGTATTATATTACATAACATTACATTACATTATGCATATTAAGAGCATTATTAATGTTTGTCTACTTTTTGGTTCTTAAGCAAACATTCAATTCAACTAAAATAATTATAATTATTATGTTATATTATATTATTATTATGTATCAATTAAAGTAGGGATGATATATTCATTGTATAAATTATAAATTCACTCTTAACTACATAGTACAGTATCTTTACATTTCCACACGCTGTATCAAAATGATAAAATTTATATTCTTGATAAAATTCTATGTGTGCTTACTGAGTGCTACAGGTGTGGGAAGGTTATAGCAGGGGTGGGTTCCTACCAGTTCAGCCTGGTTCAGCCAAACTAGTAGTGGCATGCTGTCCTGGGTCACAAAACTGACCCAGGCTGACCATGCCTCTGAACAACTTCCCCGCAGTCACCGCCACCATCTTGTTTTTGAGTTCTACGTATGTGCAGAACAATTTCTATTGAACTGTGCATGCGCAACCAGCGCTCATCCAGCGTGCTCACAAACAAACCGGCAGCAACGCTGGCTAGAACCCACCCCTGGGTTTTAGCTATTGCTTTGTGCATGAATAACATTTCTCCTACATTTTTTCCTATACTTAAAGCATTTATTTTTGTTTCCTAAGGCCAAAGAAGGCCTTCTCTTTTTATGATTCTTAATCATTTATGGTTCTTCAAGATGAATGAACAACCAAAAGTGGTTGTTCATTTATCATCAACAGCTTGTACCTTGCACTTATTAAAGGAAAATAAATGGAACAGTCTCACAGAACCATATTCCAGAATCACTCTAAATATAACGTTATTCCTTTTTTAAAAAATTCAGAAAAAATGTATTGATAAATGAGGGACTGCACAGCAAAGAGATTGTATCGTATAATTTGCAATAATATAACAATAATTTGTGTGGTGAGAATAGCATAAATAAACTTTGCTTTTACATCCACAGGTGGAGTTAGTTTCTTAATCTGTTAATTTTGCAGAACTAGAGTCACCCAGGCCAAGCACTGAACAAGACTCACACATGTAATATTGTAGTTTTATAATACAGTTTAGTAGAAATAGAAATAGACATGGTATAAATCCTAGAAATTGTGTACTTTTTGGATTCAAGAGATTGATAAAGGTAAGAGTTGTGGAGTAACCCAGACACGTACATCTTTAAATACCTCCCCCGACTTCTACAAATGTAAAGTGTTCATAGCAAAGGCATTTAAAGTTTATCACCTTTTTATGTTAAATGTTCTGCAGAATTCCCATTTTCTATATAGTGTCAGCCCTCAGGCTGCCATTCAGGGGGGAGCCCGTCAATCGCCACGCCCGCTCGGCCGTGCTTACAAGCCACCAACACTGCCATGTTGATGTTGACTTTGTGATGTTGGCGGAGCCTGTAGCTGCATGTGGCTCTGTAAGCTTCCCTCACTGTTCTGCAGAGTAACTCTTCTACTTGGGTGCAACTGCCTCTTCAGAAGTAACTCTTCTACTCGGGTGCAACTGCCTACTTTGGCGTAACTCTTCTACTTGGGTGCAACTGCCTACTCTGGCATAACTCTTCTGCTTAGATGCGGCTAACCAGGAAGGAGGCTACAATGACACTGAGTGGGGGTGTGGCTGAGGGTGTGGGCCATGGTGATTGGTGATGGTGGTTGGTTTACAATATACAATATACTACAATATAGTTTACAAATCATTGAGAAGCTTAGCTGGCTTCAGAGAGTCTAGCTCAGGGGTGGCCAAGAGGCCACATGAAAAAGTGGAATTTTTGTGGAAGGCTGAACCACTAGAGTTGTGAAGGTGCACAGCTATGCATGTACGCACAAATGTAAATTGAAAACAACAACAACAACCAGACAGCTTCAAAATAAAAGCAATCCACTTGGGCCTGACAGAGACAACTAAAAGTCCAGATGTGGTCCAGGGTCTGTAAAATGCTGAGCTCTCACCTACCTATATAATCAGTCACCATCATTGAATTGGGAGGCTTTGTGGGGTATTTCCATTGGACTTCAATATACTACTAATCCAAGGGCATCATGATGGTACAGAGCATAGGAAGTGCATGGCAAATATATCAAGAGTTGGAAATAGGCAATGAAAGCACCAATAATTCATCCTTTGCATTTTTCTAAAGAAACTTGGGCCTACAGAAAACCTAAATGAACCAAATGGAACCAAACCAAACACTTCATCTGAAAATCTGGTGGCTCTCTTTTTCTCATTCTGCATGGAGACAACACTAGAGACCAAGAGTTTGAATCCGAGCCAGATAATTTCCTGCACTCTGAATGCCTGAGAAGAGGACCTGAGCCAATGTCTCTTGTTCCAGATCCTTCTGAACTTGTTTGTGAAGACATGGTGACTATATATATTTAAAACCTATCAGTTGTTAACCCAACAATATGAAACAAAATTGGTACTGACACAAAATATGGTTTCAAATTCCATGTTGGGTTAAAAAAAAGTCTTTAAACCATCCCCAGCTAAACACATTGGCACAATGTATTCACCTTATTTTCTTTTGTTTAACTACCCATTTTTATGTGTCCGGGGATTGACGAAAGAATGTAAAAGTTTGGTGATTTAACATGTTAGTAATCTGCCTGTTCATGCTTCTTAAATCATTCTTCCAGCTGAATTGCTGTGTTAACATGCAGTGAATCAAGGCCCGCATTATTGCCTCTCCTGGCTCCCCAATAACATCATCTGGTACACAAGATAAAATACAGATGTTCAGAGCAACACTTACTGACCCAGACATTTTTTCCCTTTGGATAGAAAAGAAAGAGAAGCTTGATCATTTCAAGTTCATTATTTTAGACTCTGTCACAGTTTATTTGGATTAGCCTTGCTAAGAACTGATTTACTAAAACCGTCCTCTTACTAGTTAGTACATATGAAAATCTGGCATCTCATGCAAAGTGTATGCATGTATGTATATGTGAATTTGTGTGAGTACATCTGTGTGTATGTAAGTATGTGTGGGCTTGTGGGGGGGAAAAGGGAGGGAGTAGACTGAGGGAGAGTTCCAGTCCTGCATCTTCTAGTTTACTATTTTCTGCTTTTCCAGTTGGAAACAGACATTGGAAAAACTATATTCTATGGGGAAGCAGTTTGCAGGAGATGATCCAACTTTGGTTAAGGAACACTATGGGTTCTTTTTTTTATGCACACAACAATTTACAAGTAGGAAAATTATCTGTCTGAAGAAATCATTTGTTTCTTAGGTCTTCATTCTATCAAAAAATGACACCTGCCTGAAATCACGTTTTGAAAAATTGCCAGATTGAGACTAATAGCAAGCCATATCCAAATCATTTGAAATTTATTTCTGTCACAATGTGAATCAGACCCAGCCTGTAAGCAAATGGATTCAATTCATTGGATCATTCAGAATACAGAATAACAGAGTTGGAAGGGCCTTCTAGTCCAAGCCCTGCTCAATGCAGGAGTTCTGTACCATTCTGGACAAATGTCTATCAAATCTCTTCCCAACCTCCTGTGACAGCACATCCCAAATTTCTGGAGACAAGCAGTTCCACTGATTAATTGCTGTCACTATCAGGACGTTTCTCTTTAGTTCAAGATTGAATCTCCTTATTTAGCAAAGAGAAGTGTGTTGGGATATGCTCACCTCTTAATCTGTTTTGGGGAGATTTTAGAGAAGATTTCTTGGTTCACTAAACCACTACTGCATCCCAACTGGGAAACTAAGAACAGATTACTTGGTTTTGATTCAACAAGGAAGCCAAAAACAGTATTGGAATTTGTTACTTGTTTGTCTTCCAATAAATCATAGTATTTGATACTGGATCTGCTATATCTGAACTAGGCCATTCTTTGAAGAGGCTAGAGATGGGGATACTTAACATAATACAAACTTTGGATATGAATATATCTTGCTAATGGGTCCCTGCCTCTATTCTTCCTACTGTCCTGGCATATGATCAACCATATGATTAACCTAAGGTGACCAGATTTTCAGATTGGAAAAGAGGGACACCCTTGACTGGGGGGGGGGGGGGGGTTTGATTAAAAAAATTTTTTTTTGTCAAAAGGTCACCCCAGGACACTGAAACCAGCATAAATAGGAATCTGTTGCCAAACAAAATTTTGATCACGTGACCATGAAGATGCTGCAACGGTCGCTAAGTGTGAAAAATGGTCGCAACGGTCACTAAGTGTGAAAAATGGTCGCAACGGTCGCTAAGTGTGAAAAATGGTCATCAGTCACTTTTTTCAATGCCATTGTAACTTTGGTCACTAAATGTTTTCCCCCTCCTCGAGACTCCTCACTTCTTCCTTCATTCCTCTTGCTTATCTACCTTCACCTTATCTGTCTTCTGCTCTTTCCCTCTCTTCCTTCCTTCCTCCCTCCTTCCATCCTCTTCTTTCCTCACTCACTCCCTTCCTCCTTTTTTCTCTTCCTTCCTCCTTCCATTCTTTATATGATATAAAATTCAATGAGGGTGAAACACACCAAATCTGGCAAAGCTGCCTAGCACCAACCTGGCCTGCCCATAGAATAGCAGCCACTTTGAGACACATAAACCTGGTCTGAACATATTGCATCACAAAGATTTGCAAAGATCACATTTGCAAAAAGGAACATTTCTTGTAGTAAATACATTTTATAAACAATTTAAAAGTAAAAATCCCCCCAAAATAATAAAAAAGGTATTCTATAAATAAAAGAAATCCTTAAAAACCATTGTTAAGTATTACACCAGCAATAATTTATACTGTCACCATTTCAAACTATCATCAGAAATACGAATCTGTTGCCAAACATCAACATTTTGATCGCGTAACCATGAGGATGCCACAACGGTCGCTAAGTGTGAAAATGGTCGCTAAGTGTGAAAAATGGTCATCAGTCACTTTTTTCAATGCCATTGTAATTTTGGTCACTAAACAGCCATGTTCCTGACTTAACAACCACCATGATTCACTTAACGTGGCAATAAAAGGTTGCAAAATGAGGCAAAAATCATTTAACAAACGTCTCCCTTAGCAACAGAAATTGGGGGATCAATCCTGGTCGTAAGTCGAGGATTACCGGTAGCCAATTGCAAAAGGCAACTTTACTTGGAACAGGTGAGATTGTGCCCGGATCCCTTTCATGCCAACATCCCATCCTGTCCATGGGGAGAACTCCACAGGCGGACAAAAGCCCCAATCCCCTCTCAACCTCCAGCTGACTCTGCCATCCGCCATAACCACACATGCCCCTCAAAGGCAAAACTCAGGGGGCTGAATTCTACAGGGGGAGGAGTAAAGGGGGGATTTGAGGGGCAGCCCAAAGCACCATCTGTCTAAATTTGCATCAGGCAGGCAGTAACATTTTCATAGACCATGATCAGAGGAGCAGCTGATCCTATGGAGAGACTCCTCCTGCATTCAGTCCCAGGCCTACAAGTGGAAGTACCCTTCCTTCCTTCCTCCTTTCACCTTCCTTCCCTCCCTCCCTCTTTCTTCCTTCTAGCCTTCCTTCCTTTCCATTCTTTCTCCTTCCTTCCTTCCTCTTGCCTATCTGCCTTCTGTCTTTCTGCTCTTTAGATCTCTCTTCCTCCTTCCTTCCTCTTTCCATCCTTTCACCAAAAATCAGGATGTTTTATTAGCATCAGCATCATTCTGCTGAAAATGCCAGATTCTGTGGTACTTCTGGATGAGATTTAGAAAATTACACAGACATGAGGAACCATTATATAATTTCACTTGGCAAAACTCTGATTAAAATAATAGCAACAAAATGTAAGGTTTTTTAATTTTAAAACTCTAGCAAAACATAGATTTATTTCCAGTTTAGTTAATTAATGCCATTATAAACAGGAATGCAATTGATTAAATAAAAATGACTTTTTCTTTTATTAAGAATACTTATTCTACACTAAACTAGAAAATATTTCATAGGCCCTTCAACAAGTTTGTTATAAATTTTCAGGATTGCATGCATTCTTGAAACTGATACCATGTAATGTTAAAAAGCAGATAGTTAACTAAGTACACTAAAAACCATGTTTAATTATTTGCTACTTGAGGCCAATAGCAATGATGAAGAAATTTCTGTCATCCTCAGTGACAATATTTTTAGGGCCAAAAAATAAAACTCTGTATATTGGATCTGTTGAATGGAGAAAGGCTTGCTCCCCCATTTCAAGGAGCTGCTGCTTCTTCCACTGCCTCCCCCCCACCTCTTAGAAGTCCAGCCAGCTGCCCGCCAAGCTCTCTGCCGAGACTCACCCAGAGTTTTCACCGCGATTTGCCTGGTGAGGGGAGGCGGCAGGTTGATGCAGACCAAATCCACAGTATAATAAATACAAGTATAATAAATACCTTCCTCCTCCTTCTCCTCGCTGCGATCTGGATGCCCGACGCGCCTTCCTTTCCTCCGCGTTTGGTCCCAACTGGGAGCAGTGGCTGGCTCTGCTCACGGCCGCGGGCTCCTGCCCTCCTGCGTCCAGCACGTCTTCAACAGCATGACCCGGCATCCCAAGCGGAGTCCCCCCCCCCGCCTAGCTGCGTTGCCCACACGCGCGGGGATTCAAAGTATCCAGCCGGATTTCTTGAATCCCCGCGCGTGTGGGCAACGCAGCTAGGCGGGCTCTGCTTGGGATGACCAGGCTATGGAGGGCATAGCATGGTCATCTCAAGCGAAGCTCCCCCCCCGCCTAGCTGCGTTGCCCACACGCGCGGGGATTCAAAGTATCCAGCCGGATTTCTTGAATCCCCGCGCGTGTGGGCAACGCAGCTAGGCGGGCTCTGCTTGGGATGACCAGGCTATGGAGGGCATAGCATGGTCATCTCAAGCGAAGCTCCCCCCCCGCCTAGCTGCGTTGCCCACACGTGCGGGGATTCAAAGTATCCAGCCGGATTTCTTGAATCCCCGCGCGTGTGGGCAACGCAGCTAGGCGGGCTCTGCTTGGGATGACCAGGCTATGGAGGGCATAGCATGGTCATCTCAAGCGAAGCTCCCCCCCTCCTAGCTGCATTGCCCACACGCGCGGGGATTCAAAGTATCCAGCCGGATTTCTTGAATCCCCGCGCGTGTGGGCAACGCAGCTAGGCGGGCTCTGCTTGGGATGACCAGGCTATGGAGGGCATAGCATGGTCATCTCAAGCGAAGCTCCCCCCCCCCGCCTAGCTGCGTTGCCCACACGCGCGGGGATTCAAAGTATCCAGCTGGATTTCTTGAATCCCCGCGCGTGTGGGCAACGCAGCTAGGCGGGCGGGCAACCCGCTTGCTGTTGAAGACACGCTGGATGCGGCAGGGCAGGGGCCCGCGGCCGGGAGCGGCTTCTGGCGGCTACCGGGCGGCGATCTCACACCATCCGCTCGCGGCTCTTAGTACTCACCAGTCAGCGCAGCTGCAACCTCTTTCGTCTTTTGGCGAAAGGAAATGGAGACTCGCGCAGGCGTGCTGAAAATTTCCCATCCCCGCCAGCTCACTGATTGGCTGGAGTCCAGGCCAATCCAATCAGTGAGCGGCAGGCTGGGCTGGCTTAAATTTGTAGGTAGGTAAAAGCACGCTTTTTTTGGCGCTCGCAGCTCCCGCCCATCAGCTGCTAGCTTGCTGGGCTGGCTCACCGGTAGGATAGAGAACAGAACGATGAGCCAGCTCAGCAAGCTAGCAGCTGATGGGCGGGAGCTGCGAGCGCCAAAAAAAGCATGCCTTTTAAAAAGGCGGGCAGGACGCGGGAAAATGCATTGAAAAGCGGGGGTGTCCCGCCAAAAGCGGGACATCTGGTCACCTTAGATTAACCATGTAATGGGATTGGTACAGTAGTGGGATTCAAAATTTTTTACTACCAGTTCTGTGGACATGGCCTGGTGGGTGTGACATGGCTTGGTGGGCGTGGCAGGGAAAGGATACTGGAAATTCTGCATTCTCTACCCACTCCAGGGGAAGGTTACTACAAAATCCCCATTCCCTCCTGATCAGCTGGGACTCCAGAGGTAGAGAATAGATGGGGGCAGGGCCAGTCACAGGTGGTAGTTACCTGTTCTCTGAACTACTAAAAATGTCCGCTACCATTTCTCCAGAACTGGTCAGAACCTTCTGAATACCACCTCTGGATTGGTAATATTTTGAGACTGCAGATAACAGTTGAATTCTCAGTGAAATACCTTTCTAACCATCCTCCTAAGGCACCATCTCCATCGTTTGGGCACAAGAAAGGGAACAATCAATATTTGTGTGCCACATGGCCAGGATTACACTGAGCATGGCTCAGTGGCATATTTAGGAAAACCTAAATATTTTGCAGAATGTAAAATCATTATGGATTGAGTTAGGGACACTTTCATACAATCAGGAGTAAATTTGGACTAATTAATCTGTCATTGCTAAAAATCACATTGGAAAAGTCTACCAATTTATCACTTTTTAAAAAGAAAGCCTGTATTTTTTTATTGAAATCAACATAGTGTATTAATACCTTCCCCTAAAATCTGCCACCACCACAGCCATTTCGGTTTGTTGAAATGGAAGGATTACTACAGAGGATTTTTGTTTCTTGGGATTATCCAGATGTGTTTACAGGACATGGTCCATGAAATCAAGATGGTGGCAACAATGGAACTTCCACTCATATTTATTTGCACCAGGCATGCAGTTTATGTTAAAACAGGCAGAACTTTGAGCATACCATTGTGACTGCCATCTTGGCTTTTTGGACCATGCCCTATGAACACCTGAGGCTCTTTCACATTGCTGAGATGATATGGTCCCACCATCCTTGGTTAGAAGAAAACTATATTAGCATGGAAGTCGTTGTTCCCATTGCTGTATCTTTCCTTCACCTGTGTGGCCCATGATTGCAAATAACCTGACTTCCCTCTAAGAAGTGGGAGAAACCCTAAAGGTGAACTCACCTTGAGATTCCTGGATGGAAAGAGCCTACTTAACATCATTAGAGCAAAGCATGGAACAACATTTTTTTTAAAAAAGCTGCCAGGATATATTTGTGCCATGTTTAGGCAGGGGGGAAGAAATGGCCTTTAGAAAGGAAACATTTCTCCAGCATCTGTTTGTCCCTCAAGAGGCAAATCTAATGAACAGTACTTCTGTTTACAGGCAAATTGAGGGTTCCCCTGTTCCAATTTCTGGATTTTATTTACTTCATCAGAGTACCTGTAACCCAATCTGGATAAGGAGATCCTCCTCCTTCTCAGAAGGAAATGGAATTCTAATATCTTTTTCCAGCTCAATTATTTAGGAATAAAACTTTTGCTTGTTGGGCTATTGGAGCTGGGTTCAAGAAAATGCTTTGCATTAATTGTAAGCACTCAATGGTATTTTTAAAAATCCATGCTTGCTTTGAGATATTCATTCAGACATTTCCCCCCCTGTCCCCATATATAAACATACAGGATGCCAAATTATTAGGGGAAAATACAAGTAGTCCTTGACTTATGACCACAATTGGGACCAGAATTTCCATTGCTAAGCAAGTCGTCTGTTAAATAAGTCGCACCCAATTTTATGCCTTTTTGCAGTGGTTGTTAAATGGAACATTGCAATTGTTAAGTGAATCACATGGTCATTAAGTGAATCTGGCTTCCCCCATTGACTTTGCTGGGGAGGAAGCTGGCTGAGGAGCTCACAAACGGTGATCACATGTCCTGGGGATACCGCAATGGTTGTAAATACATGCTGGCTGACGAACACTTGAGTTTTGATCATGGGACTGTGATGGTTGCATGTGTGAGGTCAAAGACACCTTTTCAGTGCCCTTGTAACTTTACACATTCACAATATGAGTGGTTGTAAGTTGAGTACCACCTGTACTAAATCTGCTTGTTGTCCTAAAGCAGGCAGGCCATATGTGCTTACATTTAATTAAATAATTATCAAAATAGGAGAAGTGAAACACGGTTAAGTACTGTTTCATTAGTTTGAATGCTGCATTGTGCCAGGATCCTGAGGTAACGATTCTTGGCCATAGGAATTGCTACTCCTTGGGCTGATGACTATTACTTCATACCAAATAAGTTTAGCACCAGGATGACTGTCAAATTAAATACTGGATTATTCTCCTCACCCACATATTAACTTCCATATTGGGGTTCTTGGGGAAGGCCCACCTTATCTTACATAGTGAAAAATGAAGTCCTGTCCTTCCCATTTTGGATAGCAATATTTAGAAAAAAAAGATTTGTTTTAGTCTTACATCGCTTCCGGATAACGCTCAGGCTTGGATTTTGGTGAGCCTTGAAGGGAAAAGCCTTCGGCAGCACCTGGGCATTCTCCAAGAATGCCTCTTTAAGTGCTCTTTCCATCTCAATTTGATGCCTGGAGGACACCGAGAAGGGATCGATCTCAGCCGACCGCAAGGATCGCGACAGGACATAAGGGAAGAAGCGGCCCTTCAGGAATGCGGAGCCCAAATCGTCTGAGGAGTGCAGCTTCAGCTTCTCTATCAGTAAAACAGGACGAACAATAACCATGTGGCCTAGTCTTGCTGTCTTCTTCACATTGGGTACGACTGAGTACATTGCTAGTAAACATATTACAATAAACAATAGATGCAAATTCTGGGTAAAAATATCCTGCTCATACTAGTCTAAAACTGTGCATTTGTCAATAATACTATGAGTGTAAATAAAGAATTTACTCTTGGTTTCGGGCATCCCTGACAAAATTGTCCCTTCTCAGAGAAGTTTCTTGACCAGCCTGCCCACCATTTTTATCGGGCACAGGACCCCTGAGAGTTTAACTGTGTAGAAGAAAGGATGGCAGAACCTGGGGGTGAAGTGAAAAGGGGAATTATCCTAGAATCCCTACATAGCCACAAAAGAATTAAGTCCAGCCCGCTTGGGTGCCCTTGATCCCTATCTAACTCAAACCAGGTGCTGACCATTAGTTGAGAAGATTCCTCTGTTTAGGCTTTTAATAAAAATATCATATGAGAATCTTCACATACGGACCTGGTCTTTGCACCTGACAAACTGTGGGGTATTGCAAGTCAAGCAGCCCCATATCAGGCTCCGGTCAAATGTCAATCATAACTCCATTTCCAAGTCTGCCAATAACATCATTTCTTCTTCTATAAGCCCAATTTGCTTTGAGTGTTTGCTAAAGGGCAGATTCCTTCCTCTTTGAAGAGTTCCTAGCGCTAACAGTGAAAGCAATGCAGCAAAACGAAAACAGCTCACCGTTCCAAAATTTCCCATGCTTTCCCCTGTGTTGGGGATTTACACACTTCCCATGCAGCAGCTGTAAATTTCCTTGGCAGCTTGTACAGTCATTGTAGTTGACCCCTCTGCATGTTTTGCATGTCCTGTAGCATGGTTCACACTCTTCTGTAATTTTGTCTTTGTAAAAGCCAGCTCCACAATCTCTCACACATGTCCCACCTGAAGCATAAACACATAGTCACATAATCGTGCCACTATTGGGGAAATCTGATAATCCAAAATATCTTATCAGGTATTGATGATGGATAATGGGAATTAGAGTTGCACCAATCACTAACATTATAACAAATGCATATAATTCTGAAATGAATTACTGGCTACCTAGCCTCTTTTAGAGGACGTGCCCGTAGCTTTCTCAAAAATGGACTTCAAGTACAGACTGATAATTAAAGCTGCCAATGTAACTCTCTGCTGTATTAAATCAGTGTTTCTCAGCCTTGGCTACTTTAAGAGAGGTACTCTTCAACTCCTAGAATTGCCAGGTTGATAAACATGGCATTGAATGAATTAAGTGATTATGCAGCACTGAAAGATGAGAGGATATTTGAATCCCGCACAAATGGAAGTATCCTAGGGTATTAGAAGAAACCTACTGTTTGCACGATTCTATTAGTATACTCTTTCTTTGGATAAAGGTGAGTTATCCATATGGAGCAGATCCATAAAGTGAAATTGTAGGCACAAGTTCACCTTTGAAGGCCTGACTCTTATTTACATGTGACATAATGCATGCAAAAAGAAGGCATGGAGCACAGCTTCCATCTTGCCTTTTTTGACACCTGCTCCCCCACACTTCATGGGCATTTTTGAGACCACATTCTAATTGGATACTACAAGATTCTTCTAAAACAGCTTAGAACTGAATATAGATTCTTTTCTTTGTAAGTAATCTGAAACTTTACTTCCATTGGTGAAATATCTTTAAAAGAAAAGATATTGCTTATATAATTGCTTATATTTTAAGCAATATCAGTTTTCAGATATGCTTTATATGAAAGTAATTAAAAATACCAATAACCCTGAAGTGGTTGGTTTATTATGTTTCAGAACATATTGATCTGAGTGCTCAGTACAAAATTTGATTTCTTTGGTAAGAATCTGTACTAAGAGAACAATGGTTCACAATCAAATAGAAATGAACAGATATTGAGGCATGCAGTTCTTAAGGTAACAATAAAAGGAAGCTTCCCAAATAGGATTCCAAGCTTGTTTGCATACAAATGATTCTGTTGTTGTCTTACTTCAAAAAAGGAATATATTTAAAACATGTTATGTATAGAAATTACGTAGGAACCCAATTGGATCACAAGAGGAGTTTTGCCTTTTCCTGCACTTCCAATGGATGTACTTGGAAATACTCTGGATATGCTAGATGTGCACAATATTTGCTGGCCAAGTTCCATATTCCTAATTTGGAAGTTGGGTGCTCCTATACCAACAATTTAAAGATGTGCTTATTTATGGATTTGATTTAATTCTCACCTTTGATACAAGAACTTAAATTGGCATGTGAAGTAGATTGGGCTGAGAGAGTTTCCATGACTGAAGGTGACTGAAACCCTGGGTCTCCCAAATTTAGTCACCATCTTAACCATTACCCCATACATCAGCATTTTTAAAATAACATGCAGTGAAGGAATCTTCTCAGAGGGGTGTCTGTGTGTGTGTATGTGATATTTCAAAAGGTCCCTATGAGTTGCTAGATATTCTGACTAAAATTATTCATGTTCATCCTGCTTTTCTTGTGATTTAATTCATATTATTTTTTACATATATAATCACTCATTTGGAGGATTATTTATTTATTTTATTTATATAAGTTTTATATGGCCATCCATCTCACAAGTGTGTCTCTTGGTGATTAATTGGAATTAAAATTCTGTTCCAACCAACTCACATAAAGTGGTTCACCAAACCATCATTCACAAATAGGATGGGCTTGATTATTCTCCTCTTATGTCTGGTTAAAAAAAAAAAGCTAGGTCTTCATGCATTTCTGAATTTCTTAATAAGAAGATGTGTTTGCATTATTTGAATTTATTTAGATGCATCATGAAAAGTCTAGGATCAAATGACTCCATGAAAAGTTGAAGAAATACTACTCAGTTATTCTTACATTTTTCTATGTAGCACACTGAAGTACCATATTTGTGAACCTTTATTCAAGTATTTAATTAAAGAAATGAATTTTGAACTGAAGCAATTGGGATCATGGATAATGTTTTATTACCATCTTTTATGGAGGTCAACATGCCACACCAAATTCTCCCCTCCTAAAGGACTAAGTACAGAAAATGAGATAAGCATTTTACTTATTGTGTTAGACTTCTGGCCTGTTATACAATGTGAGCCAAATTTTGTGCTGCAGCTACAAAGATTTTCTCAGAGATAACATCCAGCACTCTGGGGAATTTACCAAATCCATATTATCTTCCAGACTGTTAATTGTCTGGGTTTGCTGCCTTCATGAGAATCAAAGATAAATGGGCTTATATTTGATTACATAAGCATCACTAAGCATTCCCTTGATGGTAACTAGAATTTCATTTTAGTGTGCTTTAAGATAGGTAATAGCGATTTGATTTTAGACTTTGACATGTTTTAGCATATGTGGTCCTTACAACTTCTAATTTGATTGTGTCTGGTGTCTGTAATAACAAATGAAATAATTAAACATCTCACGCCTTTGATTTTCTATTTGTTACACTGATTGTGTTCACAACCTATATTCAAGAAATTTGAACTGGGGTCCTTATTTTCTCGTTTTTTGATGTCATCCATTGTCTGCCCAAATAGACAGATCCTATTCTGTCATCAGTATCAAATCATGGATATTAACTCTCAATGAAAGGCCTTTATGTTCCTGGGCATTTTTGCATGCAGGTCTGGCTGTTTCACTTACCTAGAAGGAAAAAACCTTCTTTACACCAATAACATTGATATCTGTCACAGCTTTGACAATTGGGTTGACACTCAATGCATATGGGAGAATTGTCATCTGGGACAGTAGTTTGAGGACATGTTCTATAACACTGCTGATTGTACCTACCCAAAAACAAAAGTGAAAGGGGGAGAAAATAGTTATTTGTTACTGGCATTCTTCAATTGGCAAAAATGACAGAAGTTGATAATGCTAAATAGAAAGGAATATAAAGAACCCTAAACAAAAAAAACCCCCAACTGAGTATACAGGTAGTCCTCACTTACTGAATGCAATAGAGATGAGCAGTTCTAAATTGCTAAGTGACACGGTTATTAAGCACAATGTCATTTGACCATACCAATTAATGCCCTCGATTCTGGCTGCAGTTGTGAAGCGATTAACCTGCTGTCGTTAAGACTAATATCTCATGAGCATGGCTTCCAACTTCCTCTTGGCTTCCCCATTGACTTTGCTTATGAGAAGCTGGCTGTGAGGGTTGCAAATGGCAGTCATGGGACCATGGGATGCTACACCCATCATAAATGCACAATAGTTTGCAATCACATGACCCTGAGGACACTGGGATGGTTGCAGCATTATTTTTCAGGGCTATCGTAACTTTGAATGGTTACTAAATGAGTGCTCACTAAGAGAGGACTACCTGTATTCAAAATAAACCTTATTCATACCATGATCTGATAACCACAACCATAATCAATTTACATGGGAGTTAGCCTTAAATGGCCCTTACATGAATCACCTAGAGAAGGGGTTCAAACTCAAGGCTGGATCGGATCCACGGGGTGCTTAGATCTGGCCCGCAAGGCCATCCTGGAAACAGCAAAGGACTGGCCCAGGGTGCCTCTGCCAGTGAAAACAGAGCTTAGGAGGACTGCATGCAGCTTCCCTGAGCTCTGTTTTAGCTGGCCGAGGGCTGCAGAAAGCCTGGGGGAGCCTTTTTTGCTGGTAGAGGGCTGCAGGAGGTGTCACTAAAAACAGGGCCTGGGGGGGATGCACACAGCCCTCCAGGCTCTGTTTGCACTGACAGAGGGCTAGCAAAACAAACTAAAAGCAAAACCAAAGAAAAAGAGAAATGTTTCCCTTTTTTGCATTGGAGCATCCAAGAAGTGACAGGAAAGGAAAATGGGAAAGAGAAAAGAAAAAGATGGGAAGAAAGCAAGCAAGGAAAAATAAGGAAAGGGGGGAAGGAAAAAGAAAGGAGAATGAAGAGGAAAGGAAAAAGAAGAGAGGATGGAGGAATGGATGCATAGAAGGAAGAAAGGAAGGAAGGTAGGAAGGAAAAAAAGATTATAATGAGAGGGAGGGAAGGTCTGAGGAAAGTCCTGCATTAGCACTTGGCCATCATGGGTATCGCCGACATGAGTGATGTTGAGCTGGCCATGCCCCCGGCCACGTCCCCACCCCCACCCCAAGGTCACATACAACCCCAAATGCGGTCCTCAGTTAAATTGAGTTTGACACCCCTGACCTAGAGTCACATACATGAGACAGGCAGTTATATAAAAGGAATGAGTAAATAAACACATGCAACAGAAACATTTTCCTATGAGTTACAAAAGAATCTCTTTTCTGTGCTTAAATATTCAAAAACCATTTATAGGCACTTGAACAGACTTCCCCAAGTGGCGCCTTCCTGATGTGCGGGAGTTTAGCTCTGACATCTCCAAAATCTGTTAATATGTCTGAAGGACATTCAGTTGGGGAAAGCTGGCCTAGCTCCATCTGCTGTAATGGAAAGCCCTGCTTTCATTTAGAAAAGAAAATGAATCACCAATAAAGAAAGAAATAAGAATGATAAACTTACATATAATAATTATGGATACATGATGTACAGGTTTCTGGGTTACCTGGAATAAATAAGTAATGAGAATGAGAATCAAATACTTTCTCAAACCAAATTAGGACCATGTAGGCTTTGGATTCAAACACAAAATGAATACTTCTGTCGTCGTCATCATCATCATCATCATCATCATCATCTCATCATTAAAATCAAAATGATCTTATCACACATTGCAAGATTTATATGCTATCTCATGGGAACTGCAGTGGATGGGAATCATATTAAATCCACTTGAACTTCTTGAATCCAAACAAATCAATAGTGATGATCCCGGTTTAAGATTGTTCCAAAATTAGTGTAAAATACTTCTAGAATATCAGATATTTCCCTTTCTTTTCAAAGTTAAGTAAGGGAAATGATGATGCATAATAATAATTAGATTTGTATCATGTCATTTTCTTGAAAGAAATTAAGAAGATTTATCATTGTTTTCAAATGTCACTGATAGACTTATTGCTTTGAAAAGTTATTCCTGAACAGTAATATTTAAAAAAAACTTAAAGCACCATAAAAATACAAAGGTGTCCTCAAATCAGACTTTACTCCTGAAGATTGATTGACTTAAAACTATTTATACAGCCCATCTCATAGTGATGATTAAAAAGCTTTTTACTTCTCAATCTAGTGAACAGCTTTGGCATCTGATGGTTTCCCATCCAAATCCTAAATGCAGTTATTGGATCTTGCTTAGCACTTTCAAGGTCAGGCAAGGTGAGGGTTATCGGATGCCTGGCCAAAAGAGGACATGCCCTTATTTTTGTCACCACGACCTCCTTTCAAGAATCTTAAAATCAAATTTTCTCTTCAGTATCTAACAAGCTTTCTCATTAAAAACAATCTGTGGTATTGGGTTACTGCTCTTTTGTGACTGGGTGATTCACCTTGTAGGCCCAATTGGCTCTACTATAATTGGATTTCAATGGCTCACAAAATAGACAACCATCATGGATGCCATTTTGAATGTTTCACAGCACTCTGCAGACAATTCTGAATCATACAAAAACAGAATTCTGTCTTCTTTGGCCAAAGAAAACAGCAATGTAATTGGCACACAGAGAGAGAGGGGGGGGGAGGGGGAGGGGGAGAGGGAGGGGGAGAGGGAGAGGGAAGAAACAATATCATCAGCGAAAGAATAAACATTGCTTTCCACATGCTATGACTTTCATTCAAAAATATCATGTTCCTGAGTAAAACCAGCATTTCCCAGTACGCAGATTTTGGCCTCTGGTTTTTCTCCCCTTCAATTCTATTTTTGCCTCCCAATACAGCTTTCAACATTCAACTCATCTTTTAGAAGACTATTAGAAACAGGTCAATAATCTACCATATGGTGTTTGCCTTTATTAAATCAATTTTTAGGCCTGCTTCAGCCTGAGAATTTCTCTTTTGAACCAGCTAAGCTGCATCCTGGATTCTCTGCCTCTCCACCGACATTTTATCTTTCAGGAACCAGCAGTTGTAGCTGGAGATATTTCTGTGAATCTCCCATCTGGAATTTTTTCTGTGTAGTATCAGTATTTAATAAATCAAAGAGTACCTCTGACCATTAAACACTGTGATTTTTCTGGGTCAACTTGATCTGATTTAATCCTAAAGTCCTAGCTCCCACCAATATATTTTTGCCAAGATTTCTGAGAACAAAAGTAATTAAACTAAAGAATTAGTTAAACTTCAGCATGTCTTTTAAAGGTTAGTGTATAGAGATCAACTTAGGTGTAATTAAGAAAGACATTCAATAGGGATCTGAAATATAGGCAGCCCCTGAGTTATGAGTTATGAGTACAGTGGAACCTGCCCATCACCACTGTAACTCATAACGGTAGTAAAATTTGTCAATCGCACAACCAACCTGAGTTTATGATCTATTTTTTTGCAGTGGTAATTAAGTGAATGCCATGGTTGTTAGGCAAACTAATGATTCCTTATGGGTGCAGTTTTGTCAAAAACCAGAAATAAATGCTGCGTTTTGGCACAACCTTTGTAAAATGTGGTCATATGACTTTGTAAAATGTGGCGAGATGACTGGGGAACACTACAAATGGTTGTTAATGCAACCCATTGCCAACTTCAAATCTGAATCATACGTTTTTCCCAGGTCGATCCTTGAGAACTTCAAATGGTCACTAAGCAACCCGTCATAACTTGAAAACCTCCAGTAATCATACTGCAATTCGACTAAAGGCTGTGTTGCCAACCATCCAAGTTTAAACATTTAATCTCTTCTTTCCTCTAAGCATTATTTAGCTGACAACTATTAAAACTAATACAAAACATATGAAGCATGCGGAGTATTCTTTTTTGTCATGGAAACAAATATACCACTAATATATTTTAAGATAGTAAAACATCAAGCATTCAGCTTGTCCTGCAGTAGAATTTAGAATTGTTCACTGCAATGTAATACATCTTCTTTAATGTTTTAAAACATAGAAAAACGTGCAAACATAACTAAGGAAGACAAAATTTGTGATGTAAATTATCTGCAATCAAATAGTTTGAAGGATTTTGATTAATTTAAAACAGCTGTTCTGGAAGGCTGTAGTGGAACAGACTCACAGCATTTAGTTCAAGATTTTTCTCTGAAAAGCCCCACTGGTCTTCACAGAGATATTGCCGTTATACTCAGGAAGTAGGCAGAGCCCAAGATTTTAAAAATATCAAGAACAAAATAGAATTACTCTTCATGGATTTAATAACTTTCCTTTCTGTACTGTTTAACAGGAGAATCCCAAGAGTATTGCACCCCCCCATGGCCCTTTGACGATCTGTGAACTTCACGTTCCAGAATTCCTCAGCCATGCTGTCTCAGGAATTCTGGGAGTTGAAGTTCACAGATCGTCAAAGGGCCATGGTTCCCCACCCCTGCACTAAAGCAATCCCTCAGATTCCCCCCCCCCCAAAAAAAAATTGCTGAGATAATACCACCCTAAATAGACAGAAAGAAAAAGGAGTGAACCAAATTTTTAAAATGCAACATACCCGAGTTGCAGTTGAGGCAGCCTTCAGGGCAAGGAATGCAATCTTCCGAGTTGAGACCTTTGATTTTCCCTGGATATTGGACAATGGAATCAGAGCTTCATTTTCTTCAGAAAAGGTACATGCGAATGCACGCACACAACACACACAAAGGGAGCACCACACTTTGGATTCAAAGATTTATAAACTGCTTTGGAGCACATGGCAACAACTCCTAGTTGCATTGCTTCCTCAGATTTCAGCACAGAAGTTTGATCCTGTTTCTGAAATGCTATTTATTTTATTTATTTTTATTTATTTATTAAATATATTTATATGCCGCCCAATCCCGAAGGACTCTATATATTGGTGGGATTCAATTTTTTTTACTACCAGTTCTGTGGATGTGGCTTGGTGGGTGTGGCAGGGGAAGGATACTGTAAAATCTCCATTCCCTCCCCACTCCAGGGGAAGGTTACTGCAAAATCCCCATTTCATCCAGATCAGCTGGAACTCGGGAGGCAGAGAATAAATGGGGATGAGGCCAGTCAGAGGTGGTATTTACCGGTTCTCTGAACTACTCAAAATTTCCACTACCAGTTCTCCAGAACTGCTCAGAACCTGCTGAATACCACCTCTGCTATATATGCTTGCCACATGCTCTGAACCCCCTTTAGTGCTTCAGAGAGCCGTCTTGTAAAGCAAGAGTTGCTCTCATAAGTGAGGCGTAAGTATGTTTTGATGCTCTGAAATATTCCAGGTTCATTGAGATGAGGAAAGGGAAGGTTACCATCAGAAGAATGATTTGGGGTTCCAACTTGAACCGGGTTTGCACAAGAATAAAGAAAAATGAGATCCAGACAGCTGTGAGAAAGAAGAAATATTTCTTCCCAAAAGCAAGCAGTTTGCCTTGAGAGACAGCTGTGGAGATATGGGTTACAGTGGCAATTTTTTATAGAAGGGGTTTGTCCAGGATGTGGAAGTGTCTAGTGCTGATTCTAGGGTGACATTTGAGGTGTGTGTGTGTGTGTGTATTTTCTTGAGAACATGCAGCTCCTCTGAGAAACTTAATTTAATTAACTCTATTTGTGTTTGCAGGCCTTATCCTTTGATATTTGGATTAGTTCCACGTAAGCTATTGAGAGGTTTGAGGAAGTTTGGGAAAAATATTTCCCCATTTGCTATTTTTACTTGATTAATTTAGTTTCTAGTGGAGACGCTGATTTCTCAGATCATTATGGATTCTGTTAATGTTTTAAGGGAAGATAGAAAAAAATATAAAGAATAAATATTTGATATAAAACTTCTCACATTGCATTGTAAGCAGTTGTACCTTTTTTGCATTTGTGTTCTTGGCAGCTGTTATTAATGAGAGAGTATCCCTCTAAGCACCTCTCACAGCTGGTTTGATTCAGGCATTCTTGACAGTGCTCAAAGCAGGGGGCGCACGTAGTGTCCACCTCAGAAGGATAAAAGCCCAAGGGACAGCTCTTCCTGCATTCTCCCAGGTAGAGGAAACGCATGTGGCCTTTCTTATCTGGAAGAGGAAAAGCCAGATTAAACTTAACAAAACACCCAGAAACATTGTTTTAAAGACCCAGGACTGTGCTGGAAGGAGTCTGAAAACATCCTGTGATGACATAGTAAGAGAACAGTTCAAAAGACTGTAAACACTACAGAGTAACCCATATCTAACTTAGTGGGAATCACCTCTTTGTTATCTGTAATTTTCAGGCCAATCATTCATTGTTATCTTCCTTTTTGCTTACATTTCAGATACTTTGCATCAGGAATTGATGAAACCTGATAAATTGCATCGCCATTGTGAGGACAGATCTCAGAAAACAGTAACAATTATCACGGAATGATCCTTCCTTCCTTCTTTCCTTCCTTCCTTCCTTCCTTCCTTCCTTCCTTCCTTCCTTCCTTCCTTCTTTCCTCCCTCCCCCCTCCCTCCCTCCCTCCCCCCTCCCTCCCTCCCTCCCTTCCCTTCTGAAGGAGTATATGAATCAATATTGGCTTCTGGTTATATTATTGTATACTGTCATAAATTAGTTATTTTCTAACCTAGCAAATTGTAACCTTAATACTGGATGGCATTACTGCAAATGTTATTTCACTGCTGCGTCTTGCTCTATTCTTGGCTTCAAAGCTAGGGACATTCTTGAAAACATAGAAGAAATTGTTACACGGCAATAGTAGGCCACATAGATAAAGGAACCAAACTAGGGAGTTTTCTTGGCTCATAAATCCTTAAAACATTCTGCCGAAATGGCTAAGAGGGGCTGCCACCCACTACACAAGGCTATAGGAATCCTCTATAGATAAGGTGGAAAGAGACAGAAGCTTGAACAAAAGAACACTTTAAAGATCACGTTGGTAACGAATCTTTCTCTCTGATGGGATAAACTTTGTTTCTATCTGCCAAAAATGTATATAATACTCTGAGCCACTCTTGCAGGGTATTGCTATTCCTTACATGCATTTGTTTTGTATGTTTTGGACATAGTTTTGTCACTCAGCTTTTGCTATAGCCATAAATAAAAGCTGACATTTTTGCAAGCCTTGTCTCGAGTCTCATTCTCTTTGGCATTTTAGTGGCTTGGGGAAACTGCTGGAACCTTACACTTCCTTCCTTCCTTTTACTTCTGCATGCATGATTTCTGTCAGACACTCTTTAAATAAGATAAAGTTGTTACATGCATAATATGGAATGGTGATCAAAGAAATAGCATGCAGGTTTTTTTCCCTGTTCTCATTCCTAATCCTTGAACATAAAATCACAGTTTATGTAATTTGATTCAGAACTTTCTATGTCAATCTGAAAAGAAATGCCTTTGTTCAGCCATAGCAACTGTTAATAATTAAAGTACAATTAAATGGCTGGCTTAGGCTTTATTGCCCTTCCACCCAGCTATTTCTAAAGGACTGGAGGAAATAAAAGACTTGGCCCCATTCTGTCTCCTAACTGGTGGCCATGATGGTTTGTTTCTGACACTGGTCTTTAAAAAGATGGGATTGCTTATTATCTTTGGAACAATGGACATTCTGCTGATAGTCAGTACCGAATAGCTGAGATTTAGTACTATGGTATTTGGCTTTTAGGATGTGGAAAGAAGAGATCAAGTAAATTTCACCCAGACCACTTGGAAGCTAATGTTATATGAGTCTATTCACATGTTGGAATTTTCTTTTTTTCCTAAATTCTTTTGCATACCCTCCTCTATTAAATATACTCTGGAGGATTATTTGGGTGTTCAAACTGGAGAGAGGATGAAACAGGTTAGAAGAATTCTTCCTACCTCATGTTAATGAGTAGAAGAACATTAGATTCCAACCACACAATATAAATAAATTCCCACTGTTGCAGCAAAATCCTACGGTTATTTCATTCTCTAGACGTTGCAGTACAATTAGCAGAAAATAAATGGGAGGAAAAAAGAGAATGCCTTACCTTTAGCACAGCTAGTACATTCATTAGGTTCATTTCCACTGCATTCCGTACAGGACTCATGGCAAGAATGACACTGCTTGTTAAATTCAAATTTCCCTCGAGGGCATTGAACAACGCAGCGCCCATCATCCAAAACTCTACTGCAAAAGAAAAGTGAGGAACATAACATTAGAATTAAGTAGCTAAAGAATAACTTCCTTTTAAAGAATAAACTTAAACCTATCTGGAGACCGGCTTCCATATTCAATTATATTCCACATATTCTTTGTACTTTGCTCTATTTTCAGTTTGAAAACTATTTACGACACGCAACAAGCTAAACTTTGAACTTCAAATTGATCTGACTAATTTCTCAAACCTTTTATAAAGCTCCTTGATATTGTTTCCCCAAGAGGTGAGGATTATTGTCTCTTTCCAGACTTAGGGAGCATAAGTGGTTAGATCAGATGCTGCAATGTATTATGTCAAGCCATTTTTAATTTATGTTGAGCTATTGTTTATTTTTTATGTTTTTATGCTCACACCATGGTCCTTATATTTTCATGTCATATGTTACACTAATGCTTGTGAATTGGGAAATCATTTACATTTGTGAAAATCAGTCAGGTTTACAACATTCTCCAATATCACCATGGATATTTCTTATCTATTTATCCATTAATAACCCAGGGGACATCACACATCCTCCTTTACTCCTTGTTCTATGATGAGCCCTTTACTAAACATTTATTTATCCTCCTGCATACTTTATTTCCATTATATTGTTTTTATCTCATTCAGCAAACAAAGTCCATTCCACCTTCATAGGAAATTAATTCAAAACCTTTCACTGTATACAAATCAATAAGATACAATCAACTTTTTTATATGAAAGTCCTGTTTGTATTTATATGTTTTACTGAAGGTTCATATAACTTATTACTGTTTTACTTAGATCCTTATTGTAACTCAGTTCTGATTCTGAACTTGGGCTCTTTCTGACAGTGGAATCCAAATTGTGAGACAGATTTTTCTGCAGGAAATTTTGTAATACCATTATGTTAAGGTCTAGAGTTCTTCCAAATTTCCATTGACAATGTTAGGGATTCAGAGGAAAAAATTGGCATTCCATTGGGATGGAATGATTTATTACTGTGTATTCCAAAACTCTTTTTTTCAATCAACTTGCAGAGACGTACACCAGTGTAAATATAGATTCTGAATTTCCTCAGGTTTTTCAATATCCCTTTTTTCTCATATATATATTAAGAAACAAGATATTTCTCTCCTTTCAGTATGAGAAGTACAGGGCATATGCAGTAGGGGCAACATAAAATGATTCATTCCAATCAGTTTGGGATTATAAACTCAGATAATACTTGTTTTACATCAGTTCGCAAAATAGCAAATTGATGGTATTGTAACTCCTACATGGATAAAGATTATTTAATGAGAATGGCTTACTTTGCATATGTACAACCAATGCAGTCCTTCAAAGTTGGTCCTATGCATTTAGAACAGGAAATGTCACAGAACTGGCAGTGACCAAGAAAATCAATATATTCTCCTATGAAATAAAGAGTTCATTTAGTACTAAATTTCTGGTTAAGTTAAAGCCACAAACCACCAACAAAACAGAAAAGTATGGTTATTTGCTGAAAATTGCAAATGAATGTGGTATTACAAATATTTCCTGGAAAAGCGGCTTTCAAAAGAAGTTAGCTTATTTAAGTGTTAGTATAGAACAGGGGTGTCAAATTCACGCTGCCCATTCCCACACCTGGTTAGCAAAGGGGGGGGAAAGGCATGATACGTCACATGACGATGCTGTGATGATGCAAGTTTGACTTCCCTGGTATAGAACATGTTTCAAGCAAAAACATACAGCATCTGCCACACAACACTCTAGACTTAACAAGAGTGTTACACTTTAGACTTTCTTGTTGGTAACAAAGACAAAAAAAGTTTGAATAGTGGAGATTGCAATACTGGGAGATACCAGAAGCGAAGAGAAAAATTTGGAGAAATTACAAAAATATAAAGATCTGCAAATAGAAGTAAAATTGTGGCAAAAGAAAGGAAAATTAGTGGCAATAGTAATAGGTGCTTTGGTGCAATTCCAAAATAGCTGAAGAGCTACTTGAAGTCCATTGGCATTGACAAAATCACCATCAGTCAACTGCAAAGGCAGCTTTACTTGGAATTGCTTATATTCTGGGATGATACCGGGGTGAAATTCAGCAGGTTCTGACTGGTTCTGGAGAAAAGTTAGTGGAAATTTTGAGTAGTTCGGAGAACTGGCAAATACCACCTCTGACTGGCCCAGAGTGGGGCGGAAATGAAGATTTTTGTGGGGAGGGAATGGGGATTTTGAAGTATCCTTCCCCTGTCATGCCCACCAAGCCACGCACACAGAACCTGTAGTAAAAAAAAATTGAATTTCACCACTGGATAATACCTTCAACACCACCAAACAACAGTATCTGCTATCCCTTGAGAAGGACTCGATAGGTGGGGTGGGGTGGGGGAAGCCAAATCCAGTCTATAAACCAGCTGACAATGTGACCAATCATAATAATTTAATAGCGGGAATAATCACATGGATACATTCTTTCTTGGTATGAGAAGATGTTGTTTATGGTGCACAGCTGAAAAATGCTGCACATGGAATGCAGCTCACAAATTTGGATTATGTTTCAATTCTTCAGAAAGATTTGTCCAATACTGGGCATCAGAGGAACAATCAAAAGCATTCTTACAAATGGTAAATAATAAGTTTTGGATGTAGGTCACTTTTTCTAATGTAGGAACAAGTAAGGTATTTCTCTGCGGGTAAAGATTACCCTTCCATTCATATATTACCTAGTACAGATAGTCCTCGACTTACAACTACAGTTGAGCCCCAAATTTATGTTGCTAAGTGAGACATTTGTTCGGTGAGTTTTGGCCCATTTGATGATCTTTCTTGACACAGTTGTTAAGTGAATCATTGCAGTTGTTATGTTTGTAGCATGGTTGTTAAGTGAATCTGGATTCCCACTGACTTTGCTTGTGAGAAGTTTCCAAAAGCTGACTTCAGGACACGGCAACTGTTATAGTTGCCAAGTACCTGAAATTTGATTACATGACAATGGGGATGCTACAACGGTTGTGTAAAAATGGTCATAAGTGTCAGTGCCATTGTAAATTTGAACTGTCACTAAATGAGCTGTTGTAAGTTGAGGACTGCCTGTAATGTAAAAACAGGAAAATCTTATATAGAACTTGGTAAAATTTTAGAACGCTTGTAAAACTATTGGAATGGTTCATATAACTTTTAAAAACTTTACATACAGGTTTCTAACAAATTAGTATGAAAAGTTTTCTGAAACATGAATAAGAATTTAAATGAGTTGGTGTATAGTTTGGAAGATTTTATTATAACTGCTTATGCCAATAAGCCATTCACAGGACCTGAAAGAGAAAACAAAGTAAGAGTAAATGATGACTTACCTGATGTAGGAGGGATGAAATAACTAATATAATGATAGAGGAGGTTGAAGAATCTTATATTAAGTTATAAGGCAGTTGGTATAGAAAGTTGAGAGTGAGAAAAATGGAATATATTGTTTATGTTGATAAAATGCTAGCATTTATCATCTAGAAAAATATTAAGCACACATAGAAAGCCTGTTAGGTCTATTGGTTAAGGCACCAGAAAGCAAAGACCATGAGTTCAAGTCCTGCCTTAGCCAGCTAGGTGACTTTGGGTCCAGTCATTCTCTCCAGCCCAACCCATCTCACAGTGTTGTTTATTTGGATGAGTTGTGTTCGATATGTTTGCTCCCTTGAGTTATTTGTAATAATAATAAAGGTAGGATATAAACAAACAAACAAACAAACAAATAAATAAATATACAATTCAAATATACAATAGCTGATGGCAAATAAAATATTCCAAAAATAGAGGTTTATATTAATGCAATTTTGAGAGTATAAGAAAAACCCAAATATATATTGCACAAAAAATGTCTGATTCAGCATAAATAAAAGTGTAGATTGGCAAACCTATTGGAGATAGATAAATGACACATGGCTGGAGAATTTCCTGTACAAAGTTGGCTTCAAACACAGTTGGAATTCTCTGTAACAAATGAACTGCTCTGCATTGGGGATTTGCAAATATTCACTGAATTCCAGGAATCATTAGCACATTTGTGTCTGGCAAGGGGAAAAATAAAACCCCTGAATCTTTCCACCTTGTTTATCTTTTGGCACACAATATTTTTTGTTTTCTTTTTTTATACTGTACCATAATGACTAAGAAAAACATTCAGGAAGAAATGAAGATATTTATTCATTCATTTATTCATTTCCACCCTGGATAAAGCAGGTTTTGATTTGTTCCAAGCTTGGATGTATCTTAAAAACCTGGATATAACTTTTAAAAAAATAACTCCTTTCCCATACATTTGTATGTCAGGCTGCCTCCATTCATTTAATATGCAATGGTGCAATGTTGGTAGAGTGGATATGTCAATCAGATACAATCAAATTCAAAGTTAAATTGGTTATTTTGTAGTGATTTAGTCACTTTGTAGAGTAAAGTAGGATTCTTTCGAAATAATTGGAACTGAATTTGTTTCAGCTCCAGTGGAATGTTTAACTTATATAATAGTTTGTGAAAGAAAGAAAGAAAGAAAGAAAGAAAGAAAGAGGGGAAGGGTGTGAGTGAGTGAAGGAAGAAAAGAAGGAGGAAGGAAGGAAGGAAGGAAGGAAGGAAGGAAGGAAGGAAGAATGAATGAATGAAGGAAGGAAGGAAGGAGATCATAGCGTCTATTAGTGGGATATTTCAGGAACTGAAAAAAGGTGGAAATGAAAAAAACCAGATGAGAAAATAAGACAGAAATTTGCATGAAGCGATGAAGCTCAAAATGTTGATCTGCAAATTGTCCTGTCAGTGGGATGTATTCTTAAATTTCCTAAATATTGGTGGTTAACTGGCATCTGACCTTTTTAAATTAGAAGCGAAGTCCAGATAGATCTCATACTAAGTACACCACACAACCACAGGGGCCAAGACAACCTTTGTAATTCTATAGTAACAGGAGTAGCAGACCAAGCATGCTGATAGTGAAGGTGCCCAGGACAAAAAGCAGAAACTGAAAAAAATAATAATTCATGCCTTCTTAAAGCAGCTCCAATAACAGCTGCACTACTGAATAGCCATAATAGAGAAGAGTTGAGGGAACAGATTGAGCAAAGAGGCAATCAAGCCAACTAGAAGAAGATAGTCAGGCTTCATTGGTGTGATTTTTCTGGATTACCTATGACACTTCTTTGAATATTTAGCAGCTTCCATTTGGGGTGATAGAGCGATTACAATTGCCCCAAAGATGCATGCCCAGCTACCAATCATGTTGCAATTGTCTGAATGCCAAGTTTGAGGAGCTGTTAGTATTCCTAAAATCCAGCATCTGTTCTTTGGGTTCCTTACCCCTGAAAACTACGTGGTTCACTGTTGCCATTTATGGTCCTTGAATCTTTCTTTAGTTTTTCATTTTGTTTTCACTTTGAAATCTGGATTTCTCAGCACTATACTTTATCTGCTCTTTATTACAAGAGCAACTTTGTCACGGCAACTGCTCCCCAAAACATTGTTCATATTTTTTTTGTACCGATGTGATATCTGGGATCACTGGGTTGTCTACATTTCTGTTTGTTGTTCTTAAGAGAAAAGAGCAAAACATGATTGATAGCTGGATCAGTATCATCTGAACATGCCAACTCTGAGGCCAAGGATAAAAATATTCTGCTGTTGGCTATTGTTGCCATTCTCATGATTTCCTAGTTTGATTAGAAGAATATGCCTAGTTCTTATTTAATGACACTGTGAAAACCTTATAAAAATAATGATGATTCACTAGTATTTGGCACTATCATTGTATTTGCAGAAACTAACTGAACTGCGAAATCTGAGGATGAAAAATTGTACTTAAATCTGTTTCTGTTAATGTATGAGAAAGCTTTTCTTTGAAAAGAAGCTGAATTCTGTGAATAATTTTGCAAGTTTATCCACATAAAACAAAGCTCAGATGGTGTGCATAAATGAGCTACATAGGTGTGAGCAAACTGTTTCCCTGAAAGGTATTTACATTTCTGCATCTTCTTTACACACACACATTTCTCCAAAGCATGATACAAAAATTTAGTATTCTACCATGCAGTAGCAAAAGTACATTTTATTGCCAATTTTTGATGGAGAATGAAGGAAAGAGATATGTTACATTTTAAAAAATCTTACTATAGATACAAAACTTAATCTCACTGAAGCCTGTCCCCTAATATAGAAAAACAAGTTTAAAAAAATTCAACCTTCATGTTACGGGTTTTTATTTGTTTGTATTTATGGTTATTTCTCATATTTCGTCTGCATCCTCAAAACAGTTTATAAAGGAATGACCTTTTGTGTGATGTCCACAACAGCAACATGTGAGGTATGCTATGCATTTTCCATCTTTGGTGACTTTAGGATGTGTGGACTTCAACTTCCAGAATTCCCCAACCAACCATGCTGGCTGGCAAATTCTGGGACTGAAGTTCACACATCTTAAAATCACCAAGTTTGAGAAACACTGTGTTAGAGAGTGACTACACCAATTTCTTCTAGTGAGTTTCTATGGCAGAGGTTGGCCTTGAACGTGGGTCTCCCCTGTCCTAGACTAACACTTCTGCCATAAACATCATTCTTACTGCCTATCCTACATGATCTTTGTTTACATTGTCCCCATCATTGTATTAAATTAAGATTCTTTGAAAAAAGAATGTAGTCCAGGATCCATAACTGACTGAAAAATACTTTTATATGATACCACGTGTTTGCCTAGGGCTAGAATGAATTTGTGGGACTTGAAGTGTCTCTAAACACTTATAAATATAACTGAACTTAAACCCATTGTTTCTTTTATAATTGTCTTTCTCCAATATCATCACTTCATATATTTTCTGCCTGTCTACATAGTACCAACATGCAAAACCAGAGCATGTTTGAGAGCCTTGTTAAAGCTGAAATTTACAAAATAGTTAAAAATAATACCAAGGGAAATTGTCTTTTTAACAAGAAGAATGGAACCTGTGCTTTGCTGCAAAGTGACATGTACTTTATTAATACTGCTGCAAAAGCAGAAAGTGAAAAATATCTTTTATTTTCTGTTGGTTGCTCACTCACCTTATCTATCCCAAAAATAGCTTAAAATCAGTGATATGTATTAAAATGCAAACTGTAGCAGTACTGCACAATGATCTTGATCTTCATTGGTTTCATACTAATATGAACTATAAACAGTTCTCTTTTTCAATATACATTTCATATATCTTTACTCCTGGCATGAAATGGATCTGCGTAATTGTGATGGACAGAAAATATTTTACTATTCTATACCACTCTGCTACTTTACTACATTGATTCTACTACACCGCAGGGTGCTATAAGAATATAATTATGCTATAATTAAATTGGCATGTAATTTTGCCAGCAGTATGTTGTGCAAGAGTTTCACAGAGCGATAAAAGTTGACAGTAGTGTATTACAAAATAATTTTTCTCTGAAAGTTTATTTGGGGCTCAACTCTAATAATTTACGTGACTATACAATCTGACAATAGAATTGTGACTTCATATTAAACCATATTTTATCCACTAGCAAAGTTTTGTTTATAAACTACAATTATATTTACGCTTTTTTAGAGAATCAGTTTGTTCTAGTGGTTAAGGAGACCCAGAAGCTGTGAACTCTAGTCATGCTTAGGTATGTAAGCTGGCTAGGTAACTTTGGACCAGTCACACTCTCTCAGCCTTCAAGTCTCTGGTGAGGAGCTGGTCAGTCAATTCCTGTTATAACCAGTGGATCAACACTTGATTAATCTGAAAAGAGTGGATCCTGCAATTGTGGGAAAATGCTAGGAAGAAAAAAGTACATTCAGCTTTCTGTTGTTTTCTTTGGTAGATTCATTACACTGAATAGTGAGTGATTACTTTTCTAACCAGATAATAAAATAAAAGTATAGCATTGTACTTCTCAAATTATTCACGTAAAAAGTATATCCTCATACTTGTTGCTTCAATATTTAAAGTACAGAGCAAAAATAAATTATTATTTCCTTGGATTATTTCCTATCTTTGTATGAAATATTTAGTTGACTGTAAATACTCATGGCGAAGTTGTATATCTGCAACATTTGGAGAACTTTTAAGAAATTCTTTTAGTAAAACGTTCATTTATCATTTTGAAATATTTGTCCAATATTAAGCTTGGCTGAGAAAGGTAGATCTGGATATTTTTAATGGTTGCTTTTAGTGTTAGCTAAATGCCAAAACCTTGCAAGAAGGGTGATCTGATAGACTGGGGAATTTTAATAGCTGTTTAATAGCATCAATGACTTGAGCAAATCTATCTGTCATGAGATAAGGGATGTTCTCTTATCAGTTTGTAGCATATTAAAGTACAGGATCCAAACTAAATTGACAGCATCATGAAGTGATGTAAATGCCGTAGTCTCTGAAACTAATATTTTTCAACTTCTTCGTAATAGATCTAGAATTTAGAAGTGACTGGAGATGTGGTGGAGATAATTTATTGTATATAATTTTTTTAAAAAATAGCGAAGAGATCATTTTAAAGTAGTGGTAAAATGGTTGATACAACTTAGTTGAAAAATTTGGATACACATTCCTACATACGGGTAAAAAAATAGAATGGCAGCAATTTAG
The DNA here is from genome assembly GCF_009769535.1 of Thamnophis elegans. Classification (NCBI taxonomy): domain Eukaryota; kingdom Metazoa; phylum Chordata; class Lepidosauria; order Squamata; family Natricidae; genus Thamnophis; species Thamnophis elegans. The sequence goes on along the minus strand of NC_045543.1, from coordinate 79,972,089 downwards.
AACGGTTGAAGAAATCTGTGAAATCTGTATGTGAAAAACATCTGAATGTCCTTGAAGACCAGAAGATAAACATAAACAGGGAATGAGATGTAGCTGCTAAAAGCCAATGCTACTTTGGAGCCCAGGATCTAGGTCACAGGAAGTGATTATTCTACTCCACTTCCTGATCAGATGCCAGTAGACATACTGTACCCAGTTTGGGCACCACAGTTCAGAAAGCTAGAGACAAAATGAAAAAAGTTTAGACAAGGACTACCAAGATGGAAAGATGTCTGGAAATCAAGCCCTATGAGGAATGGTGGAAATATATTTATATGTTTACCTTGCAAAAGAGACCAATGTGGTAAGATATGGTGTCAATCAAATATCCGAAAGGTTATCATCAAGAAGAGGGAGCAGATAACCATTTCAAAACCATTTGTTTAAAAGTACTCAGAAATAGGATTAGGAGGAAATTCTTGATTGTATGATATTTTATCCAGTTAAACAAGCTGCCCCATGATGCAGTAAGATCTCCTTCATGGGAGATCTTCAATCAGAGGTTAGACAATCATCTATCAGAAATGCTCTAATTAATCCTGTACTGAGTAGGAGACCAGATGAGATTTGCTGTAAGGTCACTTACAATTCAATGATTTTATGATTCTTGAAATTGGTGTTATCTGTGAATGAAGGTTAGCTCAGATCCACACTATAAATCAGAAACATTCACAGTATCTTTTCATTGCTGCTGCAAAGCTTCCTTTTGCGGCCAGAGTTTTCCTGGCAAGTTCTGGACTATTACTCAGAATCTTTAAGACTTTTTCTAGAGAAATCAGCTGAGAACACATGACATCTTGCAGACAGATCTATCCTTCTGCTGTTCTCTGAAATACCAATTGGGTTAAATGGCATGGGATTTTTAGCGAAGAATAAAAAACCTTCAAGATTTCAATCATGACCATTCAATTTAAACAATATTTCATTTACGTTTTATAAAAGGTAAAAAAATGTGTGGTTAAGACAACCATCTTTTTTGATGACCTCCCGCCTTCCTGGGATAACCCCAGTCAGGTTGGTCCATTATACCATGCACAATCATGGATTCTGTTTTTACCCCAATTCCTAGTATAGTGTTACCCACCTCTGTGCATTAGCTGAGCCATTTGTTTTCCAATAACTTTTATGATACATTTCATTTGTATTCTTTGGATTGATAACACTGTATATTTATGTCACCTATATGACTCTCCTTTTACCACAATCTTTGAGATCTTATCAATCTGATCTTTGGACTCTGCTTCTGATAGACAGTGGAAGAAAAGATATAGTAGGCTGCAATAAGGAAAGGAAACACAGTCAAGGACATTTCTAGGAGTCAGTCATAAGCAGAGTTTTCCTCCTCCCTGATAAACTACAATCCTTTGGGAGAATGACTTAGTAAAATAAACAATAATAATAATGCAATAATAGCGATTATTCCTAGGTTTTAGAAATGAGGTCATAAATGCTTTGGTTTGCATTGCTAATTGAGCAGAAGATTGTGCTCTTTGACCCAAATCTCATTGAAATTGACCATCGATTGTGTAGCTGCAGGAGGACTTTTTAGTTTATGCTGATGAACTAGATCATTCTTCTTTGGTCTTCCATAAAGAAAGTATGGCTTCACTAAATTATCTTCCTGATAAAATCAATGGTACTGACAAATGCACCCACTTTCATTGTAGCACTGGAAGCAACTCAAAATTCCAGGATATCTCAAAAAAGAAGAGAGGAGACAGAGGACACCGCAAAGACAAGAGACATACATTTTCTGATTCAGTTCTCATTTCATTTAAAAAAAAGTAATTCCCCACCTACATCAAATCTATAAATGTTACACTGTTACCTGCCCAAGGGAGGCAGGTCCTTCCTAAATCTATGTTGCTCAGAGTAAAGTACCATCTGAGAGATTGTAAAGTATGCTTATATTTTGTGAAAATATATTTTCATAACTTCTTAATATAAATTGGAGCTGTCTCTTTCTCTCTGCCTCTGTCCCTCACTCTGCTTTGGGGAGATAAAGTTACTTAGCAATTACAATTATTTAGGGCTCTATAAAATGAAGGAAACCAGGAAGAGGATTCAAGGTTTCAGCAGTGGGTAAAAAGACATAATAAGAATGCCAGGTCGATCCGGGGGGGCGGAGCCTGTCGCCGAGGAGGGCTCAACCGAGCTCCTCTCAGAGATCTGGTCTGTATATCTAAATAAGATCATAGATATCACCCCTTTTTGGCTATAAAGGGGCAGGGAGTAGCTCTGTGTGCTAGGGTCTATTCGTAATTCACAGCCTTTCTCTTTTTTTTTGGCTGTGGACAGAGATTAGATCCAGCGTGAGCGGAGCTTTTATCTCCAGCCAGTTCTTCTCAGCTGCTTTTTTTGCAGCCCCAAACAGGCGACCCCCCCCCCAGGACAAAGCAAAGTTGTTTGAAGCTAGGATTAATACGGGCGGGTCCCACTCCTGTGAGATTTATGCTTTTATTACTATCTTAAATACCAGCACCATTTGTCTTAGAGGCTTCTTTGTTTAAACGGACTTCAAAATGGCGATTTCTCTCCGTTGGTGACTGATAGGGGATGTACGTAGCCGGTTTTACCTTCCTGCAGACCGCTCCTTAACAAAATAATTTTTTTTGTTTTTTTTGGAAACAGAGGGGAGCGAAAGCACTGTTTATTTGTTTATTTATAATGGCACCTAGGTCAAAATCGAAGCGTCTCTCTACAAATGTGCCTAAAGAATCTATGAATGAACTTAAAGAATTTACACTGGAATCGCAGCCCTTGTCTCCTACGCCCTCTACTGGAGAATTCTTAACACAGGAATTTTTCTTTCAAATGTTTAATGATTTTAAACAAGAAATTAAGGAATTTGTATTGGAGCTATATGGTGATTTAAAGTCTAAAATTGACCAAATGAAGGCGAATACATTTGCAGCCGTGTCTGCCGTCAGATTATACCGCTGAAATAGAGAATAAATTGGAAAGCTTGGAGGAGGCTAATTCTAATTTGACTACTAATATTCAAATATTACAACAAAAAATTAGAGACACTCAAGAACAGCTCGTTATGATAAACTTTAATAAGAAGGCATTCGCAATAAGAGTCAGAGGATTCCGCGAAAAGGAGCGAGAGAATCTGAAACAGACCTTTGTTGAAGCCCTCAGCCATGCGGTGGGAAGCCCGGGACTTAACTTTGATTGGCAGATTCGGAAAATCTATCGCCAGAATTCGTTGGTAGCGGAACAGCGACAGCTCCCGAGGGACATAATTATATATTTCTCCACAAAAGAATCCAGAAACGCGATCATGCAAAAATTTTACAATAATAGTTTGAGAGTTGATGGCCAGGACTTGATTGTCTTCAAAGAAATACCTTTCCAGATGTTGAGAGCAAGAAGAGACTATGCTTTTTTAACTAAAGAGCTTAGAAATCAACAGATTCAATATAGATGGGAGGCCCCAGCCGGCATTACGGTCACATTTGAGAATCAATGACTTCGTCTCAATTCTGTTTCGGAGGCTCGAGATTTCTATTACAAGACTTTGAAGGCGGGACTTCCTGATTCACTTGGAAAAGAGGAGAGACAAGCCGAAGGAGAAGGCAAGCAACAGACCACATGGCTGCAAGATGGAGGGGGTAGCTCCCCCTCCCTCAGAGAAGCAGAAAAGCGGAGTTCGAGGATTTAGACATTCTAAAATATTCGCCAAAGTTGTGGATTGAATGGGGGTTTGCGACCTCTCTCCGGTAGAAAAAGCGGAATTTATTGGTGGGGTGATACTGAATGTATATATGTAAAATGCATGCAGAATGATTTACGCTGTTTAAATCTTGTTAGAAGGGAAAGTTTGAAGAGATTATTTTAAAATAGAAGGTAAACTGATTCTTGTTGAAACTATTATTTGAATATGTGGAATGATCTATGCTATTTAATTTTTATTAGAAGGGAAAGCTTGGTGAAATTATTTTGAGCTAGATTTTAAACTAATGCCTGCATAAATTTGATAGTGGCAAATATCAGAGAAGCAAGGGATGAGGGTAAAATGCATGCGGAATGATTTACGCATATTGGTGGGGTGATACTGAATGTATATATGTAAAATGAATGCAGAACGAATTATGTTGTTTAAATTCTGTTAGAAGGGAAAGCTGGATGAGATTATTTTAAAACAGAAGGTAAACTGATTCTTGTTGAAAGTATTATTTGAATATGTGGAATGATCTATGCTATTTAATTTTTATTAGAAGGGAAAGCTTGGTGAAATTATTTTGAGCTAAATTTTAAACTAATGTCTGCATAAATTTGATAGTGGTAAATATCAGAGAAGCAAGGGATGAGGGCAAAATGCATGCGGAATGATTTACGTTGTTTAAATCCTATTAGAAGGGAAAGCCGGTCGGGATCATTTTAAAGTAATACTTGATCCACTCTGCTTAAATTTTACTAAGAAGGGAAAGTTTGGTCAGATTATTTTGAATTACTGTTTGAAATTAAGGTTAAGAAAGATTATTTACGCTGTTTAAATCCTATTAGAAGGGAAAGTTTGATTATTCTTCTGTAAAGTAATATCTGAATATGTGGAATGATCCACGCTGCTTAAATTTTACTAGAAGGGATTATTTTTGAGTTAGATTGTATATTGATGTCTATACAAATTTGGATAAATGTTTATCTGAATACAAGGTTAAGGAAGAGGAATGGGAGAGTCTACAGGAGGTCGGGATAAATAACAAAGAAGCAAGAGACGAGAATAAAATATAGATAGAATGACTTATACTATTTAAGCATAGATAAAGATGGGGGGCTGAGCTTAACACAAAGTTTCTTTTTTTTTCTTTTTTCTTTGTTCTTTTCTTTTTTTTTTGTTTTTTGTTTTCCTCTTAATATATTACTTTTATTTTTAATCCATACGAACATAAGATACTTTAGATAGAAGGCAGTGCCAGGTGTGGGCCCTGGGAAGTCGGGAGGAGTAGGGATGGGGATTTAGGGTGGGTGGGTGGGTGGGTGTTAATATAGTCTCAATAAGAACAAGAATGCACTTATATACGGTTGTTCTTTTTTTTCCCCCTTTTTTTTCTCTTTTCTTTCTTTATATTTTTTTTTCCTTGGTTTATTTTACTTTTTATCAGATTATAATAAACAACACTTGAATAAAGGAATACACCAAGGAGGGAGGTAGAGGGAAAGAGGAGGGAGGAGTAAGGAAGGAGTAAGGGGAATGTAAGGAGGGCGTGTTGGGAGTAAGGGGAGAAGGAAGGTTTGAGGGGAAAGGGAAGTAGGAGGGGAGCGTTAGAGGGAGGAAAGGAAAGTTGGAGGGGGTAGATGGGGTGTATGGAGGATGGAAGTGTCAGGTGGGGTTGTGAATGATGAGTTGTGTTTTCTTTTTTATTTTTTTTTATTTTTTTTATTTTTTTTTTCTTATAGCAAATACCCTGTATATAAGTGATTGTAAAATGGAATGTGAAAATGAATAAAATATATTTTAAAAAAAAAAAAAAAGAATGCCAGGTCAATCTTCTGCAGAATTGCTCAGAGGCCAGATATACTCACTAGCAGGCCAAATGTTTAGTCACCAGCTTTTACAGAAATGTGAGACTGTTTTTTAATGATAGATTTGTTCATTCCATGCTGAACCTAGAAAAAAACCACCTCTCATTGTTTCTTTGTCAACATTGTTGTTGTTGTTGTTAAAATACCTAAACCACTTAGATCTTCTATTTCTGATTCATGCTGTTGACATCTTAGCTAATAGGTATATAATTCCACCTGGAAGCTACATTTATGTATTTATTTAGCTGGTGGTTTGTGAGCATGCAGTAGATTAAAGTGATGCTGTGAAGCAGATAGGGCTTTTTCACTTACAACCATGGAGCATGAACTTTATTCATTGTCATGGTGAAGGACATTCACTCTCCAATTAAAAAGAAGTATGACATTTGATATAAACTTTCATTGCTTATTTAATGCTAAAAGAATTTCATCAATTTGAAGTAGAGCTTTGAGGTCAATTCACACATGCAATTAATTTCTGTGTATGTTAGACTAAGCACTGAGTTTTTAAACTTATTAACACCTGGCCCTTGCTCAGGTTACCCCATAATTGTTTAAATCTTACTGTGGCATAAACATTACAGCAGAACTTTGAAGAACCATACTTTTGTATGTTCATGAGTTGATCCTTTGTATGAAGTATTGAACACTTCATGGATAAATTCTATTCTGCCACTGGAAGAAAACGACACTCGGACACAAATTCAAAATAAGGTGACAAAGACTACAGCATTATATTAAGTTGCAAATTTGATGAATGACCATAGCTTCCTCAAAATTGATTCTATGTCATGTACAAAAGTTTATAAAATCATTTGTAACTCTTGGTGCTTGAGTCCCTTTGGAAATAAATAAGAAATATGAATATTCTTCTACCCCAAGACCAATAGTTTAATATAAAACATTCTTTCAGTTTATTTAAGCAATTTCTGTTTAGTACCAAATTACTTGTTTAAAAAAATGAGGGAAGGGAAAAACACAGAAAAAGTAACATCTAAGCAAAAGAATATTTATGTCATATGCTTATGACATATATATGTCATAAATGTGCTTTACTAGGCTGATGGAGAAAAGGTTAATTTAATAGAAAAAATAAAATGTAGAATAACATTGATTTTGGCCAATAACAATTACAATACTATCTGTTTTTACAAATAACAGCTGGATGTTTTACAATGTACAGTATTTTTCAGTAAAATGTATCTGGATTTAACAATGTCAGTATTTAAAAAAATTAAATTCTCCACTATATTAGTTTAAAAGCATTTTAAAGTATCCAAATAAAATCTTTACAACTCAATATATTATATCACAATTTGGAGACACACAAGCACACATATGGATGTGTTTGCATGTGTGTATGTGTTACGTAATATTTACTTATATAATATATATATTCCATTAACTTAAATCGTGGAAGCATTATTTTATAGTTTTTGTCATGTAAAAATGAGGCAGTCCAGACAGTAGTAATACAACTAGAACAGAGTTATGAGAATTTTTGAAAATTGGGCATCAGTGGCATTAACCATATCACACTTACGGTGTCTTCTCAGAGTACAAGCCATCGCCCAACTTACATACAGTTACATCAAACTTAATTACTTTTGAAAAAGAATAGACAATGAGTGATTAATTGAAACACTATTAATCTCATAGAAATTCATACACAGCTAGAACAAAAATATCTGACTTTTTCCCATTTTCATCAATCATTTCCAAGTCAAAAATATTCCACCTCAGCTGTAGGATATTACTAGGCAAGAACTTTGTCTTTTCATGGATTGTTTTTCACTCCAGCCAATTTCTTTGAACCTCCTTTTTCTCCTTATTGAAGCCATCTCTTTAAGATCTTAGTTTAAGTTTTAGAATAAGAGAGATGGTAAAAAGAAATATGTTTTTAAAATATTGTCTAGAATTTACTTTGGACAAATGCCTTTGTCACATTGTGCTGATCTTTAGTATATTTAAGAAAAGTTTTTTTCTCCATTTGAAGTTTTGCTAAAACAGCATAGGATTGTGTACTATGTAACTATGTATCTTGTAACACTAGAATTTCTCTTACATCTACCTTTTTTCTAGAATATAAATAAAAAAAGATAGCTAGCTAGATTTTGTGCAAATCATAAAAAATAGTGAAAATATTCTTGAGACTATGAATGGCAGTATCAAAACACCTTTACCTTTTTGCTGGTCTGTTAAATGTTTCAAGTTATAATAATAAATACTGAGGATTTTAAATGAAATGAGTTTTCAAGGTGATAATTATTCATTTTAATCTTAAAATAAATTTATTTCTAAATAATTTGATGGTGAGCAAGATGATTTTTCTGCATATTTATTTATATTGAAAAAAGATTAATTTCTATATAATTTGTAATGTTTAGGAAGCCCTATTTTTTCAGGATAAATAAAAACATTATTTCATATAGATCTGTGCTATATACAATGAAAACAATTAAGAATGGCAGAATTATCTTATATTTTCTGCTACATGAATGCTTTGAAAATTAATTAAAATGCACAAATTATATTTTAATACTATTTTCAGTATTAAAATAGAATATAGAAAATACTATGAAATTTGAAACTTATTTTTGGGATTTTCTCAACATATTATATGATAGCAGAAAGCTTTATGTTTAGGACTTTATGTTTTCTACTATTGCACAATAATAACAAATTATTTCACTCTTGATGGAATACTGATAATGCATGCACATTAAGAGTAAAATTTGGCTTAGTATATTAATTCCAGTTATAGGTATAGATCACACAAATGTTTATAGTAGTACCATTGCTTCTGGATTTCATATCTATTCATTTTTAGCAATTGCTGAAATCCAGAGAATTTACTTTGTTCAGAAAGCAATATATCATGAATGTATTGAGCATACTACATATAAAATAACCTATGCATGAGCCAATGCATATTTACTTGCTGAAGGGATATTGAAATCCATACATGTATATGTGCTAATTTTGTTCACTTTTATGTAAAAAAAAAACCCTTACAAGCTCTGTTCATATACCTTATTTTATCGCATAAACTAAACATGATATTATTTAGTGGAGTATTTGACATATTCATGTATGCATCACACTTTAATAAATGTATGAAATATTTGGTAGGAAAATTCGAGTTTCAAAAAGTATTAATAAAAGGATCTAATGTTAGCTAAAGGAAAATAAATGATAAACATAAAGGTATGTAAAAGTAAATATGCAAAAAGAAATATCAATAGATTTTTGGAAAGTTCTTTTTTTAAAAAACTAATGTATGATATGTATTTTTGTTAAGATTGAAATTAATTTGGTCTACTCATAGTCTTCTATGTATATTATATGAACTGATATTTGATTGCTTCTTACTGCTTTTTGATATTTGATAGACTATTTCACAGGTGTCAAATTCGCAGCATCATGTCATCATGTGACACGATGTTTTTCCCCTTTGTGGAGTTAGGGTGGGCATGACCAGTGTATGACCCATCTGGCCCATGGGCTGCGAGCTTGACACCCTGGATTATTTGGTTCAGTTAAATTAGATTTTATTTAAAATTATTTCCTTTAATTTTTATGTTTAACTTGACTGATCTGAAGTCATGGCCCATATCCAAAGAAATATATTGGTATCAAAGTTTTAAAAGTTCACACTCTACCTTATGGATATTGGTGGATTCCAGTTCAAGTATAAAAGCTACACTTAAAAAGGGAGGGTTCTTGCATCTTTCAGAGTTTATTCATACCAGAATGAAGCCTAAAACTTTGAAATTTATCTTTAAAAAACATACTGTTTGATCTGGCCAGAATTCTGAAAAGCTTTTGGAGAATTTAGCAACGTGATAAAATGAATCCAAGCAAATGCTACCCAACATACAATCACGCTAAAAAATAATGCAGACACCACCATAATGCACACAGAGCATGAGCTTCCAACAAGAAAAATGTTATTTCTTTTCAGAGTTCTTCTCGTTCTTATTACATGAGGACAAAAAAGAAAAGACTAATGCGAGTATGTTTTTTGTTTTGTTTTAATCCATTGTAAACTTGTGCTGTATTGTTGGCGCACTCTACACATCTTCAAGGGAAACAAGCAGAAAAAAAAAAGAAAAGCAGATTTTTGAAAAAAATATATATCCAGGCATGTCCTTAAATTGACAGGAAGTCAAATGACTTTAATTTGGCATCAAATGCTTTGGTCACACCCTACTGACACTGTGATCCCAGATGTTTTTTTTTCTGAACACCCAGTAATGAAAGGTAGGCTCGTTGTAGTTTTATATTTTAAGTTCCAATATACAGTTCACTGCCTCCCCAAAGGGGAGAAAGAGAAAGAGGAAGAAAAAAGGTGGTTTTAGGGGGGGTTTCCCCATTTTTAATAATATGGATTAATCTATAAGTCTACCGGAACAAGAATGCCTGGAGAGGAGCCAAATCAACCTTTTAGTGTACATGTTCTGCAGCAAAGTTGCTGAAGTACTTTCCGCTGGCAAAGATTATTCTTTTTCACTAGCATACAGAAGCCGCCTTCTGCCCAAGACTCTTCCGTTGCTTCAGGAGGTCATAGAGAGTGGAAGGAGGTTGAGGTTTGAACAGCATGGTGTCAAGTAGAGGGAGATTTAATTGGTCAGACAGGCAAATTTGATAGAAGAGATCATTCAGGAGCAGGTAGCAAATAGGAAATTGGGTTTCCATCAAAAGGAATTTCAGTCACAACAGCATTTGTTTTCAGGAAAATACATTGTGTTGTAGCAGGGAGTGATTTGTATCCATTTATATAAGAAGAAGAAAAAAAGATCAGAAAAAGAAATATTAGAAAACAGTGAAAAATGCACAGAGATATCTTATTGAGTATTATGAATTTAAAAAAAGAGTACTAAACAGAAACACACAAGAATGTACACATAATTTTAAATCATATAGAATTTAATAGAATATTCTGATTTCTTTTGGTGTACTCCCCAAAATGGTTACGGTGAAGATTCCTTTGCTCACTGTGCAATTGCAAAGCATGATTTATTATAATGTGCATCACAATCATTTTTTAAAAGCTCATTCACTTGTTACTTTATGGAGAAAAATCTTAGTCTGATTCAGAGTCTAATGCATAATTTTCCTACAATTTAAGAGAAAAAGCTATAAATAAATTGGGTGGACTGTATTCTTTGATCATCCACTTTGGGGAAAATTCAGAGATAAGCAGCTGCCAATGGAAGAGCATTTGCCAGTGGAAATAGATTTTCTCTACCTAGCAGCTCCTTCTGACCAATTCCACCCCACCCCACCGCCTACGATAGAGCAATTGAAGGCTGCAGTCAGGAGGATTCAAAGGGCAAATTGAATATTATCCTGTCTTTGTGAAGAACATGAGTTTTCAATCTGATTTTAAGTTCAATCCCACATTCAGATAAATCTGCCAGTGTCTCGTTTATCACAATCCAAGCTGCTAAGCACTTTTTCCAGTCAGTTAGTTAAAGGCATATTGCAATATTTGGTTGGTTTAGCAATTTTACTGTGTACAAAAGCATGTTATTTTATACATGCTTTTAAAGGAGAACTATGAAATAATGAGATGGAAAAAAATAAAATCATCCTTGAAACTAATATGTGCATGAAAAATATTTCTCACTGGAGTTTTGTTTTCTTAAATTCATTGTTGGTGGCAAATGCGGTAAAACTCATTGAACATATGATGTTCTTGATAGCACTTGCATATATTGCCATTGATATTGAAATCATTATGTTGTTAAGAAACTTGTAACACTCTGAATGCTACTTAAACCAAAAGGGATCACAAGCAGAGGCCTAATGTTATGTGGACATTAATTCAATGAGTTTTACAGCATTTGCCACCAACAATGAATTTAAGAAAACAAACTTCCAGTGAGAAATATTTTTCATGCACATATTAGTTTCAAGGAGGATTTTATTTTTTTCCATCTCATTATTTCATAGTTCTCCTTTAAAAGCATGTATAAAATGACATGCCTTTGTATGTTCTCTGTAAATTCAAAGTTCTCCATATATTACTGTGATCATAAAAAATCTTGCAGTTGCACACTAAACCCTTGATTTAGCAGACCAGTGGGAAATGGGGTTGTCATGAAAGCAGATATCCATTAAATTCAAATGTCTTTTATGCAAGCATAAATTCATTTATTTTATGCATATAAGTGGCAGAAGGGATTTTATCCATGTACAGAAATTTAAAGTTTATGGACAAATTTTGTATGTTGCATTTAAAATCTCCTAAAGGCTTTTAATTGAGGGTTTAAAGGTAAAGATAAAGGTTTCCCTCGTACATATGTGCTAGTCGTTCCTGACTCTGGGGAGCACTATTCATCTCTGTTTCAAAGCCGAAGAGTCAGCGCTGTCCAAAGATACCTCCGTGGTCATGTGGCCAGCATGATTAAATGCCGAAGGCACACGGAATGCTGTTACCTTCCCACCTAAGGTGGTTCCTATTTTTCTACTTGCATTTTTATATGCTTTTGAACTGCTAGGTTGGCAGAAGTTGGGACAAGTAACAGGAGTTCACTCCATTACGTGGCGCTAGGGATTTGAACTGCTTAATTGCCAACATTTCTAATCGACAAGCTCATCATTTAGCCACTGAGCCACTGAGTCCCTTAATTGAGAGTTTATTATGGCTTAAATAATTTGATTTCCAAGTCATAGGTTCCTTAAGTATCAGGAATTTCTTCACTTCACCCCCAAATGTAGCTTAAAATTATTCTGAGAATGTCAAGAGAAGCAATAGCCAGGATGTGAGTTAGACATCTTAGAATGGAGTATTTCAGTTTGGAGGAAATTGTAGTTGGATACAAATCATGAAGGGAACACCTGGACAGGATATAAAATAATCAGAACAGGAACAGAGGTTAAAAAACAACAACAGATCACACACTCCATTGATAAATTGTCAAAAACCATTCAATGAAAGGAACAAGAAGAAAAGCTGGTAGCATACAGTAGTAGGTGATATGAAAAACTGAGTGTAGCAGCAATTGTAATTACAAATGAGAAATAAAAACATTTGAAATGAAAGCAGCAATGTAAACTTTACACATCATTAAAACAAGCTGAGATGTTGTACCGTTTAAGGTGAAAGTAGTGTGCTTCTTTAATCTACTAGATTAAACCTAGAACCCCAAGGTTCTTACTGACTTTTGAACAATGCAAAATTAAGACTCTTAGTAAACTTGCAGTGTTTGCTGATTAGCCTGTATGAATTCATTCAACAAAAGGGTTTAACAAGATGCACTATGGTCTGCTACACCACTGTGTATCTTTATTACAGCTGACTCACTCTGGATACTAATGAAACCAACTAGAAGTTATTGCTTGTTCCACTATCTCAGCATATCTTTACAAGATAAAGAAAAAGTAGAGAGCACGGCTTTCCCCCATTTTCTTAACAGCAATTTTTTTCTCTAATCATCTGACCAGAAGGGAAAAGTCAAGAAATTTAAGTCGATAGAATTTTTGGGGGGATTTTTCCATTGGTTAGATCTGGCACATTTACAAATATTTATTTATTTATTTAGTCAACTTTTCCCTCAAATCCAAATTTGGCCACATTCTGTTCTATTTTCAGATAGATAGACAATACAATTTCTTCAAATTTCTTCAAAGAAAAATGACAATTTTTTAAAAAAAATATGACTTATGCATAGATATTTATGGTGATCATTTTCTAGGAATAGAAATAGGGATTTTCCCTTGTTAAATACATGGTTGGTTACATCTACCTATCCCTGTAGAAAAATCCTAATATTCATTCCCAAACCTGCTTCTGTTTTCTTCTATGTATTCCAGTACATAGAAGCACATTGGTCACATCTGACCACATAATTAGTCTAGTTGGAGCCAGAGGTGGGTTGCTACCAATTCGCACCAGTTCGGGTGAACCGGCAGTGGCATTTTGACCTTGGTTGCAGCATCAGCAGCGACCCCAGCTGGCCACGCCCCTGAACCAGTTCCCAGTCACTGCTACCAATGCCAGCTTTTTTTTTAGTATTTTTTTTCATGTTCTGGCACGCATGCACAAAGGAACCAATGGCAATGCCAACAGCAACCCATCCCTGATTGGGGTCTCCAAATATTATCTACTCATACATCCAAGTCCTTCTAATACATCAGGAGGACACCAGGATTAAAGTACTGACCTTTGAGAATGAGTATTCAGCTATAACTGTGAAGTTTTGAAAGGAACCCAATTGTTTCTGGTTGAGGATACTAATTTTTCTTCCAGGCAGTTGATACATATACTCACACACTATAGCAAAAGTGCAACTCCCATAATAAATAACAATTCTTTTATATTTTGAATTTGCAAAATTAAAATTTCCAGTATTTCACATTTGGGGGACAATTTCAACAGCTGATTTATTCTATCTTTGTTCAGGGCCTCTTTCTACAGTTTTTTAAAAAAATATTTTATTTTTTCATTCATGCAGTCTTAGATCTTTTAATACTGTTTGTACATTCAATTTATTCTCAGAAGCTTTTAAGCAAATATATGAAAATAGACTACTCTTTTATGATAAATGATGAGAATACTAAGCTGGCTTTTCCTATTGGGAATAAAAACAATAAAGGAGTTCAACTTTCTGGAGGTTATTTTTTAAAGTCTAAACAATATTAAACAGAAGAAAAATCAGAAAATTAGTTGGAGAAATGCACTCACCATCTTTACAGACAAGACCAACTACACAGAGACCTGTATCTAAGATGTAGCCATTTGGACAACTTGTACAGTTTCTTTCTCCTGGACCACTGCACCCAAAACAGCTGACATCACATCTGAATGGAAAAAAACAACAACAGCAAGTTATACATAGGATCAAGATTGATCATCTCTCTTGTAATCAAATACTGCTTAATTTGATTCATATTTGAATTACTACAAGATTCTAAAATGTAGACGCTAACACAGAAAATAACAGCATGAACGTTTAAATCACATAAGCAACCTATCTTTGTTCCTTCTTTTACACCTCTGAGATCTTGAAGGCTAATCACACACAAAGAAAACTATATTTCTCCAACATTTCCACATAGTTAACTATAATCTAGAGGCCGTGCCAAATAATCTGGCTGCTCAGAATTTTCAGTTAATCAATTTCCCTTTTATATGTCTATTTTGGGACTAGAAAACATTTACATATATTAGTCTCATTTTTCCCCTTTTTAGCTAGACAACTAATTCCATGATGCCTCTAAACCCATGGTTTCTGGATGGGAAAAAATGAAATCGATGGGGAAGAATTCTCACCTGTGAATGACTAATTATATATGGTAAGGCTGTTGGTCATTGTACAATTTCATCACAGAACATAATCACATTTTCACACCTCACAAAATTGTACATAACTCTCTGCCAGCATCTTAACTTTGATTTGGAAGGTTTTGGCTTAAATATGTCCTAGAAATATTTCAAAGGATTCTGGATACCCAAAAGCTTCATTAATACAGCTTGAGTGGAAATTGCTACTAATGCTAGGGATAAGTTTGGATAATTAAAAAGTTTAGTAATAGGAATTATTTTTAGAAAATAGAATTCCTTTTCAGCAGGGCAGTTTGTTTCTTAGTTATGGCTCACATTGGATTTTATTCTGCTAGTCATTGGTGACTATGTTGGCAGTGCTCATCTCCGTTTCAAGGCCATTTAGTCAGCACTGTCCAAAGACATTTCCATTGTTATATGGCCAGAGTGCTGTTACCATCCCTGCAAAATGGTACCTATTTATCTACTCACATTTGCATACTTTCTAATTGCTCAGTAGGCAAGAGCTGGGGTAAGGACAGGAGCTTACCCTAATGCATGGTGCTCAAGTGTCGAACCTGGACTACTGGCTTTCCAGCCAACAAGCCCAAATGTCTTAACCACTGAGTCATTTTTATGGTTCTTATATAGTTCACATATAAAATGGGTCAATTTTTGCATCTGATTTAAAATGTGACATAGTTTATAATGACCACTTACCTTTTGCAAGTTTTATGTCCATTTTCTATTGAGTGATCCAAATAGTAGCCATTCCTACAAGCTACCACACATTTCCCATTCTCCATGAAATACTCTTCTGTGCAATTGATGCAAGCATCTGCTCCTGGGCCTCAAAAGCCAACAAAACAAAAATGATAACACAGTGCTGTATCCTCAATAAAGCATAGATAATGAATATTCACTAAACAATTTAGTAGTGTGATTACTAATTTGGTGGGATGAAAAGTGGTATTCTTACATGTAAACAAGAATGTTAAAAAGACATTCAAGCTCATCCAATTATACTGCTAGTCCCTCCTCATAGTCTCACTGATTTGTTAGAACTACTATTGGTTTGTTTTAGAATGGTTTCTATTATTAATGTTGACAATAGTTCTATTATCCCAGAGGGAGAAGCTACCATACTGTACATATTGAAGCTGTCCACACTGTGATCAATGGGTATTATCTAAGTATGGCCTAATTTTTTTAGAGTTTTAGAGTTTTATTGGGATTTATAGGCCGCCCTTTTCCCTAAGGGGACTCAGGGCGGCTTACATTCGTAGGGAAAGGGGAAGTGCAATATAACACAAAAACAGTATGTGACTAAAATAAACAGTAAAAAACACAACTTTCATTCAGCATTCAACACTCGGGCGGGGTGAATTAGAGACTTATCCCCAGGCCTGGCGGGATAGCCAGGTCTTGAGGGCTGTGCGGAAGGTCTGGACGGTGGTGAGGGTGCGAATCTCAACGGGGAGGTCGTTCCACAGGGTCGGAGCTGCTACAGAAAAGGCTCTCCTCCGCGTAGTCGCCAGTCGGCATTGACTGGCGGATGGGATTCGGAGGAGGCCCAATCTGTGTGATCTAATTGGTCGGAGGGAGGTGATCGGCAGGAGGCGGTCTCTCAGGTATCCAGATCCACTACCATGGAGGGCCTTAAAGATGGTAAGTAATACCCTGAAGCGCACCCGGAAATTGACAGGTAGCCAGTGCAGCTCGCGGAGGATGGGTGTTATGTGGGCGAACCGCGGTGCGCCCACTATCACTCGCGCGGCTGCATTCTGGACTAACTGCAGTCGCCGAATGCACTTCAAAGGCAGCCCCATGTAGAGCACATTGCAGTATTCCAGCCTGCAGTATGACAATCTGCGGTTCATATTTATAATAGTATTCTGCGTAGTGTTCTACAAAGCTTAGTACTTATTCTATTTTGTTGCAAGGAAGGCATAAATTATTTAGTTAACAAAAATAATATTAGAGGTACCTTCACAAGAAGCACAGGAATGATGGCATGGCTCACAGTCTCTGCCATTATAATATTTGCCTGCTTCACAGCGTATAACACATCTTGTTCCTTGTAAACTACATAAAAAAACACAAGGAGATTTAGATAATTTCTGCTAATATCTAAGAGGAAGAGAAAATACATTTATGGATTATAGTGAGTTCCATTTATGCCATTTATTAAAGTCTCATTAAAGTATGTTTGTAACTGATGTATTGAACCTCAGCCTCAAACATAATACTGCAGAAAATATTTGCATTTTTGAGAGCAAACAGACTACTCAGCTGCTATGCTTAGATATGAAGTGCTTTTGTTGATTTTGGTTTTGTTGTTAGTCTATAGGTTTTTTTAGATCCATGTCCATTGTGCTTGCTAATTTAATATGGCTATTTTAATGAATAATTATTATGCTGTTGTAGCTTTAATTTTCTTTCTCTCCTGATATGTGTACTGTAAGGAATACACATGTGCCTTAAAAAACATAACATATATAATTAAAATATTACATTATAATGAGATAATTACATCACAGTTAGATTATAGTATCAATTTTATATATGTGTTTTCTTTATCAGTACAAGCAAGTATATACAGTATATACAAGAAAAGTAAAGTAACAATTCTTCAGATGGAATGGAATTGAATGCGTCTTTTCAATTTTTTTAAAAAAGTTGTTTCATTATTGCTTCTTGTACCTGCAACATCTAGTGATAGCTAATTCATTCAGATTACAAGTTCCATGAAAAATAAGTACTGTTATAAGTTTCAGACTCTAAAATTACAAATTTTAGCCCTTTAAAGAAATCTTTTCTATTTTGTCTTCCAACCATTGATTTTTGTATTATTTAGCCTGATTATGAGCCCGAAAAGCTCAGAAGCTTTTGGGCCAATAAAACCAACAAAGACACATTTTAATTGTGGATTTAAATGAAGTTATGGAAATAGTTACAAAAACAAATTATTAATATTGTTTTTAGATATTTTATATTTTTTATAATTCTTAAATTATTAGACATATTGCAGAATGAGAACACAGTGCTTTGGTTTTTATATTGTACATACTAAAGGTTTTCTTAATGCATGATTAATCAAGTCAATACATATATTTGCAAAAAGCTAAATATAATGTGAAATATTTTTTTCTTCTGGAATGTTAGAAACTGCTTTCCCTATCAGAACAGAATAACAGAGTTGGAAGGGACCTTGGAAGTCTTCTAGTCCAACCCTCTGCTCAAGCAGTAAACCCTACACCACTTCAGACAAATGGTTATACAATCTCTTCTTAAAAACTTCCAGTATTGCAGCATTTACAACTTACAACTTCTGAAGGCAAGTTGTTCCACTGATTAATTGTTCTATCAGGAAATTTCTCCTTAGTTCTTCCTTGATTAGTTTCCATTGCTTCTTGTCCTACCCTCAAGTGCTTTGGAGAATAACTTGACTCCCTCTTCTTTGTGGCCTCCCCTGAGATATTGGAACACTGCTATCATGTCTCCCCTAGTCCTTCTTTTCATCAGACTAGACATACCCAGTTCCAGCAACCATTTTTTATATCTTTCACCTTCCAGTCCCCTAATCATCTTTAATTGCTCTTCTCTGCACTCTTTCTAGAGCAGTGTTTCTCAACCTTGGAGACTTTAAGTCCTGTGGACTTCAACTCCCAGA
Source organism: Thamnophis elegans (assembly GCF_009769535.1). NCBI lineage: Eukaryota > Metazoa > Chordata > Lepidosauria > Squamata > Natricidae > Thamnophis > Thamnophis elegans. Next base: position 79,953,574 of record NC_045543.1, on the reverse strand, counting down.
ATCCCCTAGCCAGCTGGCTGGGAAATTCTGGGAGTTGAAGTCCACAGGACTTAAAGTCGCCAAGGTTGAGAAACACTGTTCTAGAGTCTCAACATCTTTTTTACATCATGGCAACCAAAACTGGATGCAGTATTCCAAGTGTGGCTTTACCAAGGCATTATAAAGTGGTGTGAACAGTTCGCGTGATCTTGATTCTATCCCTCAGTTTATGCAGCATAGAACTGCATTGGCTTTTTTGGCAGCAGCAGCACACTGCTGGCTCATATTTAAATGATTGTCCACTAAGACTCCAAGATCCCTCTCCAGTTACTACTATTGAGTGATGTACCACATATACTGTACCTGTGCTTTTCGTTTTTCTTGCCTAAATGTAGAACCTTACTTTTTTACCATTGAAATTCATTTTGTTAGATAGCGCCCAATGTTCAAGTCTGTCAAGATCCTTCTGTATCTTAAGCCTATCTTTTGCAGTGTTGGCTATTCCTGCTAGCTTGGTGCTGTGTGCAAATTTGATGAGTTCTCCATCTATCCCTTCATCCAAATCATTGATTTGCGCCTAAAACAGAGTCTTGGGGTACCCTACTGCATACTTCTCTCCATGTAGATGCAGGTCCATTGAGGACTACATCTTGAGCGTGGCTGGTCAGCCAGCTACAAATCATGTTAATTAAAGTCAAACATTTCCTTACCTTAGACCAGGTCTGCATTCTGTGCATGTATGAAATTCAGTGCATGACCTACAATTTTCACTGCATTTACGGCAAACAATCTTATCTAGAAACAAATACAATGCCGAGAAAAATTAAGATTAATCATATTTAAAGTTACATTAAATTAACACTTAAATAATTTACATATGACTTTTTCAAATTATTTGTAATTATAAATATATTTCCAAAGTATCATTACATCTGGAAAATTACTGTTCTATAAATCCTGCTTTGTTTTACTTATAGAAAGCCTCCTCAGTATTGTCAAAAGATAATCTTTTTTAAAAATAGGATATATAAATTACATGAATATGGATATATTGCAGATAGTTCTTCACTTACAGCAGTTCGCTTAACAGCCGTTTGAAGTTACAACGGCAATGTAAAAAGTGACTTATGGCAATTATGACCATTGCAGCATCCCAATGGTCATGTGATTTACATTTGGATGCCTGATAACTGACTCATATTTATGATGGTTGCAGTATCCTGGGATCATGTGATCACCTTTTGTGACCTTTTGACAAGCAAAATCAATGGAGAAAACCAGATTCACTTAACATCCATTTTACCTATTTGACAACTGCAGTGATTCATTTAACAAATGTGGCAAGAAAAGATGTAAAAGGGGGCAAAACTCACTTAATAAATTTCTCTCTTAGCAACATAAATTTTTGGCTCATTTGTGCTCATTGAGGAATACCTGTATTCTAAATTATATAACAATTATACAGCAGAGTAAATAATGCTTTGTAGAATGAAGCACATATAAACATATACTATTCCCTAATGATTATGGTGTGGGTAATGAAAATGGATGAAGACAAAAAAATTTTCCTAATGATTTTTTTTGATTTGAAATAGTAAATTATCCCTAGAATCAGAGTACTGCAATGTTGCAGGTATAAACAGTGCCCTGCAGTATTGCACTCCTGGAGCATCTACTCCAGCAGTTTGTTCTCATCACGGCCATCCAATTGCATAAGGCTAATGGCTATTGATCCCCATTATTTCCACTAATTGGCCCAACTTTGTTTTGAAGCCAGCCAAGCTTGTACATGGCACCATAGCTCATGATAAGGAAAGTACAATTACATGCTGTGTAAAATAAAAATATTTTCTTTGTCCTGATTCTTCCAGGATTCAGTTCCATAGGGTGATCTTTGTTTCTAGCATTTGAAGAAAGGGAAACAGCTTCTTCTTGTCCACTTTATGCACACTGGGCATAATTCAATACTCATCAATCAGGTTCCTAACTCATTTGTTTCCTTTCTGCCCTAAAAAGCCACACAAAAAGCAACCTTGTTTTCATGAGGAAGCTACTTGATCATATTAGTTCCTCTACTCTGAACCTTCTCTAGCTCTTCTAAATCTTTTTTAGAGTTTCACACAATATTCCAGATGCAGTTGCATCATTGATTTAGATATGGACATTTGAGTACAGTATTGCCATTTCTATTTTCAAAATGATTTCTTATTATTCCTAACATGTTGTTGGCCCTGTTTTTACAACAGATGTCCACTGCTGGCACCTTCAGTGAATTCCTTGCCATACCATACCAAAATGTCCACCGTACCATATCTTTTCCCTGCCTCCATTTCAGAAACTTGGCAATAATATTATATAAAGATTATCTTAAACTACTTAGAAATTAAAACCCAATTTTTCTTCTGTGTCACAACAAGCAAAATAATTTGTGTTATAGTTATGATATGACTTTATTTTATGCTTACCTGTAAATATGGAATGATCAGCTATGGAGATCTTTCTTACCCCCATTTGACTTAATATTTCAAAAACTACACAGTCTTATTTGTTTCATCAAGCTTTGAATAAACGTTTATCTGTTTGTTTATGTATTTACAGTATTTGATTTGATTTTCAAGGCTGTCTATTCAACCAACATTTGAGTTATTTGGTATATAATTCTAAAGTTCTGACTAAAATTTCACAGAGTTCAAACTGAAATGAACAGCAGTGTATTGAATGTACTGCATATAGGAATTTGATTTTATAGTTCCTTCCAATATTGTAACAACTGAACAATGTAAAAAAAAATCTTACTATTATCCAGGTAAAAGTCCTCTGGGCAGGAGGTAATACAGTTTCTAGATTCTTCATGGATAAAGTAACCAGGTTTACAGGTATTACATTGATCACTATGACTTCCAAAACATGTTTCACAGTTGGGTGAACACTTTTTACAACGTTTCTTGTCCGCACTATAGTGACCAGGTGGACAGTTGGGAACACAGATTCTTTATTGTAAAAAAAAAACAATAAGAGACAGAGATGGCATTAAGCTGGACTATGATCAATCAGTTAACAAAATTTTGTTTGAGTAACAAAAGCAGAACAATGGTTTCCCGATACTAGAGCCAGATACTGTATGATATAAATCAAACACTTCTTTCTGTCTAAATAAACACCTCAATTCACTTCCAATCTTAATTGGACAGAACACTATCACTGTAAATATATAATATTTAAGATAAAATTGCATTTTATATGAACATGATTTACAAAAATTAAAGATGCAAATCTTTTAGTAAATGTATCATTGGTCCAAATGATTTAAAAAAGCACATCATCCACGACAAAGTTTCAAGTGTGTATTTCTAACCTTGTCGAACTCTTTCTCATTCTTGAACAAAGTTCAAGTTATTTTTCTAATGTTCAAGTTATTTTTTTAAAGTGGCATAAAGTAGAATTTAGATAAATATATGGGTAGACAAAAAATATTCCAAAGAATGTAGTCCCAAGTCATGATTACAATCAGAGGAAAAAGACAAAATGCAGAATTATTTTGATTGAAATAAAATGTTTTAGAAGTAGGTGAGGAGTGGTAAATAAGGAGCTTCCAACTGAGCAAATAGATGTGAAAGTAAGTGATGAAATGATTTGGCATGAAACTAAGAGGGAATGCTGGAGGGATCATTTTACATATTTTTATGGGAATGAAGATATATGTCAAAGTGTGGAAGTGAAACAAATGCTATAAATGTTACTGTCCAAGAAAAACATAAAAATGAACTAATAAATAAGTAAGAATGTTAAGAAATAATAAGGCTGCTGTGTAGATGGCGTAACTGTTAACATATGTGATTTTCTAATGGAATCTCTACACAATGTGATGAATATGGGGGTGAAGACTACATCTGTGTCAAAAACTGGACACAAAATCTCTAGGGAATTTATCAAGTATGCCTTTGAAGGTCATTGGCAGAATTCTGGCACCGATTTGTAAAGTCAGAGGGCTACAACGGAGTATTCTTTCGTTGCGGGTGTTACTTGGAACCCTGACCCAGTAATATATAGTGAATGCTGTCTTAAGTCATGCTTTTAATGTCTTTGGCTTACTATTTCTTCCTTCCTTTGTGTGCAGATAGCTATGTTAATGTGTCATTTAGATAGGCTTTCAAAATTCTGCTGTTATTTCCTACAACAACAAAGCAGCATTCCTAGAAACCCTTCATGTTTCTTTCTTGACTGGGACTACCTCAAAAGGTGACATCACTCTTGAAAGTCTCTCCAAGTTTTTTTCTGTCCTATCTTATTTTAAACAAAATCTAGGTGGGGTTAGTTTGAATTTAATTCTCATGTCTGGACTATATAATCTCTTGTCCAGATTTTTCCATGAAAGCTCTTTCATACTTTCCCAAAGGTCAGCTCTAAATTCCTCAACAATAACATATATTTAACCCCTGTATGGACATTCCAACTTCAGCAACCATTCACAGTACAGCAATGATGAAAAAATGGTTTTATGATTAGTTCTCACATTTACAACTTTGCAGATGTTAAGCAAAAGAAATCCAAAGTAAGAATGTAAATACAGCTGCTGATTCACTTATCAACTGCTTCACTTACCAACCAAGTTGCCAGGTTAAGATAGGTTGCCAATTAAGATAGCTAAATGAGGACTACTTATAGTTAGATGGTAGTATAATGTTTTATACTATGCTAAATGGGATAATACTAAAAATGAAGCCATCTTGTATGATCTAATAAAAGTTGTCTAAATAGGAATTCTGACTAGTTTCACACTGGCTTATTGCATGCATATTGTATGAGAAGTAATAACTGTTTCATACCGTGTATTGTTTTTAGATTTATAGTAATAGTGTAGGCAATCATTGCAATGGTCTGGCCCTGGTCCACCACATCCAACCTTACTGCACTCTGCATTGCAGGGACCTTTGAAAAAAGACAAACAATCCTTGTAATTTTATTTTTATAGGAATTACTTCAAGTCTATTTCGTAACAAATAGCTCGGGTTCCATTCACACAACTGATTTGGAAGTTAAAAAAAAATCACTGAAAATATTGACTAGAATTAGATATATAATTTTTATTCTAAAAATTTAACTAAAGGTAAAAGCTAACACAAACCAATAGAAAGGAAAAAAGTAAAAAGTAAAAAGCAAAGTACAAGAAAGGAAATAAAAGTTGAAGGAAAATAGAAAAGAAAGAAAATATAAAGTAGCTTTTAAAATATTCTTCACAGCAGTTATAAATACAAATATTCAAAATACCTATAAGAACGTAAGTTATAAGAAAAAGTATTGAATAGAATTAGAAGTTTCTATAATAGAAAAAGAAGTTTCTAGAGACCGGTTTTCTGGCTTGGTTGAGGAAAACCAAAGAGCAAGAAAAAAAACTTTTTATATTAATAGTTATATTATTTCAAATATAATAATTAATGTTACCTGAATAGTCATCTACTCCATAATCTTCTGTAGGGTCTTCAATTGCACTCATGCGTACTCGTTCGCCTTTTAAAAAATCATTTCTTGGGGAGTAAGGCTGGATAGATGTCCCATAAAGTACTAAGGACCATTCTTTCAATTTACCTAGATGAATCATATTGGGAAGACAGGAAATTCCATAAGGAAATGTATTCTCTTTGATATTTATGGTAGCATATTTCAAAGAACTGTCAACTTTACCTGTTGCTGTTGAAACTATCTGGCTCAGGACACGAGGGATGAACTGCCCAATGAAGAAGAGAAGAGAAGAAACACTCTACTCACTGTTGCAATTGGGGGAGCTCTTCCTCCCTCTTCATAGAACCTATTGAGGTGAACTGCCCTGTGAGGAAGTGCAGGAGGATCAACTGTTCTGGAAGTGGTACGGTCATCTGGCCCTACAAAGGATTCACTACAGCTGTGTTTGCGTGCTATCTTGCTCTTATTCCTTCCCCCCACTTCTGCTGTGGCTTTTTAGGTGTCAAGCCTAAAATGTTTCATTATTCTGCATGGGGTGGTTAATATTGTTGTAAATATAATGAAAGCAAAGGTGGCAGTGACAATGAGCCCATAAGCAGAGGCAATCTAGATTCCGAATACCACCACTTCCTTGTTCCTCAATTTTAATACCTAACCTGATGGCACAGATTAAATAGCTTCAGTTCACTCACCATTGGGGGCCAGTTCTGTTTTGGGACCCATATAGCTATATAAGATGTATAAATGTGCATGAACATGCTTAAAAAATGTATTGATACAAAACATTACATTTTCTTTTCTTGCATCTCTACAAAGCTACCAATATGAATTTGCAATTTTAGTATTAAGAGGAAGACAGGAAAGTGAGTTTTGAAGTACTGTAATAAATAAAACATTATAATAAAATAACACACTTATTCAAATAGCTGATTTAAAATTATGTATATTATTTTTATATGGAACTGGAAAGATGGGCATATTAAAAGATCAAGGTCTCCTTGACTTGATATCAACTCCTGGTGATTATATACACCTGTTTTACAGTTTTCTTGGCAATAGTATGGAATGGTTTGTCACTGCTTTATTCTTAAGTTTTGTTTTTTTGTTTTTGCTTAATCACTCTAGTCTTCTGCTCTAGTTTTTTGGCATTCTCCTATCCAAGTACTTATTAGATTCAATCTGCTTAGCATTTTGAAGATAAGCAAAAGTTGTCTAGGCCTAACATGGAATATGAGAATATGCAATATTGCTGCTTATGCGCAGCCTTTCTATCTCCACAAATTATTATTAAACATAATTTCCAGGTAGAGTTTTCTTTAGTGTGAATAAATTAGAGATGATAAAATATGAGAAAACTATAGCAAAGCCATAGGCCTTCATACAACTATGCCACTTCATTGTTGTGTGGGAATTCATATGACTGAAACACATTATTCCATTGGAAGAGTTTCATATTTCATCAGTTATAATGCTGTTCAAAGCAAACAACACATTCATTTTCAAATGATGAAATGCTGAACAAATAACAATACCAGATCAAATGATGAATGTGTATGTGTGAACTGGATCCCAACCCAATACTTAACTAAGAGAATTTGCAGCAAAAATGAAAAATGAGATGATTCAGATGGTAAAATTATTGGTGATTATAATTTTGTAATTTTGGGCATGAAAAAAGATATTTTTATCCATATTTTTAGCATGGAATTTAGGAATTCCTGTGCAGCCAATCAATATTACAACCAATATCAGTGAAGAGTTGATAAACAAATATTCACTTCTACCGTGTTTCCCTGAAAATAAGACAGGGTCTTACTTTTTTTGACCTCTGAAATAAGCCCTTGGCCTTATTTTCGGGGAGGTCTTATTATTTTTGAGATGCAGGAGGCGGCGAGGGTGGTCACCTCATGGCTGCTGCTGTGTTGCAATATTTTCAGGGAGGGCTTATTTTTGGGGGAGGGCTTATTTTAGTGCATGTACTCAAAAGCCCAATTGGACTTATTATCCAGGGAGGTCTTATTTTTGGGGAAACAGGATATTAATATCAGCAACCTATGTCTGCACAAAATAGCTATAGCAGTATAATCCAGTAAGCCCTTTGAGGTAGTGCAGACAAGAAGAATAAACCATGAGTACTGGCATTCTCATTATAATAAGGAAGCAATAGCAATAGCACTTAGACTTACCATGTTTCCCCGAAAATACAACAGGGTCTTATTTTCTTTTGCCCCATGAAATAGGGCCTTGGGCTTATTATCAGGGAGGGCTTATTGCTTTGGAGTTGCTGGGCGGCTGCTCCCTTGAAAGCAGACTCCCGAAGAGCCGGGCACAGCCTCAGGGATGAAGCAGCCATGAGGTAACCACGCTCATGAGCAGCCGCCTGGCAAATTTTTTCATTTCATTTCATTTCCCTTTATTTGTATGCCGCCCTTTTCCCTGGGGGGACTCAGGGCGGCTCACAGTTCAAAAAGGGGGGGGGAGGACAAACAATTTTCTGACATGAAGACAGTACAACATATTAAAAGAAAACACAACAGTCACACAATTCGGGTGGGGTTAGAATCTTAACCCCAGGCCAGCCGGGATAGCCAGATCTTTAAAGCAGCGCGGAAGGACTGGAGGGTGGTGATCCCCTCTCCAGCCGGGCAGAGTGCCATTCACTGACCTAGGGGGTATCACTAAGGCATCAAGCCACATGGTAATCTGTCCGCCCCCAGTTCCCATGGCTTGGCACATTCAGGATATCCCCTAGGTCATTGCATGGAGCTCTGCCTGGCTGGAGAGGGGGGGTTGCGCGAGTGCCTGTTCTGCCCCCAGCCTCACCAAGCCCTTGAACAGCTCTCCCAGGGCACCGCCGCTGCCGCCCGCCGCCACCATGCTCCGAGTATAACTTCCAAACTCCAAAACTCGGCTGCCAAGTCTTCCAGCATCGGCTGCTCTAGGAGTGCTCTCCATGGTGGGCCGGCTGCCGGACAGAGAGTCTCCTGGACAGAGAGTCTTCCGGACAGAGAGTCTTCCAGCAGCCGGCCCACCATAGAGAGCACTCCTAGAACAGACGATGCTGGAAGACTTGGCAGTGGAGTTTTGGAGTTTGGAAGTTATGCTCGGAGCGTGGTGGCAGCGGTGGGCAGTGGCAGGCGGCGGCAGTGCCCTGGGAGAGCTGCGCAAGGGCTTGGTGAGGCTGGGGATGGAACAGGCACTCGTGCAACCCTCCTCTCCAGCCGGGCAGAGCTCCCTGCACTGACCTAGAGGGGTATCCCAAATGTGCCAAGCCACAGGAGCTGGGGGGGTGGGCAGAGCGCCACATGTCTTGGTGCCTTAGTGATACCCCCTATGTCAGTGAATGCATTCTACCCAGCTGGAGAGGGATTTGCCGGGCGGTTGCATGGTCACCTCATGGCTGCTTCTCCCCTGAGGCTGTGCCCAGCTCTTTGGGAGTTTAAATAAACCCAGGGGGTTTATTTTTGGGGGGTGGGCTTATATTTTTGCCCATGCGGAAAATGTGGCAAGGCGTTAGTTTCTGGACAGGTCACATTTTCGGGGAAACATGGTATATACCACTTCATGGTGCTTTACAACCCTCTCTAAGAAATTTGCAGAGTCAGCATGTTGCCCCGAACATTTAAGTCCCACAGCAATCGAAAATCTTATTCTCTAAAGGAAGAGGCGGAAAATCAAAACTTCTCCATGCTTTTCTTATTATTCTCTTCTGATGCTGAAGAGGCTGACAAAAAAAATCATTCTTCTGCTCATTTTCTCTGAGCAGAACAGAAAGGGTTTCAAAATTTTACAGCTTGCATTTACTGTAACCTGAACCTCAGGTTCTAGAAGTGAGACTCTTAACTTCACAGCAATCTCAATTATACTACAGCTGAACTAAACAGCTGAGTTATCTAATGTTATTACATCATAGAAACACAGAGATCTGAAACTGCTCTATAAGTGACTCAGAATCCTCTAGTTGAAGTGCTGTTGTTAAATCTCTGTGAAAAAGCATTTTATGGCGTCAAAATTGGAGGTTAATACTTCCTCTGTCATCTCCATAGCTAGAGTTATCACCCAATCTTCCCAGCAGATGTCGTGGCTAAGTGTGTAAAAGTCATTTGATGATTAATACCAAGGTTCCCTAGCTTTGATAAATAGCAAAAGACTTTTCACTTTTTGATTCTAAACAATATTTTATCTTTATAAATCAACTCAGCAACTACACTATGCTATATTACGTTAAATATACAAAAGGTAAAATGAATAACCAGCAGACTAATGTGTTCATACCTGGAGTCTTTACATTTCTTAGTTGAGATGGAGTATCATAGATTTCTAAAATCCAGTCACCAGCTGCTTTTTCACCCCAGCAGTGAGTTGTCATAAACTCCCAGTTTTTAAAACCTTCCATAGAATGGTCAAATAACCTTTTAAAGAAAAGCACAACAATGTATGTATAAACACAGAAAGAAAATATATTTAATAAAAATTTCATTTGATGCAATTGGATATAATCTATAGGGATTTGTGTCAGGCTCCAATATCTTCAAGGGTAGAATATAGAGATGCTTCATAAGGATTCTGGAAGTAATGCTGCATTTTGGAACCACTAGTTACGACCCTACTTTTATGAGTATATATGCTGATATAAATGGTCAAATTGCACAAATATGCTGATATTAAATTTAACAATAATAAAGTACAAACATTTAAAAAGTTTAGAAGTTTGTGAACTATAAGTGACATTATTCATATGGTCTGACATTTTTTAATATATCTAACCTACGTGTGTCATAATTGTGAAATAAAGTGAACATTAACTCTTAGCTATCATTGTCAAATTATTAATCATATACTTCTTACTATGTCTAATAAGTGCAGTAAATATGGGCCAAGTGTAACACTATTTATATGTTTTAGTTTCTTCTGAATTAATAAATCACTGAATTACAATTGATCGTGAAGACAGGTTTTCAGAGCTTTGAGTTAAATATTTTTTGTACAGCCACTCTTCATATGAGTCCATGAAAATACAAGTCAAATAGTCATAGTAAGCTTTTAGAAAAGATACAAAACATGAGGAATCTTTCTATAGTTCTCACATTAAAGGGATATTCCATAAGAAATCTTATTGAAGATTTGGACCATGCTTGGTTCAAAGTTCTGGACCCCACGACTAGAATACTAAACTGAACAGATAGGAGCATACAGTTTATGTCAAGCTTAAGAGAGGTCAAGCCTTAGTAGTATTTAGAGAAATGAACTCTTGGGAATTGCAGGCTTACTGGTGAGATTGGGAAATGGAAAAAGGTAATGTTAATTCAGTTCCATAGGACTGTCAAGAAAAGTGCATGGATGCAGTCACTAGGAGTTGACTAGTGTCATTTTGGCAGAATCTCCACTCGTTTATAATGGGCATCACAATGTTGCACAACATTTACTGCAATCATAACTTTTATCATAACAAATAACATGAAAGGGCCTGCAAGTGACAGCAATTAAGCAAACAGCTACAACGAACACTATTTTTTATACTTATTTTTTTTATAAAACATGAAATCAATATTATCCATTGAATTAACAATTTACCTCTAGTCAATTGTTGCTTGCAAATGCTACAGGTAAAGGTTAATTCAAACCAGAATTATATTTTCAAAAACCCAACATCTGATATTCTGCTGATAATGAAATGTCAATCTGCTTGATTTAAAAATCTATATTGGCAAAGCAATCAGCCCTAAACTTAGGATAGTCCAAAGTACCCTTGTATCTGTTTGCAGGCTCTCTAGAATAGCATATTCTATAGAGGGATTCAGGAGGAAGAAAGAACCAATAAGGGGAGAGGGGAGAGTCATTTTACTCAATTGGAAGTATCTTCTATTTACAGAATAGCCAGTTTTAATCTAAAGTGCATTTAAATAAAGGAATAGATAAGAGAAAGACTTCCTTATCTTTATAATAACAACCAAAATTGTTTATCATAATTCTTGAATCTGATTTAGATTTAGATAATCTTAGATAATCTTAGTAATTAGATTATATACTACATTCCAGGCACACTTTCAACAGATAACATTTTTAGGGATCAACTAGTATTATTATCTTTTTTTAAGAATGCTTCCCCCAACCCCTGAGTCCTGTTATGGCCAGAATATACTCCAGAATGAAATATCCTTTTGTGAGCATCAGGAAAAAATTCAAGACAAAAAAAAATCACAAATGCAATTCAGAGTCATGTTAGGATCACATATCAGACAGGCCAGACTATATTTTGGTTTGGCACCATTCTTTTTTCAGAACAGTGAGGAGATTCATTAAGATTTATTTCTTCCTTCAACTGTTTTCTTGAAGTACTGTTCTTACTCTATCTTTTGTAATTTGCAATTATCATTCAAAGTATCAGACAAAAAAAAATTGCAGAAGATTTTAGTTATTCTTGCCCTGCTATTGCTCATGACAAAATTTGAGATTTCCACTTGATGTGTTCATTATCTCAGAGTGGTTCCTCAATTTATCTTTTCTAAAAGTTCATACATTTTTAAGTGCACCCAATTTGGAAAGTGAGTTTCCATAAAACTGAAAGTTAAATACCTGTTAGCCAATAGCTGAGATCTTGTTCCAGAAGGAGAAGTTAAATAAATTGCCAGATCACCTCTTCGAGGGTGTGTAATAGTGATTCGTACCACCACATGTTCTAGATATATTACATGGTGATTAGTATTATCTGCACATCCTGTGGCTTTGTATATTGAACGAACTCCATTATCTGGTCCATTACGAATATTATCTGGTCGTATTGTTCTGTTTGAAAAATACACACCAAATTAAATATCCAGGGTATATGAGAAATTTATCATATCTAAAACATCTCTGAAATACAGCTAGTCCTCAATCTAAAACAGTTCATTTAGTGACTGTTTGAAATTACCTCGGCATTGAAAAAAGTGACTCATGACCAGTTTTCATGTTTACAACCGTTGCAGCATGGTCACATGATCAAAATTTGCCAACTGGCACATACGTATTTTTCAGAGTATAAGACGCACCTTTTCCCTCAAAAAAGAGGCTGAAAATCTGGCTGTATCTTATACACTGAATACAGCATTTTTTGCCTCCAAAACCCCACTTTCTTCACCAAAATGGCTGTGCGTAGCTTTTAGGAGGTTTTCAGAGAGTTTCTGGGGGCTGGAGAGGGCAGAAATGAGTGGAAAACGGGCCGTTTTTTGCTCAATTTTGACCCCCCACCGGAGCACTCTGCAAGCCTTCCAAAGGCTATTCATGCCCTTATTTTGAAAAAAAAAATGGGCCCGTTTTCATGAAAAAACGGGCCATTTTTGGGAGGTTTGCCGAGTGCAAAAACTTTTTTTAAAATTTGCCTCTTCAAAACCTTGGTGCGTCTTATACTCTGCTGTGTCTTATACTCTGAAAAATATGGTATTTACAATTGTTGTACTAACCCAGGGTTATGTGATCACCATTTGTAACCTTCCCAGCTGGCTTATGAAAAGCAAAGTCAATTGGGAAAAGCTGAATTAGCTTATCAAAGGCATGATTCAATTATTCACTTAACAATTATGGCAAAAAGTTTTTAAAATAGAGCACAACTCACTTGACCACTGCCTTGCTTAGCAATGAAAATTTAGGCTCAATTGTGGTCATATGTTGAGAACTACTTGTAAATTTTTTCTTCTGACTGTGCAGGGCTGTGAGAACCATTTGGAGAGGTGCTTGGTGAATCTATTGAAGCTTATGAACCTATTATCTGAACTGTTAAATGTTACTCCTTTGAAAGGTGGCACAAATAACTCAAAGGCTCCCTTACATTGTCTGAGTATCCATAGATTGAGCATGCATAAAACATGCACAAACAGCAATAACAACTCTTATTGAGCATAATTTGCACTAAGCCTTTTTTCAGCAAAGGAGCAAAGAAAATCCTGTTAAACAACTAGTTTATAAAAACATTCATGTAAAAAAAAATCTCAGTAAATATATTGGTCAATATCTTTAATAAATGTTACTTGATTTGTCGATCTGTGTTCTCAATGCAGACATGCTGTGGGGGGACTGTTGTCCACTTTTCTGCTTCTACCACCATGGCTTCAGCATCCATCAATCCAAATCCGTATAAGTGGCTAACTACAAAACATAAAACATTATTACAATCTTGGAATAGCTATTTTCATTTTCGTACAACACAAACGTCTATACTCTATTTAATTCCTTTTTCTCAAAAAATACATTGTTTCATAATATCACATGTATCCTGAATTCTTAAAATTGCCACTTAGAGCTGCAATAATTGGTCCTATAATATTAATTATCAATGTAGGTTTGGGGTTTGATGATTACATATATGATCAATTCATTTCTTCCTCCTCCTCCTCCTCCTCCTCCCCTCCTCCTCCTCCTCCTCCACCACCACCACCACCACCACCACCACCACCACCCTTATATTTTGCAATCAGGACAAAGATAGTGAAAGACACCAGTATCAGTTTAATGGAATGTGGAGAAAGCTATAGGAAATGAGATAAATAAAGAATGAAAAAAGGTGTTGGGAAATAAATCTTCGAAGCAAAGCATATATATGTTTTAATATATCCCATGCTTTAACAAATACATCATGAGTTTTGTTGGTTAAATTTATGAGTTATAACTCCCACCAGCCCTCACCTTTGTATTGCTGGGTTTATCCAATAACACATAATTTAGCAAATCCAGCTAATAATTTGTCAAAGTATTAAATAAGAAATAAGAATTACATCTTTAATAACCATCATTAATCAATGATATACAAATACCATGATACAGACTAAAGTGTTGTAGCCAAAGCAGGGTGAATTCTGGGCCTAAAGGAATACTCCATTAAAAAATTACATTGTAAGTTTTCAGAATAAAACTTTGACTACTCTCTATGTTACAGAAATAAATTGCAATACTTTTGACCAGTGATATCTATAAATTTGATGGATTATTTGGAGAAATACACATTACTTTTAAAAAACCAAGTTCTTTGTATTACTCCCATCAAAAAAATATAGCCAAAATCTATTCAACTGGTCACTTTTTAAAAATTTCATTTTTTCATTCTTGAGAAAAGATTATCACCCAATATTATAATATCTAGTTTAATTTGTCATGAATGGCACTACTCTTAATGTTTCAAACTGGTTTTGATGATAAATAATGAAAGGAGACCGATGTACCCTGCCATTTAAAAAATTGCGCACATAATATACATTTAAACATAATCCCTCCTCAATCCAATTCAAGAAGGATCACGCTGAGCAGTTATTAAAGTTTCCATATGGAAATGTTCCAGAAAGCTGATGGATGGCTGTCTGAAATGCATTGTACTTTAAAGTTTCTGATAAAATGGATTGGTCCAAGCAGCTGCCAGAATCAAGACAAGCCCATCATTTTCACAGACTAAATACCGTATATACTCGAGTATAGGCCGACCCGAATATAAGCCGAGGCACCTAATTTTACCACAAAAAACTGGAAAAGTTATTGACTCGAGTATAAGCCTAGGGTGGGAAATGCAGCAGCTACCGGTAAATTTCAAAAGTAAAAATAGATACCAATAATGTTTTTGAATATTTATTTCAAAGAAAAACAGTAAACTAGCGGTGTATTCAATGAAATACTTCACTCACCTCATGATGCTGATGTCCCGCTGTGATGATGATGTCCCGTGCAGCCGCGGGAGCGATGTCCCGCCTCCTATGACACACGGCACAGTGATTCCTATCATTGGATCACTGTACCAGAGGAGGTGGGACATCGCTATGTGGCTGCTTGCCATAACAAGGAGGAGGTGGGACATCGTTGCAGAGCGGCAGGAGGGGGAGGAAGGGGAATCGTAAGACAGCCCTGCATTACATTAGAACGTGAGGAGGGGGGATGGTGCGGTGCGCGCTGCGCGGCAAACTGACACAGAGGGAGGGGAAACTCACAGGGGCACTGGGCCATTCACGAGTGTCACCCAGCGGCATGGCCCCGCCCCTTTTTCTCCTCCATTTTGGGCAAATTTTTCACTGACTCGAGTATAAGCCGAGGCGGCTTTTTTCAGCCCAAAAAGTGGGCTGAAAAACTAGGCTTATACTCGAGTATATACAGTAATAACAATTTTGGGAAAACATTACAGGGTTGCTAAAACTTGCTGATCCTCTGCATCTTGAAGGGGAATAAAACCCCATCCATTCAATCTCACATGGTAAAATTATCCTTTTATATGTGTATAAATTAAAGCTATGAAGGTTATTAAAACTGATATTAACCAATCCTAGAACCTCTTGAAGGTATTGTGTCATGTCTTGGAAATGACTTTTAAATAATACTTAAGATTGTAATTATCATTTTTCGGCCTGAAAAATGTAACTCTGGGGCATATCATTTTTGAAAATACGTGTCATAGACTGGAAAAGTTGTTCTTGCATATGAATAATATACACAAAAATTGGTAACCTTTCCATATGAATCCCAGCAAAGTCCTTCCTCATTAAAGAGAATCAATACTGGTAAAGTACTATCCAATTCTATCATTATATTTTTTTGGAGACAATTTTCTCTTTTAAAAATAAAAAAATGATGAAGTACTTAGCCTTAAACCCCTGCATATACTGGTATTTATTTATTATTTGACATGCATTATTCCCCATATGAATTCTACTGAAAAAGAAAACAAGTTAAAATTTGTTGATTTCCAAAAATAATGCGATATATGGTGATCTGAAACAGTTTTTTGGAGGTTTCTTGGTGCTCTCTGAGTTGGTTATTGTCTTACAGATATTTAATTACCTGCCTAGGTTATCAGTGCTAATGGGTATAAGGTTTTCTCCCTGGTTATATACAGGTAATCCTCAATTTAAGATCATAACACGGATTGGACTTTTGGTCAAACGCTGCGGTTGTAAATTAAGGCACCCATATTTTGATTCAATTGTTTTACCGTTTTTTTAATACTTGATTTTTATAAAACAGATCTGTCATCACTTTGAGATTAGAAGAACTGCTTGCAGTTAAGATTCATTTTCTTCTTTAAATGTCTTTCAATGATTATGGCACAGGGTATCATTATCATCATCATCATTCTTCTTTTTCTCTTCTTACCAAATATTGCAGTGAACTGATAAAGAATATTCTAGAAGAATAGTTCCTCAAAAACAATGTATTATTGGAGTTGCTATATGGATACAAATTTCTATATTTTATATTAAATATTAAAAACTACAGTATATGTTGCAGGTATATAGGCATACTCAATGAGAATAAGAATAATTGGTTTTAATGCAGATATGGAACTTGAAGGCTGGGAGTTTTTATTCATTTATTCATTCCCCTTAAATAGTTTCATTTACCTACCGTATGAAAATTTCTGAATTTATCTTTTACCATTTTGGATAGCCAACAGTAGATAGCAGAAACAAAGATTTTTCAAATCACCTTGACTTTGAGCAACTTTCAGAAGTGAATTATTGATACCTGGAATTCATTTAGTTAAAAGCAATTTAAGCAAAACCAGGTATTTAATGTCTATTCCTCAAATCCATGGGTAAGAAAAGGCCAAAAACCATCACTAGTTTAACCAATTTATTTTAACTTATCCCTCTGGGGATCAATGGCTACATTTTTACTTTAAAAAAACAACAACTGATGATTTAAAACTCCATAGTAATAAAAGTGCTTAAACCTGAGATCGCCAAACAATCAAGTCAAGCAGTTCAAGGAAACAACATGCTAACCCACCTCCGAATACAAGTTTTCAGTGATTTTTGAGCAAGAAATTTATAAACGTTTTATAAAACATTTATAAAACATTTAGAAATTCATAAGCATTTTATCTATTTTCTCCTTTGTGTTTTCTTTTATTTCTAAAGTAATATCCTCACAAATGTGCCATTCGGCTATTTGTTTATACAATCTTGTGGAGGAAAAATTTAAAAAAATCTCATTGTTCTCCATGCTGTTTTCAAATAGTGTAGTTTATTTGATAAAAGTGTGTAGGCTAGCATTATAATTTTAGCCAGTAAAGCTAAAGTTAAAGCTAAAGTAGGATAAGATTGTAGCCAAGGCTAGTTTTAGAACACTGCTTGGTTCGTTTTTCTCACACACCTTATTATGATACTGTCATTGAAGAAATATGTTCCAGCCATAAAAAGAATTATAGTACATTTCCAAAGGGATTCAGTCTGATCGGTGTAATTCATTCTATGAAAAACAGGTTTTTAATTATTATTTTTGGCTGCAGCTGGGGACAATAGTGAAATATTACACTAAATAATGCCACGTGCAATAGTAAAATAGAGTTCCATTTTTGCCAGAAGCAGTATACAGTGCGCACGTATATACTCCCCGCATCAAATTAAACATTGGAGGTTGCTATTTAATCTAAATCATTTGCTTTTGCTTCATCCAAAACTAACAAAAGGTTGAAAGGGAGTTATAGTTTTATTGAAACCATTTGCTCAGCTTACATTGCCAAGATAATTGACTTAAAACTATTCACCTTAATTAGGTTAAAGTTGATTCTTCAGTTCCATAGTGAATAGGGATTATTTTGTTCTTTTCTTCCTATTTTTATAATTTAGTATGAGGTAGTGTATAACTACATACCTATATTGCACTATATGGGATATTAATTTGCAACTGTTACAAAATGCAGCGGGATAGATTTCATGAATAGCTTTCATGACAGAAAATAGATTTCATGACAGAAAATAAGGTAAATAATGTTTCTAAATATTGGTTTAATGCACTCACTTCCTAGATGTTTTGTTATATTCATGCAATGGATAACATTTCAAGCAAGATGGCACAATAATATTTATTAATTGTATCCCAGTGATATTTATCAATTTTTCCTGCTATCTTATGCACTAATTGGTTTTCATAAGTTGAATATATAAAACAGAAATATAAAATGTTCCCAGAGAAAAGTAGCAAATAAATTAAGCTGCATAAAAATAAACCAGCATTCAATTAGTTTAACAATGTTTCTGCAATTATTGTAGCATTTGGAATCATGCCCAGATATTCTGTTGTTATTTTGACACTGTGGTTAGAAATATTTTATAGCTAATACGCTCCTTCAGAAATATGAAATAATTAAATAATAAAACAATGATTAACATACAATATGAATAATTTTTCAGTTTATGCTATCATACAAAATATAATAATTTTTAAATACATAAGAACAACATAAAAGATAAAAAACATTAAACTTTCAACTGAAATTTATGGCTTAGAATTTGTTATGTTCTACATGGGCACCTGCATTTATATTCTTTATGTCATGAATCTTTTTCTTATACACATTAAATTGAAATCAGTATCATTCATTTGATGCATATGTATAAGGTTCAAATGTCTCGTTATTTTAAACTACTTATTTATATGAAGGAGTTGTTAGAAACATCTTTTCTAAAAGAAAAAAGAAATTATAATATTGCAGGTACTATTTGAAAGTCTAAAGTTTAAATTCAGAAATAATTTTGTCAGTACATAAGCAAGAAATACTCAGTATTAATTTTGCTTAATATCCCATTTTTTTAGATGACATGTTCCTTCATCTTTATGTCAGTTTACATGCATATTTATTCAATGTTATCATTTATATATTCCATTTTCCATAATATATTCATATTCATTGTATTTTATAATACAATTATTTTTGTAAGATGTTTCTCCAAATGCATATTTTTATCTATTCCTTAATATGCATATTTTTGTTTACTATTTTCAATAATATTCAGAAATACATATTGTTTACATTTATATTATTTAGCTATGAATAATATATAACTAACATTTCTCCAATCAACCCATATAAGAGGTAGCTGTGAATCTTTTTTACTTTCAAGAATAATATTTTCTTTGTAATGAGGATTCCTTATTTTATCTAAAACACAGTTATATGTAAGAGGCATAATTCTTGATCTTGTAACCTCATTTACTTTATTAGTGTAAACAAAAGAAGCTGCATGAACTATACCTGGTAGAAAAACACTTGGGACTAAGAAAAAAGGGATAATTATAAAGGGAAATTTAGAAATAAAGGAATATTAGGGACTTTATTGAATAAGACCTGAAATGTTGACTATGAAATGACAACTTACCCTTGTAACCAGCTGCATTGGTTTTCCAGTCATTGGCAATTAGATGTCCAGCTCCTGACGTCCTTACAATAATATGTTGAATATCCCTCCATGTTAGTAAACGACTAGAAAAAGACAATACAAATGTGATTTTCTAAAAGGAAAGAAGTATAGATGCAGAGGTGGTTATCTAAAAGAAAGAAAAATGTCAAAAATGTTCAGAGCAAGAATAAATTATGGGCTAAATTAGTCCTTTTTCATAATTAATATTTTGAGGCAATATTTTAGCATACATAAAACTATTTCATTTGCATGAAAAAATAGTTAATTGTTATGTGATATTTAAACAACAGTTTTTGCACATGTATAGCCTCATTGTGAAGTGAGGCCGCTTGTCAGTGTGGCTAGGCCTTGCCTTGACACTTGGAAAGAGAGACTGCACCAGGACTCCTTGGTGTTCCCTGAGCGTGCTTGTTTTGTTGCAGACGTTTCATTGCCCAAACTAGGTAACATAATCAGTGCCCTGATAATGTTACCTAGTTTGGGCAATGAAATGGCTGCAAGAAAACAAGCAAGCTAAGAGAACACCAAAGACTCCTCATTTCAACCCTGAGCTACAAATATTCTCCTTTATTAGGGACTGTGTCACTCCTATGCTAAGCTGCTGGTTATGTTCATACCAGGGGTGGGTTTCTGCCAATGTTACTGCTGGTTCATTGCGTGCGCGATTTGCGTGCGCACCTTCACTCATGTGCCTGACACATGCTCCGTGCGCATGCGCAGAACATTAAAAATGTAAAAAAAAATCATGCTGCAGCAAAGGGGGAAATGGTTCGGGGGCGTGGTGAGCCTGCCGCCCTACCGGCTTGGCAACCAAGTTGCAATTTCCACTATTGGTTTGCCCAAACCAGTGCGAACCGGTAGCAACCCACCTCTGATTCATACTCAGTCCATGCTCTAGCAACTTTGGCTACAATGAGAAAAACATTAAAATAAAATATCCTTGTAGGTTGTGCTTATAATGATTATTTCATGCTTGGCTTGCAAGGACCAGATGCTACACTGTGGCTTAAGATCAAGAGATCTTGTTGGAGAAAGGAAAGCATTGGGAAGATTTCCAATTCTGATTCTGATCTTTGTGCTGGTAGAGATTCCAAAATTTGCTAGATGTCCCCACATTTTATTTATTTAAATTTATATGCCTGCCTATCTCAGTGACTATGGGTAGTATACAAAGATTAAAAACCCAACAATTAAAAACAAACACAATGATACCACACAATTATAAAATCACACCAACCACAGATCAAAGATGTAAGCTTTTGTGGCCTATGTATGCACACATGCCTGTGCTTGTACGAGGGTGCTTGTAAAGAAGCACCCTCCTAGCAACCAGTAGCAAACAAGATCACCCCAAACAAGTTATGACTCATAGTGTTAGATATCAGGACAGATTTTGTATAACAAGGACATTGAATCTACCCTTCGAGTTTAGTTGGTTTTTAAAATTTTATTTCAATTTATTTATCTATTTGTTTTTAATCATTTTTTATATTTTAGTCATTTTTATTTATTTTTTAATTTTTGTTGGCTGAGGGACATGTTTATCTCAAGCAGGTTTAAAATCAGATACTTATGCTGTTCTTATTGTTCTAAGCATATTATGTTCTATTTGTTCTAATAAAATTGTGTGAATATGTTCTAAGAATATTCTTCTTCTGAAGATAAAAGACATATTTTTGCTGCTTGCCATGAGCATTTGTGTTCTAGCACTAAAATTAAGCAAAGAAAAAAAAGAATGAATGGAAAAAATCCAATTTATATTAAAATTTATAAAGATGGAATTAAACCCCAATTAATTACATAGCATCACCTACATACTTGCTAGTGTAATCTGTTGATTCTGTTGTATACCTAATCATGTACAAATGCTTTCAAAGTCCCAGTTATAGAAATAATGATGTAATATTTGTAACAGTTTGAAATCAAATAATAAGGAAGTTTTCTTCTCTAACAAAATAAAATCATACAGAGAAATAAAAACAAGAAAAAGTGAGTCCGACCACGTATATCTGTGCAATGTCAATTTATATATCCTTGCAGTAAACAAGCAGCATGAATACCAAAAGCCTTCAATTTGGTCTTAAGACTTAATCAGCAAAGAACTACAGTATATCAAATTTATGTCTGCCCTACTGCACAATTCCTTTGATATACTGTATGTTTCCCAATCGTTTTTCCTTTAATTCAGCTACTGTATACATTCAGTTTGCACAGCCACCTGCTTAATGGAGGAAAATACTTTTCTAGCAGAGATTGTTTGCTAAACCAGTGATACAGCCAGGAGATTAAAAGTAAAAAATCCAGTTTAATGATGTAAAACATATGTGTTCAGCCTTATGCAGACTCTGTACCTTTAGAAAAGAAAGAAAGAAAATCTTGGCTATAAAAATTTGGGAATGATATCTTCTGGAAGTATATCATTGATACACAGAATGGCCTTTGGGGTCTACCACAAGGTTGCCCTGAACTGCATTAATAAGGACAGCTCTCAAACTTTTTCTCTGATGCATTTTATAGGGTTAAACTGGATATATTTAGGAACAAACCAGCCATATAATCACTGAGAATGTATGGGGAATATAGTAGAGAAATTTTTATTTGCCAAAAATTCTTCAGGTTTGCAGTTTGTTTTTATTTTAAAGCTATATGTTTATAGTTACAATTCTTCAAAATTCATGTCACAAAAACTTATCTGCGTGTACTTTGCTTTGTTGTCACTAGGAGACACTGTAATGCCTGTTAATCTACATACAAAAATGTCATATTTTAACAATTGTTTCTAAATTTAATTAACAGGAATATCTTGATTAAAACTTCCAGTATTTTTCTAACTTATCAAATTCTTCCAACCTCTAGTTAATACTGTATTTCTTAATCCAAATATCTAAAATATTTAGTTCTGTGCTTGAGCATTGTAAGATTACTTCTCGATAATTTCTTTGGGTTTTGCCTATTTTGCAAAGTTAAGCAATGCAGGAGTATTGAATTAAACATTTAATTTCTTTCTATTTGTCTTTGTAAAGGTCTACCAGACAAAGTAGTAGAAGAAAACTGAAAAAGTAAAATAAAAAAACATTGATATACATCCCCCTCCCACACATTCCTGCTATAGCCTCCACATCATTCAAAACAAACACAAGGCAAAAATTCTAAAATACCATTATTTAAAATGATCGATTCTAATATAAGGGATACAATACATAGGTATGTATTTTGTTTGTACACAAATTTGTGAAGGATGAACATGACAATGTAAACTCCTGGCTGGAGTTTATGAACTCTAGTTCATAGAGTTTATGATTTTTAAAGTAGGAATACTTTTCTCTTACAATTTTTTGCTAGCTGCTACAGCAGACAAGAAGCAGTATCATAATAACATCTGTTGGATTGAAAAAGACATGGAAATAAAAGGAATGACTTCAGAATATCTCTGCTAGACTAAATGTTGAATTGATATCCTAAAGTAGTTGGGTGGTGTTGGTGTTCCAACCAATTTAAACATTCTGGCTGATGAATTTAGAGAGTTGAAGTCCACAAGTCTTAAAGTCCAATGAAGAGACAGACTCTGGTAGCATCTTCTCTAACTAACAAATTTTCATTAAGCAACATAAGCTTTCATGTGTTATCGTTCACTTTGCCTGACACACAGAGTGGTTAGAATGATGTAGGATTTACTGTGGTGATGAAAAAGGGCAAAAGAGGGGGGAAATTTTAGGAACAATTATTTTTTAAAAATGACATTTAAAACCTGCTGATCTTTAAGTCCTTAAAAAAACCTGGACTTAGTGGCCAAGTATGTGCAGGGAAGTCTACGGAGATTCTCAAATCATCCAGGTGATGGTTTTCCATTATTGCTATCTATTTTAATTTTTATTACAGTTTAGGTTTTTTTTAAATTTTGTTTTAATTTTGTTGGCCATCCAGATTCACTTGTTTAGATGGGGAGAGCATATAAATGGAATAAATAAAGAGATAAATCTTTGTAACAATACTATTTTAATATTTTAATAATATCATCAGGAGCATCATCACTGATGTAAAAACAGCAAGCCTTGCTATCAGACTGTGTGACTTTGTAGTCATCTATAATTGCTTTACACTTGACAATAATATGTACTGCAAATTAGTGGCATCACTATGGCACATTCATGCTCAATATGGCAAGATTTTCATGGCTGACTTGGAACATTTTGTTAAATCCTACCCTCTGAAGCCTCTTTTTAAATTCATTTGTGACATTTTCATCATCAGGATGCATGGAAATGAATCTCTCAGGAAATTCCACCGTAATTTCAACAACTTTTACCCTAACTTAGCCTAGACCTATCTATAGAACAGAGGTGGTATTCAGCAGATTATGACCAATTCTGGAGAACCAGTAGCCAGAGAACCGGTAAATACCACCTGTGACTGGCCCCGGCCCCATCAATTTTCTACCTCCCGAGTCCCAGCTAATTGGGAGGAAATGGGGATTTTGCAGTAACCTTCCCCTGCAATGCCCACCAAACCACACCCACCAAACCATGCCACGCCCACCAAGCCACAACCATAGAAATGATAGTAAAAAAATTTGAATCCCACTACTGCTATAGAACAAGCCTACTTCTTTGATGTAAAAAGTATACAATGGACATATACTTTATATAGGAATTTATCATTGCTACACTTTCTACTCAGAACACGAAACCAAATCTATCATTTATAGCCTGGCCCCATGGTACAATTATAGTTGTTCTGATCTACTTGACAGAGATGTTGGACTGATGGAATTTAACCACCCACCCAGTTAGATTAATAAATAATTCGGTAGAACTAGATCAATTCCCAGGAAGGATTTATTAAAAGACAGATCACAGAAGCAGATACTGTAAACAAAACATCATGCTTGCAACCTACAATGGACAGCTCAATATTGACAACTGCCCAGCCAGAACCAGATTGTCACAACAAGAAACAGCAACAGATGATGACGCTAACATGGAAACCAGACCCTGCAAGAAACCAAGATGTCTACTCTGGCCAAACATATATTACAACAGTGCAATCATAGGTCCCAAGAAGTCTTCACTTGTTCTTCCTTTTAATGTCATACATGCCATCATTTGCAAGCAATACCCATTATTTGCAAGTAGATCAATCAGGAGTGACAGAATGTCAAAACTAGCATATATCAGAAGCTTTGTCTGATGTGAGCAGTTAATTAAAAAAAGAACAAAGCAAACCAACCAGTGAATTAATATATTAAATTAACATGAGAGCCTACTGGGTGACATTTTTTTTACTAATATCAAAAGAGTATTTTCATACATTGATCAGTTACAGGTTTCTTGAATCTAGCCCCTAATGCCTAGAAGAGCAGCACCTTATCAGTCTTTCAATATAATTCTCTAAATATTGCCCACCCCAAATATAACCAAATTATGAAAATTTGGTATATAACGCAAAATAACATTCATTTATTTCACATAAAAAATTACCCATAAATCTACGCATATGCATTACAATACTATTTGAAAAAAAACCTATAATGCTAACCCATGTTTTATCTATAAAATGCCCAGAGATATACAAGTGTGATGAGAAATACAGAAATCTGATAGATAAATAAATAAAATATGGAATAATGTACTTCAAATTTCTCATATCACCAACAAAGAGAAATTATATTCATTCTTTCTAATGCATTCTTTGGAGTATCCAATAAACTCATAATAACATATTTTGGTGAATTAGTTTCATAATTTTACCCTTCAAGTTTGTCACAAAAGAAGTATATAACATTAATATTATTCTTGTAACATATGTAACATCACTATTTCCAGCTCTCAAATATAATTTTATTATAGACATATGGTAAAAGGATGTCAGCCCTTCAGACTAAGGAACAGGTGTTTGAAACTCTATTTTTGGGAATATAACAACACAACCTTAAAAGTTTGTTGGAATTTGAGCCATACAGAATTGTACCATACAGAGCTCCCACCTTTCTCAGGGCTTTAATGTAATTTACAATCTCTCTTATCTGCTAACTGTTCTGACAAACCTTCACTGACTTTTCTTCTGTAGAAAGAAGCTTGTTTTAATATCACTTAGTTGAAGTATCTAACTAATCTTGGCTGACTCTGAAAAAAGTAAAGGATCAGACATTGTATTTGGATGCAAAACTTCCAAATTGGGAAGTTGAAAAACTATCATGGAAGGCAGTGACAAATTATTTCTATACTATTTTCAAGAAAGCTGCCTAGTGGCATCCATGTAGCGATTAACACTTGTATTTGACTTCAGTCTTGTTTGCTTAAAATAGAGTATGAAAAACCTATCAAAATTGCTATTTTTTTTTGTCTGGGTGAGTCACCAAGTAAGTGCTCATTAATTTTAATTGACAACTTGAATCTCCTGAAGGATAATTATTACCCTTTTGCTAAACCTTTTCAAGGCTGAAAAATATATTTAAGGCTGTACCCAATGCTAAGTAGAAAATTGGCTACATTTTAAAACTACCTGCTTATAAGAACCCACAAAGGATTACCTTAATATATTTGGACTATGCTGGTCACATAAATTAGAATATAATTTAGAATGAAAAGGGATAGCCACCCTGAATAAGAACCTAATAAAACATAAGGCTTATCTTACATATAGGAATAATGGTTTCTCTCATTCTCAAAAGTACATTTGAAGTGGAAAAAGAAAACATATAATTATTAGACTGGAGCAATTATAATTACTAATTAGTCTATAATTATCATTAGTAAATGCACTTTTCTACTAAAATTAATGGCAAAAATCCAGTTGCTTATCATATTTACTACTTATTTGGCATATATTTTAATAATGATTTAATTTTAACTCAATTATATTTGCATTTATAATCCTGTAGTTATATTTCATGATAGAAAACAGGAGTTGCTTGTATAATTGAATTAAAGAAGATAGAAACTAATAAATATTAGTATAAAATGAAATGAAGAGAAGAAGAGGAAAAGGAAAAGGGAGGAGAAGTCAAAGAAAAGCTAAAAGTGCAATTAAGGAAAAGAGTAAAAGAAATATAGAAAAGAATAGATAACAGATACCAAGAAGTAACTTCTAATGTTCTTTATAGCAGTTATTAAATACAATCATAATCTTACCTTTTAGTCTATAGTTACAATATAACTCTGTAATTTCTATAATCTGTTCTGTCGAATTATCAAAACATAGATCATATGTTCATTTTTTTCTGTTTCACAAAAAAGTCCATAACGGGTTTCCAGTAATAAATACATGTAGATATTGTCTTTTTACTC
This sequence comes from Thamnophis elegans, assembly GCF_009769535.1. NCBI lineage: Eukaryota > Metazoa > Chordata > Lepidosauria > Squamata > Natricidae > Thamnophis > Thamnophis elegans. The sequence goes on along the minus strand of NC_045543.1, from coordinate 79,926,696 downwards.
AAAGAAGTCAACTTAGCTGTCTCAGCAATTTCTATCATATTAACCAACAATTCCTCAATTATGGATAGTGCCAAAACTTTCCATCTTTATGCATACAATTTGGGCATTTTCGCAGTAGTCATCATGTAGAAAAACAAATTTCCATCTGTCTAAAGTTTTTTCCACCAACTGTTCGATCCAAAAGAAAGGCATCTGGTTTCAATTGCACATTAATATTTAAAATCCTTTAAATCACTATATGTAATAGAATCCAAATTTTCTAGCTTTTTAAAATGTCCATCAAACATAATAAAATATCCTTTCTTGTAGCTGACTATTTCAACATAAATTTAAAGTGCCTTTGTAACTTCGAGACATTTACTTTGGTGACTCATACTATTGATACATAATTTTTATTTAAAAAAATCTTTAAAATTATAACATAATATAAATTTCAGTCCTCTCAGATGCATATTTTCTTATTGTTCCATCTATACATTATAATTATAGTTTTAGTTCACTTTCACTTGTTTGTCTTCTGTTTCAAATTTCAATAACTTTACACATTTTTAGTAATTACATGCTCATCATTTGTCCACAATTCTGTTTCAAACTCAGTCTTGAAATGTTCACATCTGTTTTGCAGAGCTTTCCATCTTCTTAACTTTCATTTCCTCTTTTATCTTTATAATCTTTCATTCTTTTTCAAAAGCTGTTAATTTAGTATCAAGTGATTACAATTTATTATCCATATACAGAAATAATTTTTGAAACAAATCTGATGTAATTCTTTTCTTTACAGGTTGCTCTAAGAGTTATTTTCCTCTCTTTCATTCTTGCATGTTTCTGGCAGTTCCTATTGTGGTATTATAAGCCAAAATTAAAACTGTCTCAGGTAATGGAAAAGTTATCTTTTTCCTATTTTATCTTCCTATTCCCTTAATACATTTGTCTCTATTAGCACTCTGTAATTTCAATTAGCATCAGTCTGGCTCATATTTATCTTTTGTTTTAAAATCCACCAATTGTCCTACTCCTACTTCAGGAAACAGATGGGCCATCTTTATTTTATAATCTGATTGTCAGCTCCAATGTCTTTAATACCTTCCTTGTTACTAAACTTTTATTTTCACCCAACCTATTTTTTTAAAGATTCTTTTCATTAAAAAGAACAAACAAATGAATGGAAAAATAATATACTAATAGCAAAACCAATAGCAGATCCCTGCATCAACTGTCATAACTGTAAGAATGCTTCTGAACTTCTCATGGGTCCCAAAAACTGTTATTATAAAACAGAAATGTTTGGTCAGCAGTGGAAGATTTTTTTAAAAAATTCCCAGTGTACCCAGAAAAAAATGGAAAACAAGCACAGAAGGTAACATTCTGAGTTAGCAAGCGGATGGATGTGTGTGTGTGTGTGTGTGTATCTATCTATCTATCTATCTATCTATCTATCTATCTATCTATCTATCTATCTATCATCTATCTATCTATCATCTATCTATCTATCTATCTATCTATCTATCTATCTATCTATCTATCTATCTATTTATCTGCAATTGCATCATTATCAGAAAATAAAGATACTTCTCACTAAACATGGTTGCCTTCAGGTTACACATATTCATCAAATCCAGTAATATCACTTTTATTGAATTAAAATATTGCTGGTGAAATATTTCCCCTGATTTTGTAGGGTTTAAAAGTCTCTTCTGGAGAACCAGAGGAACTTTGTTATGGGGGAAATGCCAGGTTTATAGGAGAGAGAAGAAGAAGATCCATTGTCAAAACAGCTGTTTCCAGACGTCAGTAACTGTAGCCCTAAACATATTTGTTGTTTTTGTTGTTCAGTAAGTTTCAACTCCTCATGACCTAATGGACATCATTTATCAGGATTGGATATAACTTCTATTTAAGAAAAACAATGTAGATTGTTGATAATCACTGTGTACAAGTATTTGTTTACATATTTTGAGAAAAAGAGTCCTGGCAACAAACCAACATTTTCTTTCTTTTCTTTTTGGGTTACCGTAGTTTAACCAATTCAGTACAAAATATTTCTAGCTTAGAAGAGGGATCCCCATGGCTTTAACATAACATTTTATTGTTAACTGTTATAACTATTGTTTTATCCTTAAAACCATTTGGTTATATATGGAATTTGATCACATGTTCATTGCAAGTGATAGAGCCATTACCTGCCATTATTTATGATGCACCACACAAATCTGGAATCCTGATTTAGGATTAAGCTCTAAATATACTTTAAAGGAGGGAAATGCCACTACAATGTAGCTATGATATATATCTGTTACATTTATTTATTTATTTAGCTATTAATTAATTAATTAATTCATTCACTCATTCACTTCTATAGCTGCCCTCTCAATCAATGACTCTAGGTCCCTACAATTCCAAAACTAAAAAAAACAACCAATAAAAACATTTAAAACCAATAGAAACTTCCAAAATAAATATACACAGCAGCCATTAGCCAATTAACTGTAAAGTTAAGAAATGGGCCCTTAACATATTAAGTGCATCAGGCTCAGGAACATAGCCAAGTTTCTAAAATATTACGAAAGGCTAACAGTGTTGGGAGTATTCTAATCTCCCAGAGGTGGATATTCCAGAGAGCAGCGGCCACTGTAGAGAAGGTCCATCTTCTAACCTCTGCCATGGTTGATCGCTATGGTTGATCCACATGATGCTCAATCTGCTAGTTTGAGATTCCTAGAAAAAGGCATTCCTAATACATGAATATGGATAGATGCACAAGCATTTTTAAGTGAAAGTAACATTTTATAACAATAAGGGGAAGAACGCATAGAAGCTTATGTCTTAATTATTTTTCACTCGAAAACAAAAACAAAGGTACTTACTTGGCTTCCAGTGCCAGTGCAATGATTCCTGCAGCCATAGGTGCAGAAGCTGATGTCCCTGTATGACTGTCTGTACAACGCTGTCTGAGGTCTGTAGTGATCTGGGGAGGGGGAATGTAAAATTAAGAATAACATTACTGCAGATAACAGAAAGTTTCTTTTGTTGAAATAACTTATATGCATTTGAAACTTTATCATTCAATAGGATAACTTTTTTAATGCTGGTTTTAGCTCTCTAAAGCATATGGATATCCAAAAGTCATTTGCTTCCCAGAGTACTATAGTAATGAAATGTCTGGCAACAGTCCTATATTACCTTCATGAGATACTTGTTAGATGATTTGACACTTGAGCATTTTATGGTAGTGCTGCAAGCAAAATTAAATTCCAACCTAATTCAAATTTTATTTTTTCAGTGGCAAGAGTAGCAGCACATTTTTATCCCTTTGAATAACACAAGCAGACACTCGGAATACATTTCTGCCTCAACCGAGCTGCTTATATGATAGCAGTTTCTGCAGATTCTCACAACTGTGGAGAAATGTACAGTTGTACATACATTGGCTTCTACTTGAGTTGACATAATCAGGGTCCTTTCTCATGTAGGAGCTCCCACAGTTTCTGCCCTGTGGCTGTAGGTCTAGAGGAATCCAAGTTACATGTGCAATGTCAATGGGGCATCTTTGAAGTGTTTGAGTATTAACATGATGAGGGTTTTGGATATCTGAAACTTGAGTTTCAACAAAATCCATATAAATAATTTCTGAGGGAATGGGACCATATCTAGCCTTTCAAAGTTATGCCAGAATCCTCATTCTGAAAACAGATGGGGCAAGGATAAATGCTTGGTTTAGGGCAGGAAAAAAGGAAAGCTTTATATTAAATATATTTACTCTGATTATTCCCTGTTATTTATTTTCTTAAAATTTCCATATATATTCTATTAAAAAGTACATTCATTATGTAATACAAATTGTTTTTAAAACCATAAATGCGCCTCATTTTAAAATAGTATTTTTAATTAATATGTAATTGTTTTATCTTCAACGCTACTACTGCTACAGCTACATATAGAAAGTATTAAAATATACATTATAAATTACTATTAAAGGTTTCCTCCCTGATTAATTCTAATTCCAATTAGCTTTGGAAATTAAATATTAATTGGAAATTAGGTGTGAAATATTGAAATTTTATATAAGCCATCATCCAGTTTAAATAAAAATATAATCTGAATATGTAAAACTTTGTAAACATATCCAAACTCATTTACACTTTGTAAACATAGGCAATCTTAATAAACATATCAAAACTACCATTATGTAGTTATACCATTAGAAAATAAATATTAAATTACAATTATCAAAATATAATTAATAAAAGAAGCATACATTAGAACTGAAGGTACTTCATCCATAGAAAAGTACATCAGAGATCAACATAAGAAAAAAGAATAATCATTTTTTGTAAGTATAGCCTCAGGACACAATCTACAAAGCTGCTAAAACATGGAATATACATTCATGGAATATAAATTGCAACAATAAAGGCCACTGCCAGTAAATGATAAATATAACTGCCAGTAAAAGCGTTAACAGAAAGCCAAAAAGGTGACATACATAGGCACTTAGTTATGTTTGTGCTGTAACTTTGAAACCAGCAACAGTATTCTGGGCAGAGGATAGGGGTGGGTGGGTGGGAAATAATGGAAAAAAACAAATTCTTGCTTTCCTAACAATTGTTAAACTACTTATCATGTGCCATAATTGATAATTTTGTATTCAGGTCTATACAAGTTGTAAATCAAGTATCAGTAACAGTATCACTTCTGTAAATTTCTCAGTGACTTGGCATTAAATAGTATGGTATATGTTAAAACTTTGTCAATTTGTCTACATTGTATTTCTTAAAGTTTGGTCCTAGGATCTCTGGACATTCACAAAACCCTTTCAGGGGTCTGCAGAGTCAAACTTATTTGCTAGTTTATGCTGAAAAATAATACACTATTAAAATCCCATCAAAAAACTGTGATAAGCAGCAATGGCAGTGAATGTGTCAGTTGTAATATAAATGTTAACGATAATCTATATTCTTTTGGGATCCTATGTTATTTTCAAAAGTGGGAAGGGGTCCTGAAAGAAAAAAAGTTTGAGAAACAATGTAAACAACATGAAAGAAAATTTGTATAAAAGGATGTATTGTTGGTATTTAATCCCTGACAAATTGTCAAAGATGTACATGGGAATGTCAAGTAAGTGTCGGAAATGCAACCTATATCTTTTATCACTTCTGGTGATAAATATCAAATATCAACAAATATTGGAACATTTATGTAATTGATTGATTGCTTTTCCTTTTTAAAAAATTAAATACAAATAATGTCAAGTATTTTTTAGTCATTTAATCTATACAAAGCAGAGTCACTTGGAAATATAAAAAGGGAAAATGGAAATTTGTAGAAGCAATATCTTGCTTTTGAGGTATCAACATTTAGTTTAAGAATAGTTCCATTATTTCAGCTAACAAAGTAAATAAACTATTATGATAGAGATCAAGGCACGAAACAAACTTCACATCAATCTATTGTATTACTTAAGCTCCACCTAAAGAAGTCTCCAATGAAAATCTTCAAAAAATATATCCTAGACTTATAACCCCTCTGTATGAAGCAAAAGGTTATTGTGCTTCTCCTTATGAAGTGGCTGTCACTGAAGATGACCCAGAAACTACAGCTGGCATAGAATGTAATTGTCTGAAAGTAGAAGCCAATATAGTAGAGAGGTGTTGTTTGTTGCACTATTACTTTCAAACAGCATTCTCACTGAGGTTAGTTAAAATTGTGCTTTTCCACAGAGATTTTGAAGAAGAGGGATTCTTATTGGGTTAACAGCAATACTAGGAGGTCATTCGATTATTTTCCCTGTCTGAGGTTGGTTATACTTTTATGTTGGCTTTATTTATTTTCTTAATATGCTGTGACTGTAAGCATCCTGGACTATGAAACTGATGGCATACATCATATTATTTATAAATAATAAATAAATGTAGACCACAGATTAATAAGAACAGTAATATCCAGAATTAGTTTTGAAGAAAACAGCAAAATTTGTCAATAGCACAATTATTTGTAATTTCCTTTCCTAATAAGGTTCAAATAAATTTTTTAAAGTTGTCAAATCTTCAGGAGAAGTGTTTTGGACTATAGAGGGTTGAAGAAGCAGGAGGGCAAGACATTCTTAGTGACTCAACAGATTTTATTTATATTAACTCTGGATTCAAATTATATTTCTTGTTAGATTGTTAGTTTTAGCTGAAGGCTTCATTACAACATCATTAATAGAGTTATAAACATAATAAGATTAGGCATAATTAGATATAGGCTGGATTACGGCCATAGACACTGAATTATTATTCACATATTAATCCCATCACCATTTATTTCAATTATTTAAAGAGGCATTTAACTCAGAAAAGGGTAACAAAAATGCATTGAATGGAAATTCTACTCGAGCCATGTAAAATGTTTTGATGTAAACTGGCTGAACTGATTTTTCTTCTTTAAATCAAGGTTGATTAAATATATCTGTTTTGTATATTATTCCAATTACCACCTAATATTTTTTAAAATGATGACAACCCAGAAGTTGCCTTGTTTGATTCAATACCTGCTCTCCTCCCTCATATTTAAGTGTTCTCTGCTCTGTTTTCCTTCATGAGCCTTGAAGATCTTTCCCCAGTCCTTGCATGGAAAATTTGGAATTATTTACAGGTAAAGTTGTTTTATGGCTTTTCCCTCCAGATTAATCATTCTGTTTTTATACTTGGTTCACCATTCTAGCCATCTTTAGTCAAATGGACTTATAATTAGGGATTCTGGAGTCAGGTGGCCTCATAATTAGGCATGTGCAAACTATTCTGCCATTTTTTTTTCAACTTGAAGTGGCAAATCCAAGTGTTCTAAGTATAAAACAAAACATGAAAATTTTCTTGTAAAATGAAATCTCAAAATAAATATGACCCTTTTGAGCAGTGTCCTCCATTTTGGGGGGGGGTACGGGACTATCCCAGGTGATGTGGTTTTGTAGATTATGACTGAATTGCTTTTTTCCCCTCCAAATCAGTCAATTAGCAGAAACTATGAAGTTTCTGTTGTTACTGATTCAGATTGGAGGAAGCAAAATGAAGTGGCATATGAAGAAAAAAAAAATCAAAGATCAAGAAATTTGGGTAGGATCATCAAATTACATTATATTACAAATTGTATGATCTCAAATTCTATACAAATAATCTGGAGAAATTATACAGTGGCGTCAATTCTGTTATTGCCTGGGACTAGCCACATTCTTCTCATAACTAATAGGCTTCCTTGAAAGAATCTGAGTTCCTGAATTGAAAAGGGGCATTTTGGAAGAAGCTATTTCTTTGAGGCAGATAAGTGGCTGTCTGAAAATGCATGTAGATTTATAATAGACAGATGCAGTTGTAAATTACAACTGCCAGATAACCCAGAATTACGATTAAAACTGGATGCTGTTATCACTCCATCACTAAGTAGCAATTTGAAGCTGTCAAGATTTCAAGAAACCTTTAAAATAAAACTGCCCCAACAGTTGCTTGCATGACTTTGAATTCATTTATCAAATAGATAGCATAGGGTGACTGGACAGGTTTAAAGGCATGGTGCTACTCAGTCCAATAGTCTAACTGCACTATTTGAGATAAAGACAAATAAAGCAGAATCATGTTTTTTGCTATTGTTGCTCTTGTATCAGAGAAATTTGAATAAAGCTTGATAGGGTATTATCCCCTTCTTGAACACTAGAAGCCAAAGCTAGTCTAGAACACTAGATTAGCACTGATGACATTATCTAGTTTGGGTAATGAAACATCTTCAAGAAGAAAATATCAGAGAGCCCCAAGTATACCTTATTTCAACCCTGAGCTACAACTATTCTCCTTTATTAGTACTAGAAGCCAAAATATTTTTTATACATTTTGCATGTAGCATGCTGTAATCTGTGACTAAAGGTCATTCAAAGTTGTCTTTGGAATCCTTGCATTTTTAGAAATCATTAATTACATTTTAAGTGCTTGGAGTCTTTAGTCTTATTTTATTTAATTAATTTGAAACACAAAAATGACCCTAGGCCAAATTATTTATGGCTTCCGCATGGAATGTTTAAGAAAACCTTATCTAGAAATATTTGAACTGATGTGTTTTACACTATATCACTTTAATGGGAATTAAAGGTTTGTACAAGAGTAGATTATAAATTAAAACCAATATTACCAAAATACTCTTGAATTCAAGATGGTAAATTTCATCATGGGAATATTTTTTTGCTAGAAAAATGAATGAGTTATTCCTTATTTTATCATTTTTTGAAGAAATTATAGAAAAAAACTCAAATATATAAAATTTATCAAAAGAAGAATAAGTAGGAGAAAGCAGATGATAACAGAATAATTACTGGAATGAAGAGTTACCTCAGAATTTGTCTTTAAAATTAATCATCTGAAAACAGCAAGGTTTCCAGGAGAGATGGCTAATATCCCAGATTATTAGAAGAAACGATATATTTTGAAAAATAGCCGATCTTAACTCCTTATTAGCAGCAAGAGACTGAAAAGGAGAAAACATTAAACAAATTTGTATTCATGATGGAAAACTAGGATTGAGAGAGAGAACAAATGTGTTTTCCCCTCCCTTCAGTTGGAAGATTTTCTGTGTTTGTTTCTTGTGCAAATCAGTTTTTGGTTGAGGATGAAAAAGATGGTTTTTAAAGGAGCAAATCCTTTAAAATATACAAAAAAAATGTCAAGTAACTTTAGGATAAATAAAACCTAGAATATATTTACAAAAATAAGTTGTCAATTTTATTTTCAATTGAACTTCAATCATGGTGAAAAGACCACATACTATTTTCCTGTCATAGGATTCTCCGCTGCTGTAGGTTGTAGCTAATGTTGATGCACATTCTTCTAGATACCAAGGTTTCCTTCCACTTTCAGCTGTGCTACTGATGGAGATGGTATAGATGCTATTGGTGTAGCCATCACACGAGCAATGATCCTTACTTCTTCCACCATTTCCAGATGCCCACACATAAATGGAGCCCAAGTTGTTTCTGCCCTATTTGAAATAAATTAAAATATATTGAAATTAGAAGTAGATAATAAGTTGTAATAGCCCTTTTTTTAAATTTTATTTGAATAAAATGTTTTATTTGTAATTTAAATTCATCCTATAAAATAGCAAATAGAGATTATAGTACTCTTCCATTTTAAGTACTTGTTGTTAATACTTGTTATCCCAAAAAGAAATTTATTTTTCTTATTTAATCTTGTAAAAATAATATTCTATTCTGATAGCATCAGAGAATGAATATACTTGCTATCCCAAAAAGGTTATGAAATTACCAGTGAATAAATTAATAAATTAAAGGACTAAAGGACATTATTATTATATTTATTTATTTATTTATTTATTTAATACATTAAATTTATTTTTCTTATTTAATATTGTAAAAAGAGTATTCTATCCTGATAGACTTTCTTCTGGTATCAATCTAGAGTACTCCTTAATTTAATAAGAAGCTCCAGGACATGAAGTGCAATATAAAGTATCTGGAGCAGTGTTGATAGGTGATGGCAATACCCAGAGTTCAGTACAATCCCATGTTCAGACCTATAATGTGGCAGTAAAAGCAGTGGAAGATCAATACTTGTTTTGTACACATCAGTGTGGATGCTCTAGTACTCAGCCCCCCCCATTTTAATTAAAATATGGTGGATAATCATCCATTGATTGGATATTAGACATCACCAATATGCCGATATCATTTTTGCCAGGCTGCCTATTATACCAAATCCTTTCCCAAATCAGGAAGCAAGCACTGAAGACTCACTTCATCTCTCTTTTACATGGCTTTATTTTGCATGAAGCTCCCCTTGAAGATGACTCAGAAACAGCAGCTGTTACAAAATGCAGTAACGTGTTTTATTGACTTTAGGATAATATTCTGTAGGGAGAATATGTCTGGTCCATATTGTGTAGCATTGTCTAGAAAATGATCTGGGTGCCCAGCCTGAGGAAAAACATGGGTGTTCAGGACACAGATAATCACATTTCCAAGGTACGCTATATATTGTGTGAAATTTGTACATACCTTTCCAAAAATATTTTGTTTACTCAATATATATTGGTTTTGTAAATTTCGGCAGGAATCTTCAAATCCAAAGATACTATTGAAAAAGACGCAATTGGCATGTATGTATGTATGTATGTATGTATGTATGTATGTATGTATGTATGTATCAGGCGTGCGTTCCTGCCAGTTCTTACCTCTTCTATAGAAGAGGTTCCACAAATCTACCATGCCATTTAGAACAGGTTCCAGCTCCCTCCCCCCGCCTGTCCGCACCACACTTGCCCCACCCGCTGCTCACTGATTGGCTGGCTCACCAATCGCTCCGCCACCTCTAAGAGTCCTATCTAAACCTTAAAGTCTTAAAGCTGCAAAGTTTTAATATCCCTTATCCTTTTTTTCTAAAGGGTTAGGGGTGCAAGGTTCTTGTAACTTGACAGCTTTAAGACTTGTACACTTCAATGCCAGAGTTCCTGAGCCAACGTGACTGAAGGAGGAATTCTGGGAGTTGAAGTCCACAAGTCTTAAAGCTGTCAAGTTTGAACACCCCTGGGTTTTTTTCTAAAGGGTTAGGGGTGCAAGGGTCTTGTAACTTGACAGTTTTAAGACTTGTATGTTTCAAATGCCAGAGTTTCTGAGCCAACATTTTGGTTGCTAAGCAAGAGCGTTTTTAAGTGAGTTTCACCACATTTTAAAGTTGTCCACGCCCACCCAGTCACATGTCTGCCAAGCCACTCCCACTTGGTCACATGGCTGGCAAGCCACTCCCACCCAGTCACATGGCTGGCAAGCCACTCCCACAAAGCAGGGTACATCTACAGAAGAGGTTCTAAAAATTTTTGAAACCTACCACTGTGGCAATATATTTTGGAAAATATACCTTGATACGAAAGGGACACTGATATAATCCAGATCTTAAAATGGAGTAAAAATTGATTTTGTGTATATCTGAATGGATGTTGGGATCTTTTATATCATTAAATTAGTGGATGATAATGAAGAGCTTTTATCATTTTTTTTGTTAAAAGATAAATAACAGTTGTCGGTTGCTACCAAAAGGCAGTATTGACATCTTGGTTTGTACCAGCAACATTTTCATCTCTAAGTTAGTTAAGTTATTAGATGGGATTCTGAGTCCAAAAAGTCAACAGTTTTTATAAATACCAATTATTCATATATCAATTTGATCTGTTAATTGATAAGAAATATGAGACCCACATTTTGGCTTTAAAATGTTTAAACTTCAATACTAACAATACTCCAACACCTTGTTGGAGCTTAGATTACACATTATACAACAAAATTTTGCAATTTATTGAAACTCATGGCATTTGTACAGAAGAATAAATAATTGTATTATTGGACATGCAGCTAAAGTAACATTTATGATTGTTAAATCATAAGTTTTTGCAGTGTTCTAAAATTACTATTTTATAGTAAGAAATATAATAATTAGATATATTAATCTGACGAGAAAGCAAATATTTTTGAAGAAAATAGTCTGTAATTTTCTGTCATTAATATATAAAGCTTTGTATAACTGTTTCAAACTAATCTCTCAATCGGCTACAACTGTTCGCGGGATCAGTCTTAAGCATATATTATAAGCCTTAGACATTAGATTTTTTTTCATTTATTAATAATTTTTTTAACTCTGTGTTTGGTCTAACTTTTTAGAAGAGAGAGAGAGACAATATGAGAGAGAACAGATCTTTTCTATTGTTTCACTTCTGTACAAAATTCTTGGGAATCAGTTTACCAATATAGTCTATTTTTCTTTTCTTTTTCATCTCTCAACAACAATTTGTTTCTAACTATTAATGTTTGGAACAGCTGGAATGAATCTTCTAGGGATTCTGAATTAGATACCTCATAAGTCATATAAAACTCAGACTATTAGTCCTCTCTAAACTTAGTCTCTATTACTTGCACAGCATAATTGTTTTTTAAACCTGACCTCAGTGTTATTTGCCTCCAGATATTTGTAGTTGGGTGGGGGGTAGGCTTTGGAACTTCGTAGATCAAGTTTCAAAGGGACTGCAGGAATTCTTATATTTAAGATGCAATTTTATTTATATTTTTTAAACAAGCTTCAGAGTAAAAAAAGCTTAACATTTAAAAACTATTCAAATTATATAAGCCATTTCTTGTCTGGATTTTCAAATGAATAATAAATAATCATAACTGATTGCATCATTTGGAACAGACAAAATAGCTTCAAGCTATTCCCTAAACTATAATTAGTATTTAATTTGTAAGTATAGCAAAAACAAAGCAAAACAATGAAGACTGCTGGCTAAAGCAAAAGTCAGTGCATGTATAGCATTTTTACTTTTCAAGTTATTTTAGTTGTCTAATCTCCATCCTTCAAGGAGACATATTCTAAACGTTTCTACCACCATAAATATATTTTGAAATCCTGAAAATGATAAAATGATTGGCAATGTCTATCCTGCTCACCTGAATCCTAACCTAAATCCTAACCCAGCCAGAGAAAAGCCACCTCAAGCCCTGGGTTGTAGCCAGCTAACCCGTGCCACAGAAGGAAGCAGCAGCTACCACCACCACAGCCCAGCACTAGGACAAAAACCTGTTCCAACCCAGCACTATGCATGAAGACCCAGCTGCTTCTGCCATCTTCACTTCACAGCCCCTTCCACCATGTGGTGCACCATTCCCGCTACTCCTGCCCTATATTGTCCTGGCCCTTCCTTCTGAGGTCACACACATCAGGAGCAAGCAACTGATAGATAGGCCCAAGCAGATATTTTACTGTTGATTACCAATATTACAAGAATTTTTTCCAGATTGTCTGCTTCCTCTTGGGAAATGGCTTATATAGACTGAAAGGTTTGGTCTCAGATGTTTCCTCCCCAGAATGAAGTCTAAGTTGGATTGTTTTTTCTCTCTGGCTTAGCCTCCTCCCGTTCAGCTGGGGATTCAACTACACACAACCTCTTTCCCAACAAAGCCTTGGAAAATGTCCAGCCTTCCTGAGGCCTCACAAGGTTTTAGAAGACCACATGTGGCTACATGAGATCTTGGGAAAAAGGCCTCACATGTCCAGCAGCATTTTCACAAGGCCTCAGGAATCCATTCCAAAATCTTGTGAGGCCGCAGGAAAGACCCATGCAACCTTGGGAAGAAGGCCGTGTATAATCACAGGAAGAAAGGCCAGGCCAAATATGCTTTATTGACAGTGGAGCCAAAGAAGAAGATGAAAACCAGCAATGGGCAGCAGAATGCTGGGACAGGGATGGCAAAATAAAGAGTTCAGAGGTGAGTTCCTACCGGTTTGGCTGAGTAGGTAGTAACTCGACCTTCCATGCCCCTGAATCGGTTCTCTCAGTGGTGCCTGTGGTGCCGCCATCTTGTTTTTTGCTTCTGCGCATGCGTGCGTAGCACATATCAGGCATGCACATGTGCAAAGCGTGTCCCTGAGTGAACCGGCAGTAGCAGCAGTTGGAACCCATCCCTGAAAGGGTGGCATAGTGTCATGAGCCAAAATGGTAGAGATGGGGAAGAGGGAAACAGTGAATGGGGGCAGTTGAAGCAATCCTGCAATCATATATTTGGGCAGGCAGCCAGGCACCTAAATGTTGAATATGTTATTGCAGGGATGCATAATAACAGCTGTAAGTTCAAGGACTGTATGTAAGTACTATTCATTCAGCACTACCATAACTTTGAACAGTCACTGAATGGTCATTAACTGAGGATTATCCTGTTTGGCAATGCTAAGAGAGCTTTCAATTACTGTCAACACTATCAATGCCAAAATTGGTGAAGCAAGATAGATGAAAAAGACTGCATGGATGAAAAGGGAGGCATTAATCAGGGTTCTCACAACAGGTTCAACTGCACAACACTTGATCATTAATGCCCAGCAAACTTTTTGGCTTTTATCCAGATCACTAAACAGAAGGATACACTGGGTACAAAAAGGTAGTGAATGTGCCAATCAGGAAAAATAATCAAATATCTAATTTCGCTTATTGAATTTATCCTCCCTTCTTTATATTACTGAAAAGGATTTGCCATGAGAAATATGTGCAATATTTCACAATGATGCATACCTAACATTTTCCCTATGAGATCCTCTGTTCAACCTGATTTTGAAAACTCACTGAAGTACTTCAGAACTGTTTTAGATTCCCAGAATCTGATGGATTTTATTTTATACAGTATATTTGATTTGGCTAAATGTAAAAAAAACAGGGTATTTTTCAATAAATCTTTTACTATTAAATTATCATGCATAGGATTTTACAGAATTTTACAGGATTTCCGAACATCGTGTACATGTTTCAAACTGCTTATTTCTTTTTCTCTTTCCACAAAAAATCCATTACAGAGGAAATGGCAATATCTGCATAAACAATGCATTTAGATGATAGCACTAGGCACTGTTTATCCGAAAACTCCTAACATAAAATTATCTTGCAAAAAGAATGGCAAATGAAACAAACACCCACAGTTATTAGGAATATTTTCATAATATATTTGAACTAATCATTAAGATATTTCAATGCAATCTACCTCCTACATTTGGTTCCTTTTGTTCTAATTCATTTCTACATCTTTAGATATACAAGTTTGCTCCTTTCTCTAGTAAAAATTAAATAATGTATAATGCCTGGATGAATAAAAAACAATTTAGCTCAGTGACAAATTTCCAACAATGCCAGATTGCCAGAGGTCACCACATGCCTCAGAAAACCCACATGATGATTTAAGTTAATACCTTTTGATTTACAGTTTAGTGACCATTCAAAGTTACAACAGCACCATTTTATAACAATTTTTCACACTTAAAACCAATGCAGCATTCTCCATGGCCAGGCGATCAAAATTCAGATGCTTGACAACTGGCTCATATTTATGATGGTTGCAATGTCCTGGAATCATGTAATCATCATTTTGCAATCTTCTGACAAGCAAAGTCAATGAGGAAACCAGATTCACTTAACAACTATATTTCTAATTTAACAACTGTAGTGATTCACTTAAGAATCATGGCAAGAAAATTGTAATATATGGCAAAAACAACTTAACAACTCAATTGTGGTTGAAAGTCGAGGAATACCTGTATAATTGGAAACACCCTTTCAGAACTGAATTCAAAGCATTGCGCAGCTCCGTTTTACATGTGAAAACAAAATGTATTGTAAAAAATATTTTCTTTTTCTATAACTCTGGAAATATTTATTTAATAAACAACTGTTTCACATTCTTTTAATTTGGATCAGGATTTGCCAAAGTAGCAACACTGACTGATTATGAAAATGATGTTCATTCTTAGCAACCGCATGGCAACATATATATGATTTATTGCGTGTCATGTGTACGAAAAAAAATCAGGATTGTTTTTGCTAGTGACTTTCCATTTCTTCCTTGCATACTTTTCAAACTCAGTATAATACAGTAACATTTTTTGGGGATATTTTCTGTTAAAAAGTTAATGTAGATTTATGATATAACTTCATCAAATGTGAACAACTAATTAGACTTGATGTCATTTTTTTTTAAAATGAAGTCTCTGGGCAAGTAAAATGTAAAGATACAATTAACAACTTTTTCCAAGTAATAGAAATGGACCACACCCAAATTATGAACAATCTGCTGGCCGAGTGCTCAATTTAATTTACCAGGCCTTAATTAGATGCACAATTGATAGAAGCTTGAAATTCTATTGCCAAAAGTTTTTGATAAATAAAGTGCTGGCTCAATTGCAATTATCAAGAATTCATTAAGTGAAAATTATGCCAATTCTTAAAAACAAAACTTCCCTATAAATAGTTATATATTATTGCATTCCTGGGGAATGTGCTACAAATTATACTCTCCAGTTCATTACCTTGCAGAGAACAATTGTGATTTCACTTTATTTACGATAATTATAAGTAGATGTTACATGAACCTTTATCATTTATAAAAGTAATAACGTTTTCTCTTTACATAACTGAAAACTTATTTTTTTCCTGCCGGATTATTATAGGCATTTGCAACTTTAATTAAACAGAAGTCTAGTGCTATTTACAGAATACAACTACATGTGATGTTCACTTAACAATAAAAATTGAGACCAACTACTTCTCTAAGCTGTAAGTTCATTAAGTGAGACATCACATCGTGGTAACTTCCAATTTTACTGATAGATTCTTCATTGTTTCTGCTTGTGCAAAGCCAGCTTTGAAGCATGCAAATAGTGTGCATGTGAGTGCAGGAGGTCGCAAAGTCGTAAATTCCTGCTGGTTGCAAAGACCTGAAATTCTATCACATTAACTGTCATAACTAAAAACAGTGGCTAAACAGGGCAGTCATTATAGGAGGACCACCTGGTATAATGGTTAAAGCATCAGGGTATAAATTGGGCAACCATGAATTCTAGTTCTATTTTAGATGGAAAGCCAGCTGGGTGACCTTTCTCTCAGTCTAGGAAGAAGGCAATGGCAAACCACCTCCCAAAAATCTTTTCAAGAAAACTGCAGGCAGTCTTAGAAAATTGGATATGAGTGAATGGAGGGATGGACTCAGATCTGGCATTTATATCTTGCTGTTCAAAATTATTGAATTATTTCTTGTTTGAGCTTAATTTACCAGAGTTCTAAAGGTATGGCTAAAACAGTTTTTATCAGAAACACTATTGGATTCACTCAGGAGTTTCCAGGTCTTATCCATACTCACAATATTATCATTGAACAATAGTCAGTAGATTTTTTTCACTTGTTGTTTTCTCCCAAGTACCGAAGAGTTTGGGATGCTTCTTTTTACTACTGCTATTAAGTATATTGTTCTTTATCTATCTGGCCCAATAATTGAAGTATGGAATGCTAGTGGTATCACCATATCTGTTTTCACCATAATTTTATTGAAGTAACATTCAAACTGGCCTGGTCTGTCTAGACCAGGAGTGTCAAACTTAATTTCATTGAGATCTGCATCAGGGTTGTGTTTTACTTTGGGGGCTGGAGTGGGTGTGGCTAGGGTGGCCATGGCCCGCTTGATGTCACTCGCTCCAAGCTCCATTTTCACTGGCAGAAGGTGACAGGAGGCCTTCACACCTGAAAATGGAGCCTGAGAGGACTGGACACAGTCCTTCCAAACGCCGTTTTCTCTGGCAGAGGCACCTCGGGTTGGTCCTTTGCTGTTTCTAGGGTGACCCGGCAAGCCATATCTAAGCACTCCAGATCTGGCCCCCAGGAGCTGAGTTTGATAACCCTGGTCTAGACTATTTGTTGTAAATGTACATGTGTATGTATGTATGTTTGTATGTATGAATCTTGAAAAATGATTTTATATATGTGTACGTACGTATGTATGTATGTATGTATGTATGTATGTATGTATACACACACACACACATATATACATATATATATATACATACACACACACACAGATATATAAAAAACAAAATAAAAAATCATGCACATGCCCATATGTCCAATCATAATTGAAAAATGCTTTTCACATTAAGAGGAAAGAAGAAAGTTGCAGTGATCTTCAGAAGAGCTGGTGGATTCCAGGATCTCTGTGTTGATGCAGATGGCATTTTTGCTGCTGTTATTTTCAGTTGGTCTGTAATTTTGGGGAATCCTTATTTGGATCCTGGATTTCAATCCTGACAACCTGTCCTAGAAGCTTTCTTTACTGCCATACATTTATTAGTGATTTATTTTTAATATCAATATGCTTCTATTACCTTTTTAATGCCAATGATTATTATTATTATTATTGTTGTTGTTGTTGTTATTGTTATTATTATTTATGCAGAGATGTGTGTATAACATACCGTTCTGACTCCATTCTCAAAGGCCTGGCGTGTTAAAGAAGCTGGTCCATCAACTGTTTTTCCATCATCATCAGGACCCCAGCTAGCGCTGTAGATATGTATATGTTGTGGATTGAGGCTCAATGATTTTGCTTCTACCATGTCTGTAACATCACCATCTAACATCCGCACTCCTTGGTGGGGGGAAAAAGAAACCTTTGATTTGATATAATGCATTTATATGTCCACTTGGCAACAAATAATCTTATAAGAAACCAACATAAAATATTCACAATATATGTCCCCCAATTAAAAATAGCAGTAGTAAAAAGCAGTACCCCAAACTTTCCTTTTAACTGTGATAGCATAAAACAAATAATAAGTCTCTCTAAATAAATATTCTCAGTTCCGAATGTTGCTTAAGAGACTGGGTTGAATCCAATGAGTCTCTCCGGATATCTTGTTTCATAACTGAGATGTTACCATGAAGATGGTCCTCTCTTTAGTAACCACTCAATTTCATTTCACTAGCAGGAACATCTTGAGCACACTATTTGTTTAGGAAAGCTACTTCCAAGATATTAAAGGCTCTATGAATAAGAACCAAAAGTTCAAATTAAATCAGGAAATGAACTGAGACAAAGTGTAGTTAGGAAATGCACTGGCATAACAACATAGGAAAGTAAAAATAGACTTTCCCATATTTATATTCACCCACAAAATTTGCAGGACTTTGATCACTTAGACTTTTATTCATTATGTACCATTCTTTCTCTCAACTTTCTATCTATTGTATCTGCAAATACATAAAATAAACTTAAAAGTATTTACTACACTACATAGTAATTCAATGAAACATTAACCAGGAAAGTTTAAAAAATAATTACTAAATCAGAGATTTCCAGATATTCTCAGGTTGTGGTGCACCTATTAGTTCTAAAATTGTATGTGCCCCAGTAAATTTACTAAGTTAATAAGAGTTACATTCATTAGTAGGAAAAAAATTCCTACAGTGCTCCTGTCAATTTATTGCAACACCATGGGTTCCATGGAGCAGTTTGGGTATTAGGTATTAGGTTGTAATTAGTATTAGGTTGCTATTTAGTTAAAATACTTGCTAAAATAGAAATATTCTGATATGCTGGACAGGAATGGAATCAATCATCAATCATGCTGGCAAATTTAGAAAGACAGCACTGAAAAGGCCATTTAATCTTAGTTTAATTCAGATAGGAATGGATTGCAGAATCAACAGGCAGACAGTAGCACTGCTACTTCATATGTTCTACTCAGCAAGAAAAGAGCAATTGGAGATGTCACTGAAGAGATGTCATAATCAAAGAATGAGGTGACATCAGGGAAGCCTCAGAAATGATTCCTTCTTGCCATTGGTAAAGGACCCAGTGCTTGAACGCTTTTGTGATAAGCTGCTGGAACTCTTGCCTTGTATCAGTGATGGCGAACCTTTTTGTAAAGACGTGCCAGAATTGTGTACGTCCGCCCACACCCACAATGCAATGCATCGATACATGCATGGAAACCCCCCCCCCAATGGAAGGAAGTTTTCATCCTCCCCAGGCTTCAGGAAAGTCTCTGGAGCCATTTTTGCCCTCCCCAGGTTCCGGAGGCTTTCCTGAACCCTGGGCAGGGTGAAAAATGATCTCCTCTGGTCCTCTGGATGGCCAAAAATCAGCTGGCTGTGTGTGTATGCACTCTGGAGATGACATTTTGCATGCCATCAGATATGGCTAAGAATGCCACCTGTGGTAAGTGTGCCATAGGTTCGCCATCATGGCCTTATACCCTAATATAGACTGTTTGCATCCAGATTCAATAGTTCCCTGACTTCCTCTTCTCTTTCTTGTTACCTCAGTTGACTGCTGGACTTTGGTTGGGCAATACCTTGCCTCAATTGTAGTCTGGCTAGAAGGAAGTAAGCCCTACTTGACTCTCACACTTTTCAGGAAAAGACAGTAATTGCCTGTAAACAAAGCTCAACACAATTACATGCCTTTGGGAATGTGTGACACGCAAGCAAAGTGGCTAAATAAAACAAAAGAAATAAATGCTGAACAAGACTAGCATGATTCTTTATGATAAATCAGCAGTTTGAGTCAAAAGTTGTTCACTTCTCAAGCTCTACAGGAGGACTGACCCAAAATACCTGGAAAAAGGACCTGTTGTTCCTCCCAGAACTGGAGCCAAAGTGCTAGGTACAGCCATTTTAATCTCTAAAATCCTGTCAGAGGTTTTGTGTTGGAGGTATTAAATTGTCACATAATAGTACCAGTACTGACTAATGTTTTATTTTTGCAAGTGATGTAGCCACTTGCAAGCACAAGTTAAGAACAAAATGTATGACTGCTGTCACCAATTTTTTGGAAAAAATTAATTAAGCTATTTATAATTTGGAAATATTATTTCAATTAATTTCTAATCTAAAATACATTTTCATTCAAAAATGACATATAATTCTATCTCAGATCTTGATGACAACAGTAATTAATATGATTATGCTCTCTGATGCCCAACAAATGTGGGCATTTCAGAAGGAAAAAAATATTTTAAAACCATAATAAGAGACACAAACAAAAGAATTAAAAAGGCATAGATGACAAGAACTGCACAAGATGACAAGAACTAAAAAGGAGCAAACCCATACAATCCAAGCAGATTGGGCAAAGCAATGTAATTTCTATTATTTAATTAGAAATAATAGTTTCAAAGCGCATGCTCAGTGAACTGGTTGTCAGACCAGTTGAATCACATCACTGATCTAATATTTTATATTAGAATAAAATAGGTAAAAATAAAAAGAACCACCGGCATTTAAGATACAACTTCGGTTAATTTAAGGAGCCTCCATAACTAATTATCTAAACTGGGATTGAGAACTTAAAATCCATTAGGCTGCATAAAATCAATAAGGTGTGTTGTTATGATCCCTGAACATTCAGAGATTGTACCACTTATAGGCAATTTTAAAAATATTTTCCCCCTAAAAGACTAAAGAAGATGAATTAAATTCCACTAAGATTAACTCTTTGTTTTATCTTTTAAAGCATCCCAGTTCATAAGAAACATAGGGAATCTGATCACATTTTGGTGATCTGAATGCATCACTAACGTGCCATTTACAACTTTAAGATAATCCCCACAAATTACCTACTTCTGATCTAAAATTAGATGGAAGAGGGGGGTGCAAGTACCACAATCTGGCCTCACCTTTTCTGGCAGCCAAACTAAGGTTAATAGGGCTTCACAAGAACCCCCAGTTCTGTCAGGTTAGTGCTTAACTAATGCATTGCAGTGCTTAAGGCAGGAGTGTCCAAACTTGGGAACTTTAAGACTTGTGGACATCAACTCCCAGAAGTCTTAAAGTTCACAAGTTTGGACATCCCTGGCTTAAGGTATTGGTCAGGACTTGAAAGTCTGAAATTCAATCTTTGAAAGCTTACTGAATGATAATGGCCCAGTCACTACATTTTAATAACACAGATCTTTTCTTCTGGGGAAAGATTGAAGATGGTAATGCTAGATATAAGTTACTGCACTATTGGAGAAAAGGCAGAATACAAATCTAATAATGAAATGTACAAAATACTAAGAGCTTCAGTAAGGCATTTTTCTCTTTTTTTCTTTAAAGTATTATCATGCTTAATATACTATGGTTGAACTAATCCTATCCATAAAATTGCATATTTTGCTCAACCTTTTGTACTTTGAAATGCCTTTTTCATCTGATATTTGGAGAATGACATCAAAAGAAAAATCTGAATTTTCCTAAAGCTGTGATTATTTTACTTTTAAGGAAACCAATTGCAATGTCTCATCTAAATTTATACATTTCACTGTTCTTTGAAAAAGTTCTGTGATGTTGTTTGAATAAATGGATATTTGTCTGGTTTGAATGCAAACTGTTTACCCAGTTTAGATGACAAAAGAAGCCAAAATGAATCATAAATATCTATATACACAATAGCAATGGGAATAAATAATATTATGTATTACATATGTATTGATTGTATGTCATCATGTCCAAATGACTACAAAGATACATCTAATAACATTAATGCCTTCATCTATTGTTCGTTAAAAAGTTCACATATTAATAATTAATAAAACCTATTCCACATGTTTAGAAAATAAGCATTCAAAATCATTCTCTTCTCTGTCTCCGCCTGTCTCTGTCTGTCTCTGTCTGTCTCTCTCTCTCTCCACTGCTTCTATTAGCAGGTTTATATGAGCAATAATATCATCATGTACATCTTGCTTTATTTTCCTTAGGTAGATTTGGCAGATTGATTTGGCTCATACTAGTTCTGAATCATAAATCGATTCCAATAAAATAATAGAAAAACAAAGAACAAAATAAATTAATTTAGAGTTTTTATTCTATTTTTACATATGCATATTGGTTTCTAGCCTGATACCTTAACAAATATACAAACTGGCTCTTAGGATAGCTGATGCTGAAATATTTAGCCCACAAATAAAGTAAAAAAGAAGCAATTTTTCTGGACTTCTCTAGTATTCACTACTTTTTAATGAATAGAAAGGACATGCAACCTGAAGCACATTTAAGTGTATATATGGTGTGTGATCCATAATCAGTATATATATTGGTACTAAGATAAAAATTCACATTTTATATACCTCCCCACTCACCCCTTCTGTTCAGTTGTATATGATTATCAAAGGTTGCCTGGAAAAGTCCCTGCAATTTTCTTGGCAAGATTGTCTAAGCAACTGTCCATTGCCTCCTTCCTAAGACTGAGAGAAAGTGACTAGCCCAAGGTCACCCAGCTGGCTTTGTGCCTAAGACAGGACTAGAACTCACCATTTCCCATGTCGATGAAGTTTGTCATCCGGATAGAAGTGTCTGGAAGTTGAGTCATGGAAAGTCAAAAACTCAACTCATAAAAAGAAAGCGAAGGAAAGGGTAGGGCAGGGCAGGGCAGGGCAGGGCAGGGCAGGGCAGGGCAGGGCAGGGCAGGGCAGAGCAGAGCAGAGCAGAGAAGTCTAGTTGTGATGACTCAACTTCCAGTCAATGTCTCCCAGTTTCTACTATTATGCCTTAATCGCTATATTAAGTTCCAAAATGTATATGTTCTGATGCAAATGTTCATTCTTACATTTGTTGCACATGTAAAATGATATCAACTTTTGACAGCTTCCTTCAATAGGTATGTAAAATTTAATACAGACTACAATAAAGCTTATTGCTGTGAAATGTTATTAAGACTGTGTGAGGTAGGTGAGATTTGCCTTGAAGTGACACTTCGTTTTGCAAAGGCAATGCATTTTATATTGTTTAGGAAAAGAATGAACTCAATTTGCTTCAGGTCAACAAGCACCATTTGGTCTGAACTTTTAGTAAATCAAACAGTTATTTTGAGGGGGAGGAGGATTCCTTTTAGCACATGAAAATTAGAAGAGGCTTTTATACATGCAGAGAAGATATCAGCTATTTTAAATGCCAGAGAAAACTGCAGAGAAGTCCTCAAAGTAGAGTGAATCACTTTATTATTGGAAGAGACCATATTATTTAATGAACTTTCTTATGAACTTTTGTTGAAGCCATTCATCCCCTCAAAGATTTACACAGTACTAAAAGTTGTAGAAGGGAGATAAAAGTAACATAGCGTAGATAGTAATTTTACTAGCTATAGTAATTGCTTCATTATTACTGCAGTAAAGTAATAGTGAAGGTATTTTTTTTCTCAAAGAATGTATGCCATCATAAAAATAAGGCTTATCAGTCATGCTTAAGCATCTTTAAGTTATAATTAAATGCAAAAATAACACATAAAAAGAATAAATTTAACACTATAACTGTACATACACTTACCAGGGATAACTGCCTTGCTTACTGAACAAAGTGACTTCCTTTGACTTATATACTGCTTTATTAATTTTTAAGTATTATTTTTTAAATAATAATTACACTTACCTCCAATTCTGGCATTAAATGCAATTCCTACTATACAATGTGAGTTATTTGCTGTAGCTGCCACTTCTCCAGCACAACGGGTTCCATGTCTAGGAAGGGAAGGAAATATTTTAAATTAGGTGACATTATTGCAAACAGAAGTATTTTAAAAAAAATATTTTAACAAGTCAAATATGAGCAACCTAAATTTACTTCAGAAAAATTACTTGCACTGTGGGGATGAAATAATTGATTAGGTAAAGCAATGATTCAGTTTGCCTCACTGGAACAATTCTGGTGACTTCCATCTTGGCCTCTTCAGACCAGTGCTACAATTTCCAATTTCCGAAAGGTGCTTTTTCAAAAGGAAACTGGACTTTGTTTTTCCTTGAATACCATTCACTTCACACCCAAGAAGCTTCTTAACTTCAAGGAAAAACAAAGAATGTTGCCTCTTGAAAAAGCATCTTTGGGACAACCATGATCTGGATGACTGAGAGTCTCCATAGACAAATAACTTCCAATGCATTCCAAAGGTAGGTTGGGCATAGTTTGGAAGCACTTTAGGCCTCATTGAATAAGGCTCCTCTCACTTTTTTTGATAGTGTGAACTCTGCAGGAAAAAGCTGGGTTTGGTCTCTGAAAAGGTGAGATATAGTCATTTTACTTTGCTCTTAGAATAAGAGTTTCTCAAGGACTTCTTTGGAAAAAAGTCTTTCTTTCTCCAGGAATCAAGACTAGACTAATGGTCAGGCATATTAATGCCAAATAAGACAACTGAACAGTACTGATTTATAGTAAAGCATCTTTATATATAACCAGAATTTATATATGACAATAGTTTCATCCATAAATGTCTGCTTAAATGTAGCAGAAACACAACATAAGAATTGGGAACATAACACTGGGAATTGATGAGGTAAAGAACCATTATCAAGCAATTTAAGAAATTGCTTTTATGCTGTTCAGGTGGTAATTAAAGCTCATAGATAATCTGTAAAAATGCTTTAGTTTATGATATAAGGCTGTGCAATAGTTTTAATATCTTTTTGTTGCACATGAACAAAATTCTGGTGGCTGGAAAGAAATCAAGGGCCATATCTTATTGACTATGTGATCTACTTCAGTTTTAATATTTTTTATAAAGCTAGTCTTTGTGCAAGCAAAGCACCCAGGAACTTAGAACTACATAGAGACATAATGAACTGGACAGGTTGGCCCAGGTATCATTGGCTGGCAACATTATAACAATATAATTATCTAATAACTATCTGCTGCAGGTATATAATTCTTCTTTGAACTTTTAATAAATAAAAACTGGAGAATCGTATCTGCCATTTTTGCTCTCTTTGGTGGTGGATTTTGGATAAAACCTTGAATACTATGTACGGTAGTATTTTTCTTTGTCTTAAAATGTATTTTAGTTCATTTATTTTGCTTATTTACTCCCTCCCTTTATTTATTAGCATAAACATAAATGGAAGAAATAGCAGATGTATATTGAAATGTAATGATGACATTTTAAAAAACAGATCTGAAAAAGATAGGGAGTATATAAGATTTGCACACTTCCTCATTAAATCAGTTATATCCATTTTGTAGCTATGCCTCATCACCAGCTAAAATGAATGTAATATAGAATTATACATCCATTATTAATGTATCCAAATAGTAAACAAAATCACTTTTTCTATATGAAAAATATGTAGAAACAATCAATACAATCTTTTTGTAGTAATAAAACTTTGTCCATTTCAAAGGTGCATAATCAAAACTTTGAGCCTGCACAGTGAAATATACATACTTCAATAAAACAAGCTGAGGAACTCAAATATCAAAGGCTATCAAAAGGCTATTTAAATGGATATTTAAAAGGATATTCAAACTTTACAAAGTAATTACCGATAATCCTTTTGCTTGTTTATATGTTGTAGGAATTTAGAAGAAATCACAGTATACCATAGACTACCAATAAACTAATTCTTGAAGTATTGGGAAAAGACATTATCTATGTTTTTTTAAAGAATTGTAATTATCAAGAAAGTTATAATTTATATAATAACAATATAAAATCAAATCTGTCAGATGTGTTCCGCCATAAATCTGAACATAATAATAACATTCTCAATAGAGATTTCTAATCTGTTTTTAATGTACATATACAAACACTTATAACAATTTCCTCACAGGATATTATTGTTGTTTCAATGCTGCTCACTGTATTCTATCCCTCATATTATTTTCCTGAGATTTACATTGAATATCTCTTTCTTCTTCCACAATCTTTCCTCAATTGCAGTTCTACAGCTCTTGATATCTGACACTCCACTGTCTTTTGAAAATTAAAAAAAATACAAAACAAAATACAGTTTTATTCAATTTTTCTATGTCCCTGAAATTTGCTAGTGAGTTTAAGCCTCTTCAATATAGGAAACCTCAGGTGAGAAATCAGAAAGGAAAATGAAGAGTAAAAATGAATGTAATGATGAAAGATTAGATTGTAGAGGCAAGAATTTCCTATTAGATAAACCAGAAAACTAGTGATTTTGTTGGCAATATAAATAAAGCTCATAATAATGTGATCAACTTAGTCAATAGCAAAGATCAATATTTTCTTATGCTGATGTGATTATTTTTCAAGTTCTTTCTGCAATGAGGATATTCCCACATAATACACTAAACAAGACACTAAAAAGTGATGCTTTTTATACTGTGGAAGTTAAAGAATGCTGGCAAAACGAAGTCACAAATGTTCGTGTTATTAGCCATTTACCCCATGTACGTCAGCAATGTTTGTGCAGCTGTGTTGAAAGAATTTCAGGGGATTATATGTTATTTTCTTCTGTCTTCTCTGCTCATCTACCGATCCACCTGCTGCTTTGGATGATAACTTCCTTGGAAGTAGCAACAGCTCACAATAAAAAGAATAAGATTTTATTTACAGTTTATGAAAAATATGCTACCATAGCTTTTAGGAATATAGTAATAAAGTTATTTCAAAGAAGATTGAAATGAAAAAAGTGTGCATGTATGTTGAAAGAAGAAGTGTTGCTTATGATGAACAAATAAAGACTTTCTATAATTAGATACTAATATTTTAAAGTTTCTAAATATTCATTTCCCTATTTTGAATTCAGCATTCATGCTGAATCCTGGTTACATTTTCTTTGCTAAATAGAAAAAGGAAGAGATAAAATGTTTTATTTACAAATAGACTGTAAATAGACTGACAAAGTCTAATTAAGGGAACCAGAAAAATGTACACATTTCTCTAAAATTGCACAATGAATAAACAGACATAGCAAACTGTTGTTTTTAACTCTCTACACATACTTTTCCACATTCAGTAGTAATAAAGCAATCTTAGCTTCCTGTAAGACACATTGTGAAGCAGTTAAGTACACATTAAAGTCCACTGTCGTTAATGACAAAATAAAGAGAGTAGAGCAATAGATAGCTTCAGATGATGCTTCCACACAGCTGATTTTTGTTGTTGTTATTTAATAGGCAAGAATAATGTAACAACCGCTAAGTGAATTAAAGGCTTTGTGTGAATTACAGTTCCAATTCTTTGCAGTAAGACATCCAACTAAATAGCATGCATATAATCTTTCCCAATGCTTTTTCAAAAGAGGGGAGGGGAAATCACGTATTGCAGTCATCTGTATCAGTGAAAAGAGATATTTCTCATCTCTGGCACTGACCCTGATATTTTATAAAATAAGCTGAAGATATTTTGCTATTCTGTTACAAGAATATGCAAGAGTAAATAGGAGAAATGCCTTTTTTCAAAATTCTGAAATTCTCCTTTATTGAGAAGCTTAATAGTGCTATAAAACTTTGATTCAGGATATCTTGTGCTGTATCACTTATATGGTGTGCATATATTTCACATCTTGTTACAGATTCCATTTGTTCTTCTAATAGAGATTTTTTTTAAGAGAGATTTTACTTTATTTGTATGCTGCCCTTTTCCCTGAGGGAACTCAGGGCGGCTCACAATTCAAGGGAAGGGAAGAACAAACAAGTTACAAAACATAACATGAAGATCATACACCGTTAAAAAGCACAACAGTCATACCATTCAAGTGGGGCTTTAGTCTTTAGCCCTAAACCGGTCGGAACAGCCAGGTTTTAAGGGCTATGCGGAAGGCCTGGAGGGTGGTGAGGGTACGAATCTCCACAGGGAGTTCGTTCCAGAGGGTCGGAGCAGCCACCGAGAAGGCCCTCCTCCGGGTAGTTGCCAGTCGGCACTGGCCGGCAGATGGAATGCGGAGGAGGCCTAATCTATGGGATCTTATTGGTCTAGTGGAGGTAATTGGCAGTAGGCGGTCTCTCAAGTACCCAGATCCAATACCATGAAGGGCTTTGTAGGTGACAACTAGCACCTTGAAGCGCACCCGGAGATCAACAGGCAGCCAGTGCAGCTTGCGGAGGATAGGTGTTACGTGGGTGAATCGAGGTGCACCCACGATCGCTCGCGCGGCTACATTCTGGACAAGCTGAAGTCGCCGAATGCTCTTCAAGGGGAGCCCCATGTAGAGCACGTTGCAGTACTCCAGCCTAGAGGTCACAAGGGCACGAGTGACTGTTGTGAGAGCCTCCCGGTTCAGGTAGGGACGCAACTGGTGCACCAGGAGAACCTGGGCAAATGCCCCCCTGGTCACAGCTGACAAATGGTGTTCAAGAGTCAGCTGTGGGTCCAGGAGGACTCCCAAGTTGCGGACCCTATCTGAGGGGCGTACAATTTGACCCCCCAGCCTGAGAGATGGAACACTTGGCCAATTAGTAGGAGGGAAGCACAGCAGCCACTCGGTCTTATCTGGATTGAGTACAAGCTTGTTAACCCCCATCCAGTCTCTAACAGCCTCAAGGCTCTGGCTCATCATGTCCATCGCTTCATTGAGTTGGCACGGGGTGGACAGATACAGCTGTGTATCGTCCGCATACTGGTGGTATTTTATCCCGTGCCGTCGAATGATCTCACCCAGCGGTTTCATGTAGATATTAAAGAGAAGGGGGGACAGGACCGAACCCTGCGGCACCCCATACGTTAGGGGCCTAGGGGTCGATCTCTGCCCTCCGACTAACACCGACTGCGACCTGTCCGAGAGGTAAGAGGAGAACCACCATAAAACAGTGCTCCCACCCCACCTCCCGCAGTCGTCGCAGAAGGATACCAAGGATAACCAAGGGGCCCTCCTGGATCCACTGCCTCGGAGCGGCCGTAAAGGCGCAATCCGGTTAAGAGACTCCGTCGCTGCCGAGTTCCAAGCAGCAACAAGAGTCTCCGCCGGACTGCGGGTGAGGGTATCAGGAATAACCCCAAGCTCCGTCTGGAAACCCGAAGGGTCCATAAGTCGCCTGGGGCGGAACCACCTGGTCGGTTCCTCCTCCCTACAGTGGGAGTTTGGTCTACGAAAGTCAAGCCTCAGTAGGTAGTGGTCCGACCATGACAGGGGTAAGATCTCACTACCTCTCAGACCAAGATCACAACTCCACTGCTCCAAGAGAAATACGAGGTCGAGCATGTGACCCGCCGAGTGGGTTGGGCCCCGGATTACTTGGGTCAAGCCCATGGTTGTCATGGAAGCCATGAACTCCTGCGCTCCATCAGAGTGTTCACCGAGCGAAGGCAGATTGAAATCCCCCAGAACCATAAGCCTGGGGAACTCAACTGCCAGCTCGGCTACCGACTCGAGGAGCGAGGGGAGGGCTGCTGCAATGCTGTTGGGAGGCAGGTACGTTAACAGCAAGCCCACTTGACCCTTGAGGTCCAACTTCACCAGCAGGGACTCACACCCGACAAGCTCCGGAGCAGGGATCCTACGAGGTACTAGAGACTCTCGGATAACAATGGCCACACCCCCACCCCTTCCCTGGGCCCGCGGCTGATGAAGCACCTGAAAGCCCTCTGGGCACATCTCTACAAGGGGGACTCCTCCCTCCGGGCCCAGCCAGGTTTCAGTAATACATGCCAGGTCTGCCCTCTCGTCTAAAATTAAGTCCCGAATGAGAGGAGCCTTATGAACTACAGACCTGGCATTTAGCGACAGCAGCCTGAGACCAGGGTCCTGATTACTCACGCCATCTGGCCTTGGAGTGGGACTCATAGGGCCGGAAGGAGGGATCTCTGTGACGTAGCGAGCCCTCCTTCCCCGGTAATGGCCAGCCCTAAAGTCCCAGCCATATCTGCCCCTCCCTGTTAAGACCATAATGCTCCAGCCCACTCCCGTGTCCGTAGTCCCTCCACCCACCCCCATAGTCCCTGCGTGCTCCGGCAGGCCCTTCGAATCACACATCCTGAGGCTGGGATTGGGCCCAGGCCCCCTGATACTTCTGCAGAGGACTCAGTGCAGAGGGTACCTGGATGAGGTCCCACCTACTCAGACATACACAATCACGCAGCCAATCACTCCCCACTAACAGTTTAAAAACACAAAAAGTTACAACAATAATAGGGATTAAAAGAGTGGGCACATACAACAACAATCACACCATACACACCTCATTCATAAAATGCGGAGAGACTAAAAAATTGCGCAAATCTTAGATGGAACAATGTGAGAAGGGGGAGGGAGAGGTACTCCGCTCCTCTCCCTTCCTATGGCAATTAAGGTGACTAAGGTGGTTAAGAACCCAGCCACAATCCACAGAGGGTATGCAGAGGGGGAGGGTGGCGTTTCCCCTCCTCTGAGTTCCCTCCTAGAGTTTTAGAGTTTTAATGGCTGTTATGTTGGATGAAAAATGAATTGATTCACATTAAGGGAATAGATTCAATCTATCTCGATTAAAGGAATGCATTATATTAAATGGTATTTTTAATTTAAAAAAAGCCTAAGAATCAACTGTGAGTTCTCAGATATACAGAATGCAAGAGAATGTAATATATGTAGCTCATGATTGAACTGTTAAGGGCTTGGTGTTCTGTGAGCTTGATTAAATTCCATACACTGAATGGTCAGGATAGAATTTGGAATAAATAAATGGAAATCAGATTCATTGGTAAAATTAAATGATTCATAAAGTGAATATATGCATTTTTCCAACTATCATTGAAATATTAATATTGAAATAATAAAACAATATGTGAGCTTAAGTATGAATGAAAATTTCCTTGCTGTAAAAGAAGATATATTAAGAAGATATATTAATGTAATAATATAGGGAAGAAGATATATTAATGTAATACTAACACCAAGTAACCACATCTTTTTTTCTCATGAAAATATAAGAAATAAATTGAATCTATTTCTGATAGTTCAATGTATATTCTGTCATCTTGGAACTTAATTTTAACTCTGGTCAAATAAATTCATTTTATCTTTCTTCCATTTACTTTTAAATAGCTTGAACTTTAATACCATTAAGTTGATTTCAAAGTTAATTCCACAAGTTGATTTCTTGTCCTTTTTATCTTTGTCTCCCTTCAGGAACAACTTGAAGAAACTATTCTTGTAGAAGGTCTTAAATTGATGAAGTAAAGCATGGTTATTGTGTCCCATGCTTGCATTAAGGGTCCACTGATTATTATTGATGCTGCTGGATATTTATATAAACAAGTGAAGATAAAAATTTATATATGTACTTAAGTAAGCATACTTTTTAAAAGGGAGAATATAAACATTAAAAGCAAAATTTCAACTTGGTTGGATGAAAGCAAAGAGGCTTCGTGTCATGGCTTCAAAGAAGGCAGTGCAACACATTTAAATTACAAAGCTAAACAAAGCTGACACAATACCATCCTCAAGTCTCCTTCCTGCATTAGTTGGGGTGGCCGAAACTGACTTGACCCATCCATCTCAACTTCTGATGCAGCCTGGAGGAAAAGGATATAAAAATTCTGATAGATAACAAAAGGTTGGTCTTTTGATGGTGCTGACCAGCCTGGAAGATTCCGGGTTAAAAAGAAGATTATATTATCATTTGAGGGCAGTTATGTAGTTTGATTTTGATTTTGGCAAGCCAATGATGTAAGATAGTTGTGCTGGACTGAAAAATTAATGGCAAGCAACCAGGCCTCCTCTAGGGGTTGGCTTGTCTCATGCAAATTCTGTAACTGCTTCTGGGCATCTTGCTCTGAGAAAATGAAATAATCACAGTCCAATCGAGTGTGAATTACAGGGACTCCAATCAATAACACTGGGCACAAGGTTTTGCTCTGCATGATTGAATTGGCAAAAGGTCTGTCTCCTGATCCCTGCTTAGTAGTTACAGATATAATTGGATATCTCACTGTGTAAGAAAACTTCTCATCAGCTATAATGGTGATCTGGGCTGGTCCTCCAGGATTGCTTACTGACTCATAAGGATGATCTAGGGAGCTTTAGTGTGGAGGACGCCATCCAGCTGTTCCATTCTCCACTAAGAGAGTAAGCAATTTTCTATCAGCAATTGGAGAAACAAGGTCTATCAGTGACTGTGCTGTAACCATCATAACCAGTAGAGTCATCCTCAAATTTTCAAACTTATGTAGTATATCATCTTGTTCATCCCCTGGTAGAGAATAAAAAGCACCAATGAAGTCAGGCTCAGCTGGGTATGAAGTGTTTTCATCTAGTAAATGTAACCGACTCCAACAGCTTCGCTGTGCCAAATCTGGAGGTGGTGCAGCAGGAGCCTTGGAGGCATCTGGGAATGACTTAAAGTCTTTTTTTTTTGACCCAGCTGATAGAGTCAAATAAACGTTTGATCTTTTCACCACAAAGTCTCAACAAAAGATTCAAAAAAGCAAACAAAGCTAGATAGGCTCTCATCTTAAATAACATCAGTGGGCTGGTAGGTTGTTTCAAAGGTAGAAGAATCCAGAGCCTGTTTATGACATTTGGGTGCATTCAACAGCACATAGATCTATTAGCTATATTGGCAATTAAGAAGTTATCCTAGAGAAATTACTATTGTTCTCCTGGAATTAGCAAGTGATTATTATAAATATGCTGAGTGTGATCTGTTATGTCTGTAATAAATGATTTGAATGAGAAACAAAACTTCTGCAGCATCTGAAGGAGCTTTAATATGTGTGAAAAGCATCCCTTTTGTCTTATCATGAGTTACAGATTAGAACAAGTATTTGGATATTGTAGCATGTGTCAGATTGTTTTACTTTTTCTTTAATTGCTTTCTCTTTGACAATACATTTGACCAGGATAGGAAGACTAGGTGAATCAGATGCATCAGTCTTGACAGGCATAAAAAGTCCAGTTTCATGCTTTTGAATATATGTATCACATTTTACTACGTCCACTTAGTATTTTATGTTGAGAGCTACTCAAATATCAAAACCATAATTTGTACCATGAACAGCATGTTTTTCATAAACAAACTAACTTTCTTTCTTTCTTTCTTTCTTTCTTTCTTTCTTTCTTTCTTTCCTTCTTTCTCTCCCTTTTCTCTTTCTTTGTTTGTTTCTTTCTCTCTCTCTCTCTCTCTCCCTCCCTCCCTCCTTCCTTCCTTCCTTTTTTTCTTTTGTCTTTAAGCTTATTTTCAATTCCCTGAAGCTGGTATAATTAGTTGCAATGGTGACACACAATGAAAGCCAATGAAGGACCCGACTCTTATTTAGTAGTTCATCCCTGACAGATAAGGAGAGTCTGACAGCTTTTGCTTTTTCAGTTCTGTTTGAAGATCCTATTCTAATGAATTAAATTTGTTTAAAGGAGCTTTTGATTTACTTATTGATCCTTTTTGTGTTCTTCTGTCTTTTGGTTGTTTCTTCTTCTATATCCTCTGTTAAATCCATGCGTATATTATCAGACAGTCTTGTAAGTATTTTTTGAGCTTATTGTTTCCAAACAGCCTTAATGTCTTCTATAGACAAATAGTACTGCTCCGTTGTATCCATGGGTCTCTCTTCTCCTCCAATTGTAATCCTTAGTTTTCTCTGGTTTCCTTTGGTCAACCCCCAAAGTCCCTTGTTATGTTTATCTCCTGATTAGCAAAACTTTCCCCAAGGGGGATTTCTTATAGTTAATTTCAAATTTTTCACAGTCTTTTACAAAATTTTAAGCACTTCATAAAATATTATTTCAAGTGCATCTAGCCCTTTTATTTACTCGTTAACCTTCAAAGTCACCATTCCAGTGCTCCTCTTGTTTTCCAAAATATATATTTTTAATCCTTAAACTTATACAAACTTTATTCATCCAAGATAAAAAGAAATTATTCCTGCATGATGAAACTTGTCCTTCAGAAGGTTCTTAATATTCAATAAATCAATAACAAGCAAATTCCTAAGTAGGTAAGAGATAAAGCAGCTGAGCACAGGATCTGTTTTGAAAGTGCTGAACCATGACTTAGGCAAGTTAATTTTCAAATGACTTCCAGAGTTCTCAAACCTTTCAGAGATTGCTATTTTGTGATCACTGTGTAGGCAAACTCTGTATGGAGGAAATTTGTTGGTGGTCCTAGTCCTCTCCTCCATATGGGGAGAACTTCAAGGAAGTTGATTAGTTCGCCAGCAATTCTTATTGCAGTGGTCATCCATCATTGCTTTCCTGGAAGCCAACATGTGTTCATTATCAAAATAAGTTGTGGTTGGGATATTTCAAGAGTAAAGAAATATTTCTGATGCTGATGTCTTGCAACAGGCAGCTAAAACTTGCTAGAAATCATACTAAATACTAATCTTACAGAAATAGATATAGAATGTGATCATTTTCTAAACATGGTTCCAGTCATTATAAATTATCTGCATGTAGGCATGCAACTTATGTTCCACCTTTTGTCCAAAATAGCACAAATTGTGTTTCCTCTTCCTACTTTATCCATTAAAGAACTTGTGAATTAGGTTGGGGAGAGAGTGAAGGAAACCGAAATGTGAATTTCCTTATTGCCAGTTCAACAGTATTTTTAGAAGTTTTCATCCATCACAACAGGAAACTGATACAATTTGTTGCTCAATATTACAATGAGAAAGAATGATTAGTCTACTATTTAAGTCATGTCTATCTCCACGTAAATTAAGTTAGCTAAACTGAGATAATACAACACAAAAATACACATATTGGTCATCCATCAATATTTTGATGATTTATGATCCAACTCTCAAATTTTATGACATAAGCTTATATTCATATATGAAGCAGCTACATCAGCACAAAATCCTAAATGATAATATTATTCTGGCTCTTCAGAACTGTCATCATGATAAGATTATTTGCAGTAGGTTTTATTGCTTCATTTTTGAACAACAATTCTGGCAAAAGCCTGATAAACCAACCATCTTTTTGCATGTGAATATATAAATATGTACAAAAAACAGGAGGGAAATATTCATCCTAACAAAAAGTAACAACTGACCCTTCAGAAAGTAATACAGATTCTCATCTCAGCCTATATGAAGCAGTTTAGTGAAAGAATCTATTAAAAATGTTAAGATCAGAGTTCTATTTCTGAGATAGTTTTCATTCTACCTGTTTGGTTGATAACCCACCAATCCAAATGCTGTCACCATTTATTTGTTTGACAACTTTTCTATTCCTACAATGGCAGGCATACTTCATAACAGGAATATTACAAACCTTTTGAAAAGTAATTCTTTGTGACTGGTGGAAAAGTGGCAACCATACAGAGAAGCAGTAAGATGCAATTTTTATAATCCTATTTTCTCTCTATAACTCACTATGCAAATCTGCTCAGAAAGGTCCCTGATTTTTCAGAATAAATTTAATGGGAAGATGTAAATGTTCTTCTACCCGTGGAGGTTCTACCATTGGATAATTTTTAAAATCATTAGCAAAAATTTAAAAAAAATATTGCCAGGGGAGTTATGCTGAAAATAAATATTTTAATGTTTTCATCTTTAAGTTATTTAACATCTTCTCAGGCAATTCATTCTGTAGATTAAGCATATCATTCTAAAAATAAAGTATATATAACTTAATTTACCCATAAGCACATTTTAATTTAAAACCAACAGACTTAACATCTACCTTCTGTAACTATACAATGGACTTACTTGTTTTCATTGCTGGCATCATACCGAGGCATGGGGTCAATATCATTACCATTGACATCAAAACTGGCATCTGGATCCTGTAACCAACAGTGAAGTAAGATGGAAAGAGAAGGGACAGCAGAACCTCATTAATTAGCTATTGATTCATCTAAATTCATAAACCTCAGCAGGTTTTTACAGGCATGTAATTAGGTTAACTAAGATTCCTGTGGTTTTGTATGGGATGCTTGACCAAAACTAACAGTTTAATTGTATTTAGGATATAGAATTGTTCTTAAAGCATGGATCTTATGAGAGCTAGATGACAACAAATTCATAATCTGAGGACTGCGAGACTGAAGGTATGTCATACATTAATATAGAATCTATTTTTAATAATTACATTTTAAGTTATATTGTGTATAACTTGCTTGTGGTATATTGAATTGAATTGAATTGAATTTATTATATTTCTATGCCACCCTTTTCCCCTAAGGGGACTCAGGGCGGCTCACAATCCAAGTCAAGGGAGGGGGTAGAGATAAGGAATAAAAAAGACGAACAGAACAACACACAATTTAAAAGCACACAACAATCATACCATTCGAGGGGGGGGGGGGGCGAAAGCTCTTTAGCCCCAGGCCTGTCGGAACAGCCAGGTTTTAAGGGCTTTGCGGAAGGCCTGGAAGGTGGTGAGGGTTCGAATCTCCACGGGGAGCTCGTTCCAGAGGGTCGGAGCAGCCACAGAGAAGGCTCTCCTCCGGATGGTCGCCAGTCAGCATTGGCCGGCGGATGGAATTCGGAGGAGGCCTAATCTGTGGGATCTAATCGGTCTATTGGAGATAATTGGCACTCCCAGAAATTTCAAAAAAAGATGGCCAAGGATAATAGATGCTGAGATCATTAGAAGCATTTTAGAAGCATTTTAGAAGCATTCTAGAAGCATTCTAGAAGCATTCTAAAAGCATTAGACTTCATTCTTAAATCATTAGAAAGACTGTAGGTTAACTGTAGTTACCGACAATATATGTTTTAGAGGGAATCTCATTTCGTAATACAAACATATTTATTCCTCTTCCCTACCCATTCACCCTGGTCAAATTTCCAAGTGTTTTGCTCCTAGAAGCAAAAGTGGAACAAGCTCAGAATTTTGCACTTATTTCACCCCTACATTTGACGGCTGCCCTTCACGAGGTCCTTACAGTTTACTTTTGCTTGGTGCTAATGGCAGCCCCAAAGAGGATTTTTCCAGTTTTTGCCTTGCAGGATCAATCTTTTCTGCAAAAAGCTGCTAAGCTACATTTCTTACACCAAGACAACTATCTAGTCCCTACTCACCTCATCCACCAACCCACACTGGGGGAAGGCTGTTGGAATGGTACCTCACATTTCCTTCTCTGATTATGCTTCCCCCCTTCCTTTTTGGAATATAGGAACTTTTTTGTATCACAGCTTTATTCCCCCAAAGCCCAAGTCAAGGAAGGTATACAAAGAGGGCCACACTTTGCTCCTCTTCCCAGCTGTTTTGTTTTGTTTTGTTGTCAGGGAAGAGATGAAAAAGAACCCAAAGAGAGGTACCTATCTGAGATACCCATAACTACCAATCTAGTGATGAGGTAATGTTTAGTCCTGGCAGCCTCATCTCCACCACTTTTGTGGTGAACAAATGGGCAAGCTGCAGCCATTGGTTTTGCTTTCCTCAGCAGCTACAGTGTAAGACTGTAGAATAAATCAATGGTGGCAACCTCAACTCTCTCTCTGCCGGACAGTCCTTCTTTAGCTCTATAAAGAAGCACAACTAAACCCTTAGATGGTAATGCTAGGTAGTCCAACTTTTCCACCTTCCATCTTGTCCCTAGGTGGGCTGAGAGAAGTAGATCAAGGGAGATTCTTCATGTTTGTGATCCATGACTATCTGCTCATCCCCTCTGTAGAAAGTCATACGTGTTTGGAAGGAAAAGTTATGAATGAAGTGCTGGGGACAAGTGAGTGCATGCCAGCATGGCATGATTGATAAATAGCAATAGCAATAGCAGTTAGCTGAAGTTGCTGCAGTACTGCACGCTAACCACTGCATATTCAGGCTACAGAGAATAAGATGTAGGAGGGCTGCATAATGCCCATTTGTTGCAACTCCTGTACTTAGCAATTATTTCTGATTTATGAAAAATAATTGTCTTAATTAAAATAATTTTCATGTGATTCTAAGCTTCTTCATATAAATCATTTTCAACACATATTTATTTCCAACCTGGATTACCTTCATTCTGGCTAAAAGACCTAGCTATTTAAGTGACTCTAAGAGAACATTACTTGCCTAAAGGAAATATCTCCATGTGTTGATAAAGGATTTGCAAACACAACTTCAATTATAAGCCTATTTTGAAAATGATACTAAACATACATCAATTACTCTTTTTCATATCTTTAAGGGGTGTAATAGGTGTAAAATGTGATTTTATTTTCTCCACTTTTCCTGTAGAAAACAGCTGTTTTTTAGTCCAAATGATATAGATGAATGAGAGGGCAATTTGTATGCATGTGCAGTTCAGGCCTGATTTGACTTGTATTGACGATCTGAGATTCAAGGGGAACATGATTTCATTTGAGTTTGTGACTCAATAGTTGAAGGCAAACCAATTCAATTCAAAAGTTTGAAATTCAATTTTTACAAATGTCATGGGTTATAATGAGAAAGCATCGAAATGTCTGTAAGTGAAATCTTACAACTGGCCAGATTAAAAATTCTGAGAGATGAGAATGTGAATAAAGCACAAAGCACTGTCATTTCAAAAGCGTTCCAATACATACAGTATAATAAGATGATGCAATTCAGTGATTAGGAAAGAGAAGAAGACAGTTAGCTGCAAAGCGGCTGGAATTCAATTACAGTGGGGATGAGTGCAAGTTGGGAGACTTGAAAAAAAAGGTTTAGGAATAGATCATCATGTAGAATATCTATGTGAGCACTAAGGGATGGAAACAACTTGATGACAAATAATGTCAAATGTCAGAAAGGCTATCATATCATTCAGCATGACCAGGTATGGAAATGAAGTTGCAATATTGTCTATTGTTTATAACAGTTCATAACTAGAAGAAATGCCATTGGATATGTAGCAAGTTTTGACAGTATTTCATAGCCATTTGGTTTGCTTGGTTGTTTCAAAGGACAACCCTGTTTCAATTCACAAATTTGTTTTGATTTGGTTTGACAGATGCTTGATCAAACTGAGGCACTCCTTTGAAACTCTGTGCACACATACTTTTAAAAAAATCACTTACATTATGACAATATCATTTTTTTAGTTCAAATAATTCTGGATATAATAAAAACTACAATGATGATGTCATGTGCATTTTGATGTCTTTTCAAAAATGATGAAAATTAGGTCATGATGCACATGCACTTTATCTTCCCTGGAAATCCTTGATACTGGGTGAAATTGAAAACATTTTTATGCTGATAGATCATATCCTGTCTCTTCTCCCTTTGCTACCTTTTTCATGCTCTCATATTCTATGCTAGAATGTGAATGGATTGTGTAAAACAGAAGTCAAGGGTATGCAGTGGGTAAACCATGAGAAATAATATTTTTCCTAAATATTGTCAGAATATTCAGTTTAAAGTTAATTTATCTTTATCAGCTTAATTTATCTTTCGATATCCCCCTTCCATCTTTTTAAAAATAAGTAGCAGAAAAGAAGGAGGGGAATATAACAGCTTTTAAATTAATCAGTAAAAATCCTGAGTTGTACTGAACCAATGCAGCAAATGTCCTGCTCTAAGGTAAAAATAATTTTCATGAACTGCTTACAAAATAAGTTGTTCTTTTTCATCTTGCTTTTTGTAGGATGACAGGCTTAGAATGACACTGAAGAATGCTCAGTGACTTGGCTTGTTGAGAGACTGTGGTTTGTTATGTATGATCATTGGATCTGTGGATATCTGAAGGGCTGGCATCGTTAATTGGCAAACTTGGACTACTCTGGGAAGGAGCTCTCATCAATGGCAGGTTGTGACTTGCAGGAGCAGCTAGTTATTAAGCAGAAGCAACAGAAGAAGCTGGCATGATGAGATACATTACCACGGAGACTGGCAAACCACAGAAAAACCCTAACCCTAACTGTCAGCTTGGTATTTGTTTATTCACTGCTGAGAACCTTCTGCTTGTTCAAATCATGTGAACTTTAAAAGAAACGCTTGAGCTAAGAGACTATATTCTAAGTGCTACGAACTGAATTTAAAATCAGTTACGTTGCTAGTATTTGCATGGCCATATGTAATTCTATTAGAAAAAGCAAGAATGAAGCTAGGTCACATTCAAGAAACTAAGAGAGGGAAAGAGACCCAAAGCAATGCTTGTTTTGCCAGACAATATTGTTGTGATAGGCAGAATTAAATGAAGTGATAAAACTGATTGGTCAGTTACTTGGATAAGTGTTTGAGATTGTAACATATCATTCAAATTTCATTAGTATTCTCCATACATAGAAATGAAGTTACAACATTGTGTATTGACTATAACAAGCACGAATGCTATCCAGTTGGTTTGGATAAACCAATTATACAACTTTCTTGGCTTGACTTGGGTCAGGAAGCTGAGTCTACATGCCAGTTCCATGTAGCCCAAGCATGGTGCTTTCTGCTCATCTTCTATTTTCTGCAAAGTGCCCTTCATAACAAGAGACGACTGTGAAATTCAGTTTACATTGTATTTTTATAGGTTGCAAGAAGCTTTAATTTACCCCTAGTTGAATGGTGTTTGTGCGGGGGGTGGGGGAATGGGGTGGGGTGCGTACTGAATAAACACTGCAACTTATCTTCTGTGCTTGGAGGTTGGGAAAAAGAAAGAATGGGAGCAGGAGCTTTTAATATATATATTGTGAAAAAGAAGTAACTATTCAAGGAATTAAACTAGTTGCTGCCTTATTTGTTTATATAACACCCCCAGAATTGGAGCAATGAAAAAAACCCACTGATATGCTTCAAAGCCACAGTTGAGCTTACTGATTTAAAGAAGGTCTTCTGGTTTCTGATTTCTGGTTGTTTATTGAATTCTATGTGTGTCCTGACTAATACGTTCTGGCAACAAAAGTCAACCATTCTTCAACTGAACACATACCAAGAAAGAACTTATAACTTGCTCATAAATATAATTTCTAAAAATCTTATATGCGTAAAACAATTCTTTAATATTCAATATGTTAGAATAGAGTTGGGAAATATTTTTTTTGGCTAAGGACTGGATGTTTTCAAGGACATCCAGGAGAAATGAGTTACTTTGGAAGGGTGTGTGGCATAAGTGTGACTTAAACCTTATAAGTTACCTAATTTTTATTACAAGCATCTATGGCACATTAAATCTATAACATTTTACTTCTTCCTATTCTTTCTTCTTATTTATCGATATATACACCTATAGGTATAGTGCTTGTAAAAACATAAATTTCACAGAACCAATCATTTCTCTAGACACTTTTAGGAATCTGATGTCAAATCATTTCAAAAGCATTCATTGTAGTAAATTATCGTAGTGATATGGTTAGCTTGCCTGTGGCTTAATGTGCTATATGAACCCACCATTATGGTTTTAAAACCCATGATTTATACCTAATATCTAAACACCCTGCCAAAGCTGTTTTCTAAAAATAGCATGATTGATGTGAGTTTAAGAGGAATCTTCATTATAAAGATTACAGTTGAGAATTTGATAGGCAGGAAGTTATCGTAAGTTATCATAACTATATCAGAAAATGCTAGTAATAAAAATCTAAACAAAATGGTAAAATTGAAATATTCGTTGGCAATGCGTATTAATGCATCATATGATTTAGCTCCTCAAATGTAAATTGATAAATTCATGATGAAATATATATAGCTTTCTAGTAAATATACTTTCAAGTGTATTTTAAGTCTAAGATATATTCAGTAGATAGGTAAGAGAAATGTTAATATTTATAAGCTTGAGAATAAATTGAAGTCAACTAGTTTATAAAACAAGACATTGTTGCACAAAGTACAGAATGTGCTAATAAGAGAGATATTAATAGTTAAGAACTCAATGCACAAAGAATATAAACAATTGATCACTTCACTGGGTTGCTCATTCCTGACCTTGCTTATAGTTCAGTTATTTTTAATTTCATAGTAACTTCCCCAGAGTACTACATGAATTACACCTTGGTCTACAGATACAGTTTGATTGGATTCTTGGATTTCAACCTCTGCCTTTGAATCCACTTGTTTCTCTAAAGATTCTATCATCATTCATATATAGTATATATCTGTGTGTGTGTGTGTGTTCCAGCACAACTCTGAAACCCCTCGAGTAATTTCAACCAAATTTGGTACACATATTACTTATTCTCTGAAAAAAATACTGTGGGGGGTAAGATACCCCTAACACCGCTTGGGCCTTAAAATGGCTTCTATTGTACTGCTGTAAATGGCTTCTATTGTACAGTGCAGTGGAATCGCCATGATAACGGCTTCAAAGTACTCCCCAAGTGGACTCCCTCCAGTAAAGGGAAAAATCCATTAGAAATTATAAATTATGTTTGGTCTAGACATTTTCCCCCTATAAATAAAACCCAGGCAATGCTGGGTTATCGGCTAGTTTTGTATAAATACACAGGCATGTTTCGTGTTTTATTACTGCCTTTGGATCACGGATTGGAGGCAGTGCATTATTAATTAGGAACAGGTTCTGCTGCCTTAAGCAACATGTACACTCACATAATTCTGCATCAAGTCTGGATGGTTTCTCTCAATGCCATCGTCCAAAATGGTGATTACAATATTCTTTCCAGTGTAGCCTCTCCTCCAGGCACCAACAATATTCATATCTGACTGACAAAGATGTGTATTATCACTGCAATGCTAGAAAAAAGGGAGGGAACAAAACAAAGATTGTATGTAAGTGATTAGTTCACAAATGCAAGGTAAATAAATATTAACCTTTTCATTAGCATAATCAAATAAATTATCAATATTTAACTATACTAATTTATTAAACAGGAGATTGAAAAATTAATCTCCTAATGAACAAGCAGCAAGGTAACTTTAATGAATGACAAATGAAATGAAAATGACTCAAACTCATTAATTCTTTTGAGAATCCTTTTTATATGGATAAATAGTTATACATTCCTAGAAATCATCCCAACAATTATAAAGGTCTTTTCTGAGTATTCCTTACCCTTCTGGGAATCCAGAAGAATTTTTCAGTATTCAACATGGCAAAAGTAGACCATGCCTGTACAAAATAGCATGGGAACACATACACACATGGACACAACCTCATGGACAAATGCTTATGTGTGGTATAAATGGGAGAGTATGGATAGTTATGTACTACATCATCTATGAAATAGTTACATAAAATCTTATTTAAATTCTCTTATATTTGCAAAAGGAAGGAAAAAAGCTTTTGGCGTGTTTAGTGCAGCAGCAGCAAGAGATGAATCTGTAACCAAAACAATTTCTGTGTAAAACTTCAGCTTAAATAGTTTGTTGAACTGAAGCGGACTATAACAGCAAAAGTTATTGAAGATTACTTTAGGATAAATGAAAATTGAACCATTTGTATTTTATTTTGTATGGTGCTCAGTTACAAAGTAATGAACAGACAACTGTGCTTTTATTATCCCCACCCTATCACTTAACCCTGCAGAGAAAGTGGCTCCTTTTAATGAGTATCCCATCGAGGCTCTCGGTGGTCGTGCTTTGTTTCAGCTTCCCTGGACTCAAGGGGAATAAGCAGGAAAAGGAAAAAAATAAATTCTTAGAACTAGTATCATAGCAACACATACTAACTACAAGAGTTCTCAGAGTTCCTTCATTCTTGTTTTCCTATCCCCTTTCATTCTTCCACTCACAGCTCTATATAGTACAGCAGAATATGCTAGTATTTTGAAATGTGTAAAGGTGGCCAATAGGCACCTTTAGGCAATTCTTTCTTTCCTCTCTACAACTTCACACAATCAATACATTTATTTACTTAATGTTGTTGAAAATGTCTCTGAATAATGTATGTGTAAATTGTATTGTATTAATTGTTTGCCAAATTAAAAATGAGCTAGCTAAATGAATTGTTTCTCTGATTTCTCTTTCCATGAAATCTCCCAGTTCCTTAAAAAAAACACTTACATAGGGGGTAAGGCGGCTAATTGTTTTCAGTTCTGATTTAGAGGGAAAATAGTTTTAAAGGA
Organism: Thamnophis elegans; assembly: GCF_009769535.1. Taxonomy (NCBI): domain Eukaryota; kingdom Metazoa; phylum Chordata; class Lepidosauria; order Squamata; family Natricidae; genus Thamnophis; species Thamnophis elegans. The sequence continues at coordinate 79,882,829 of NC_045543.1, read as the reverse complement.
ATACAGTTATCATGCATTTTGTGAGATCAACAATTAAGACCATAGTTGTGAAGGTTCTTAGGTGAGGCCATTGCTAAATCTATGATTACTTAAGATATTAAACCATGGGGTACTGAACACCTTCCTTCCTTCCTTCCTTCCTTCCTTCCTTCCTTCCTTCCTTCCTTCCTTCCATCCATCCATCCATCCATCCATCCATCCATCCGGAAGCAATCTTTTGCATTGGCCCTTCAGGCCTGCCACATTTAATGATATGGGAAACTGGGAGGGGGGATTATATGGAGTATGGGAAGTATAGTCAAAATAACATTCCTTTCTCAGAGACTCAAGGACACTTTCCCTGCACCTAGAGTGGTGTGACTGGGAGGTATCTCCAGTTGGGATGGTACCTGATTGGGCCATGTGATGGACATGTGGTTGCTGGGCAGGGACTTTCATTTGGGTGGGGAAAACCTGGAAGCTTTCAGATTTGGGTTTTCCCAGATGTTCCAATGGGACATCTCTAATAAAATGGAACTTTGAGGAAACTCAAGCCTTGGGATCTTCTTTTGTTAGGGGTTTACTTGGAACCCTGACACTTTCCTCCCTCCCTCCATCCATTCAATTTGATGCAAAACTATTGAAGATGTAGTTCGATAGTTAGAGAAATCTTTCATAGTGCTATTCCATGGAGATAAGCATTAAAATAAATGGATCTCTGTTTCTCTCTCATAAAGTTAAAACAATCCTCCCCATGTTCTCTTGCATCCTCATTTTTCATAGAAATTGATTCCCAAATTGATCCTACTCCCCAAAGAAAGAAATCCATGCTCAGTTTCCAATCCATGAATATGACTCCCATACCTAAAACAGGCAGAAAATCCTCCTTTGGTTTTTCACCCCCAAATTCATGGGCCTTGGCTTCCAAGTTTTATTTACACTGGGTGATAGAAAACTCTGCCTATAGGAGCTCACTGAGAAAAATGACACTTTTGCTCTTTTGCCTCAGACAGGCCCTGTGCTTTGATTTGTAGAGAAGGGTGTGAGATTATAAACCCTGTTTCCTTGAAAGGATTTGGAAACCTGCCAGAAGACAGTTTCTCTTTTCTTTTGTGATGTCAGCAGGCTGTCCTTGCCTGAACCTTTTCTTCTTCAGCAATAGCTTTACTGCCATTAGCAAGCTTTCCTAACGTACTTGCAAACAGGCAAAATACATCCACACTAAATCAAATATCCATGAATCTATTCAATTTTTTAAAAGTTCACTTTGACACAAGAAACAAGCTTAAGAAAATAATAAACGGACGGTCTATATTAGTATTTTCAGAAAATATTGACTAACTTCACATATCCAGTGAGCAAGGGCACAGTCATAGATGGACTTTTGACCCAGAAGCGAACTGGAAATTAGCGCAGGTCTCAGAACAGAAGTGCAACATTGGCCACTGTAGGGAACCCAAGAATTGTCCACACAGCTGCTTTCTGTGCCAGCTGCAGCTTCTAAATCCATTTTGTGGGTAACCCTATGTATTCCTATATTTCAGATTGGTGGTAGAAGGCTAGTGCATGGAGGATGCAGCCCTATTTGGGATACAGACAGTATTATAGCATCATTAGCATAAGGGAGAAAGGAGAGTGGTTTCCTGGCCAAGGGAAAAGAGTTGAATTCAGCTTGAACAATATCTTTGACAACAACAACAACAACAACAATTTCTGGCTCAAATATCTGAACAGTTTACATGCAATATTGGCCAGGCAACTGAATGAAATTTTACAAAAGGACCAAATTGATGAATGGTTGACAACTGGAAAAACATACTTGATTCAGAAAGATGCAACTAAAGGAACAACACCTGAAAACTACAGACCAATAACATGCTTGCCAACAACCTTCAAATTACTCACAGGCATTATTGCAGATAACATGATGGATTATTTGGAAACAAACAACATCTTGCCAGTAGAGCAAAAAGGCAACAAAAGAAGGAGCAGGGGCACAAAAGATCAGCTTCTAATTGATAAAATGATATTAGAAAACTGTAAGAACAGAAAAACGAACTTGAATATGGTCTGGATTGATTTAAAAAAGGCATTTGACTCACTGCCACATAGTTGGATCATAAAATGCTTAGAAACATCTGGCATTAGCAAAAATATTACATCCTTTACTGAAAAGGCGATGAAACAATGGAGAACTGAGTTGGCAGTAGGGAATGAGATCTACGGAATGGTTAATATCAAGCGAGGAATTTTCCAGGGTGATTCACTTTCACCTCTTCTCTTCATCATCGCAATAATCCCACTATCAGTAATCTTAAAAAAAAATGAAATTAGGCTACCAAACAGCCAAAGAAGCTGAAAAAATTTCGCATTTACTATATATGGATGATTTGAAACTCTATAGAAAGTCAGAAATAGAAATCCAATCATTGACAAACACAGTCCGAGTATTCAGCACCAATATTTCAATGCAGTTTGGCATGGAAAAATGCGCCACTGTATCCATAAAAAGGGGCAAAATCACTGCATGTGAGGGAATTGAAATGCCCAATGGTCAACTAATTAAATGCAATGAAAATGAAGCCTACAAATACTTAGGCATTCTGCAGTTGAATAACATCAAGCATGGAGAAGTAAAAACTATTGTCAGGCGAGAGTACACCAACAGAGTTAGGAAAAATTTGAAATCTAAATTGAATGGTGGAAATACAATCAAGGCCATAAATACCTGGGCAATACCAGTTATAAGATACACAGCTGGTATAGTTAACTGGAGACAAGTTGATTTGGACATTTTGGACCGAAAAACCAGGAAACTAATGACAATGCACTACAGTTTACATCCACATGGTGATACTGATAGACTATACCTGCCCCGAAAATCGGGGGCAGAGGATTATTACAAGCGAAGCAAACAGTTGAAGAAGAAAAACATGCCCTGGCTGATTATTTAAAAGAAACTCAAGAAAAATATTAATCGAAGTAAAGAACAAAAATCTACTGAAGGCCCAACGGACGAAACAAGAATACAGAAAAGAAGTGATAAAATCAAGAATGGAGAGTTGGCAGAACAAAGCACTGCATGGCCAATTTCTGGGAAAAATAGAAGATAAAGTGGACAGTGAACAAACTTGGTTATGGTTAACAACAGGTACATTAAAGAAAGAAACAGAGTCACTAATCCTGGCTGCGCAAGAACAAGCTATCCGCACAAATGCTATTAAGGCCAAAATCGAAAAATCTTCTGATGATGCCAAATACAGACTTTGCAAAGAAGCTGATGAAACTGTTGATCACATACTCAGCTGCTGTAAAAAAATCGTGCAGACTGATTATAAATTGTGGCACAATTCAGTAGCACAAATGATCCATTGGAATTTGTGCAAAAATTATAATATTAAAACAGCAACAAACTAGTGGGAACATCAGCCTGAAAAAGTCACCGAAAATCAGATGGTCAAGATCTTGTGGGATTTTCGCATACAAACGGACAAAATACTGGTGCATAATACACCAGACATCACACTGGTTGAGAAATATAAGGTCACAACCATAGACATCGCAATACCAGGTGATAGCAGGGTCGCCGAGAAGGAACGTGAAAAAATCGCAAAATACCAGGACTTAAAAATCGAAATTCAACGACTATGGCACAAACCAGCAGTGATAATTCCAGTGGTAATTGGCACACTGGGTGCTATTCCAAAAGCACTGGAATTACATTTAAAACAGTTAAAAATTGACAAAATCACCATCAGTCAAATGCAAAAAGCCGCACTGCTTGGATCTGCACGCATATTACGAAAATACGTTACGACGTCCTAGGCCCCTGGGTGGGGCCCGACTAGTAACCAATGCCAAATCCAGCGAAACAACTGGCCGCTGTGATACAATTCTGTTGTTGCGAATAATAATAATAATAGGGGGAAGGATACATCTCTGTTTATCTCTCCTAGAAGCTGGAATTGGGCCAGTTACTTTTCCAGTTTTTAATAACTGTACCTACATTGTAATGCATTGATGAAACATCATGTTTAATATCAGGAGCTTGTAGTTAACAGAAGAAGCTGTTAATTTTTGCTATAGTTCTCTGAATCTATTCTATGAAAGCAACTTAAAGATCACCTCAGGTGGTTTAGCATTTTTTTTTGCAAAGAAAAGATGCAAATTGTCTATTTACTGCAGGATGAAGGCCTCTTCCACATATTTCCACACTATACGGTCCTGAGCTTTCTCTTGCTAATTGGACTCACAATACTTGCTGATGTTGTTGATCCATCTTGTTTTAGGTCTCTTTCATGGACGCTTTTTATCAAGTGGAATCCATTTTATAAGTGCCTTTGTCCACCTGCCATCAGTCCTTCTTGCTATGTGACCAGCCCTTTTCCATTTCAATTCTTTTACTCTCTTAATAGCAATAGCACTTAGACTTATATACTGCTTTACAGTGCTTTATAGCCCTCTCTAAGCGGTTTACAAAGTCAGCATATTGCCTCCAACAATATGGGTCCTCAATATACTGACCTCAGAAGGATGGAAGCTGAGTCAATTTTGAGCTGGTGAGAATCGAACTGCTGCAATACTGCATTCTAACCACTTCACCACCATGGCTCTTAAAGAGCACCTCAGATAGGTTAATGTTTTTTGCAAAGAAAAGATAAAACACAGATACTTTCATGAACTTTTGTTTGTTTTCTAATTCATGTGTGGCTCTTTCTATCTTGTCTTGTAATGCCAAGCATGTATCTTTCCATGGCTCTTTGCAGCAGTCGTAACTTTTCTATCAATTGTGATTCTATCCATGTTTCACCAACATAAGTTGGAGTAGGCAGCACACACTGATGGAAAACTTTTCTCTTCAGGCCTAGGGAGAGGTTCTTCTTGAAAATTATGCTTAGCTTTCCGAATGCCTGTCAACCACATTTAACACCCCATTCAATTTCCTTTGTTGTAGCACCTTCCATTGAGATCTGTTGGCCAAAGAATATGTAGTGGTCTACTATGTCTAGTTCTTCTCCAGATATTCCCCACCATTTCTTTAGTAAATTATTAAACATAACTTGGCTCTTTATTTTAAGTCAAATTATGCATAACAATCTGGACAGCAGTTGACTTTTGCCTGGTTGCCAGTATAAAGTGCCTTTCTTGAGCTAAAACTGACTGAATCACTCTGCCCATTGACACTCCCATTTCTTCTGTTTCAGGAGTGCTAAATTCTGAGGCATCAATGATTTTGGCAACTTATGGTCAAGAATGCAATTTCTTCATACCTTTTTTGTTAGCACTAGAGGTTGGTGTCAAATTATCCAGATCAGATTTGAGATGAAAGTAATAAAAACTGTTTTAGGATAACCAATTATCCTAAAGTCCTAAAACTATAATAGTTAATTTTCCATGATCTATTATTTCTTGAGAGTTATAAAAAAGATTTCTCTCCTCCAATGTTTCTTCTGGTTAGTCTGGTGTTCTTTAATTGAGACGTGCTTATTTATGCTTCAAGGGTGCCTTTTCAGTAGGGGAAGTACTCTGCAGTTGCTATGTAGTTACACATCTTGGTTGTGCCAGCTTACAGAACTAGGAAGCCAAACTTGACAGACAAGTCAGGAAATATTCATTTTGGATAATTTTGGCACAGAACAGGATGCTTCTTCATTTTAAATAACATAAGCAAGATAATTAAAATGAGGAATTTAATGTAATTCTGCAGCTGCCCTGAAGGGCAGGAAATCAGTCCGCTGCTTTGAGATCTACCTGACAAAAACAAAAATTGGCTCAAAAAGAAAGTGGCTGATTTGGGTGAAGTTTGTCTACACTTTTCAATTAGAAGAAATGAATCTGTTTGAAGTATATATGAGAATGTAAGACTCATCTTAAGAGACATAGTAAGATTCTGAGTACTGGTAGATGAAATTATTTCTGGCTTTTCTAGGTGCATCCTAGCTGGCATTCATGATGCCTTATAGAGACTGAGACAGATAATAGATGTAAAGCTCTAAGTAGCAAATCTGTTTTTATTGATAGAATAATTCTGTTAATAATTCTATTAGTCCTACAAATTTTTCAGCTTGAAACAGTGCTGCTGGGAAGGTCTGATATCAATCTGATTTTCCATATTGTTTGCATGCCCAAACAAATATGAAACTTTTGTGACTGGTGGAAGAAGTAACTCATAATCAAATAGTGGGAATTCAGGTCCAATTTCAGCAGAGTTTAGGGGATCGAAACAATGACTTAGAAAATTGCCCCCACTTACTGAAATTACTGTTTTGCTTTACAAAGGAAGGGCTAATTCATTGATATTCACTGGTTGGATTATCTGAATTTGACTCTGCTGGTCTTCTGTCTGTCTGTCCTACATAGTGGTTGTAGGAGGCTCATTTTGCTCATTGAAAATGTTTTGGAGGCCTTTAACTGTTTTTTTTCCCCACTTCTTAAAAAATCTTCTGCAAGAAATTAAATGCTCCTCACTTCCAGCTATCAAAATGGTATCATCAGCACTTCTTAATAATTTTAATTCTAATCTGATTCCTTCTAATCCAGCATTTCTCTGGATATTTTCTGCATTTGTTAAATGAAGAAGATGACTTTATAAAACTCGGAACACTTCTTTGTTCATTTTGAACAATTTAGTTGGTCCATATTCTGTTCCATCATTTTGCTCATCATACCAAACATTAACAGATATATCAGGTGTCTTGGTATCCACCTGTTTTGCACATTTATTATGGTGTATATAATCAAAAGACTTTGCATCGTTAGAAAAGCAAAAAAAAAAAAAAGATAAAAAATTAGGTATGTCAAGATTGCTGAATTTCTCTTGCCTTTACCATCATCCAGTAGACATTATCAATGTGTGGCTGGAGCTTCTGCCTTTTCTGAACCCAGCATGTATCTTTGGCAGTTGTCATTCTTCTACTGAATACTTCTACCTATCATTTTTATTTTAAGAAATGGGCATTCAGAATATTTAGTCTCTCTTTAAAACAGCTGAATAAAATTCCTTAGCAGTTTTCTTTTCAACAGCTTTGCTAGGGCAGAAAGTTCACCTGTGAAAGCATAATATTTTTATTGTCTGACCAACAGAGCAGCCTGGAAGAATGGTGCAACAATCAGCTTCACACCCGTGAATATATTGGCATATCCAAACAGACTGGAAACCATGAACTCAGAATCAGATATTTCTTTTGTTTGTGTTGTACAAGATCCTAAAGATGATTGAAATAAGTTCTGCTGTAGATTTTAGGCATGATATGACACTCTTTAGAGATTATACTGCACAAAGTTATGATGACCTATAGTTGTTAGGTCTTTTGAAAGCTATACAATTTAACTGGTTTTAGGAACAATTGGTTCATGTATTTCATATTTTACTTGAAAATATTCCATTTTACACTTTATGATAGGAAGCAGGAATTTATCAATGTTTGAATACTAATAAGCAGAATTTAAGAGAATTAAATATATATTTAACTAGATTTTTTAATAAAAAGTACAGGAGTGTTAATTTTAATAACTGTTTTTGTTGTTGTTTTATAACTAATAAAATTATGAAATAAATGTATTATAATACTAAGTGGAATAAAATTTCATCTAAGGTCTTAATTCTGGTAAGTATAGGAGGAAGCATATCAAGTCATAGCTATTGATTAAATTAATATATTGTTAATAATGTATTAATATAATAATGTATTAGCTTCTTTTTTTTTTTAAGAGAACTTTTTTATTTTTCTTTAAAAAAAAACAAACACAAATATGTCATCATTTGTCAATCATTAAGACATTGAAATACAATTTTTTTTGTTGTGTGTACCCCTCCCTCCCTCCACCCCCCCATCCCCCCTCCTCCTTCCCCCCCCGACTTCCCAGAACCCGTACACGGTATGGATTTTTAACTAACACAGTCTAAAATCTATTGAGAAAAAAGAAATAAAGAAATTAATGACATTCTAAATTGAACTTAGCTTCTTCTTACTGAACTAACTTTTAACAGTTTAAATCATTTCTGATCTTAAGCATAGGCTAACTGGAATTTCTTAGTCCCGTATTTATTTTGTATATAGTCAATCCATTTTTTCCAGTCTCGTTTATATCTCTCATTTGAATGATCTTTGAGATATGCCGATATTTTAGCCATTTCAGCTAAGTTTGTTACTTTCAATGTCCATTCTTGGATTGTAGGCAAGTCTTCCTTCTTCCAATATTGCGCCACCAACAGTCTTGCTGCAGTTATCAGGTGCAGAATCAAATTGGTCTCTACCACTGTAAAATCAGTACATATACCTAGTAAAAATAACTGAGGAATAAACTTTATCCTTTTTTTAAAAACATTTTGCATGACCCACCATATTTTTATCCAAAATGCCTTAACCTTTTGGCAGGTCCACCATATATGATAATATGTAGCATCGAGAGAACCACACCTCCAACATTTAGGCTGTACATTCGGATACATAGAAGCCAACTTTTTAGGATCTAAATGCCATCTATAAAACATCTTGTAAAAATTTTCTCTCAGATTTTGAGCTTGTGTAAATTTCACATTTCTTACCCAAATTCTTTCCCATGTATCCAACATTATTGGTTCCTCAATATTTTGAGCCCATTTTATCATACAATCTTTAACTAATTCTGTTTCCGAATCCATCTGTATTAATACATTATATATCCTCTTTATATGCATTAAGCTTTGATCTCTTATTTGTTTAAACAGATTATCCTCAACTTGAATAAAGCCAATTTTTTGATCTATTTTCCACCTAGCCTGTAATTGCCCATACTGGAACCATGTTTGAACTACCTTCTCCTCTTTTAATACCTCTAAAGATTTTAATTGTAATACCCCCCTTTCCGAGGTAAGAAGCTGTCTGTAAGTAAATCTGTCCTGTTTTTGTGCTGTATTCATATTTTCAATTGCATGTCTAGGAATTGCCCACATGGGTATCTTGTCATTTAATTTATATTGGTATTTCTTCCAAACCCGCAATAAAGCATTTCTCAAAATATGACTTTTAAAGTTCTTATCCAATTTTTTGTTGAATAACAGGTAAGCATGCCAACCAAATACCAGATCGTGTCCCTCAATGTTCAATATTCTATCATTGGTTAAATGAATCCAATCACTAATTACAGATAATGCCACTGCATCATAATATAGTTTTAAATTAGGTAGTTTCAATCCTCCTCTCTCGCGTACATCTTGCATTATTTTCATCTTTACCCTCGGCTTCTTTCCTGCCCACACAAATTTGTTGATACCCTTCTGCCATTCTAAAAGGTTCGCATCTTTTTTAAGTATAGGTAACATTTGGAAAAGAAATAAAAATTTTGGTAAAATGTTCATTTTCACTGCCGCTATCCTGCCCAGCAAAGATAAGTGCAATTTCTCCCATTTTTTCATCTCTGTCTGTATGCTATGCCAAAGTGGTTCATAATTATGCTTATATAATTTCCCATTTGAAGTTAAAATGTTAACTCCAAGATATTTGACTTTTTTAACTACCTCACATCCTAGCATCACTCCTAATTCTTCCTTTTGTTTAATATTCATATTTATAGCTAATATTTTGGTTTTTCCTAAGTTTATTTTAAAGCCAGACACTTGACCATATTGATTAATCGTATTCATTAAAACCATACTGGATTCCTGCGGTTGTTCCAATATTATGACCAAATCATCCGCAAAAGCGCGGACTCTATATTCTTGCTGCCTAATCTTGATCCCTTTTAAACCATCCAAGCCCCGTATTTTATTCAACAATACTTCCAAAGTTATAATAAACAATAATGGGGACAAAGGACAACCCTGTCTTGTACCTTTTCCAATTTGAAAAGAGTCTGTTAAACTTCCATTGACTATGATTTGTGCTGTTTGCTGTTGGTATATTGCTTTAATTGACTGTAAAAAATTATCTCCTATCTGCATTTTTTGCAATATCTTCAGCAGAAATTGCCAGTTAACTCGATCAAAGGCCTTCTCAGCATCCAAAAATATAAACGCAGCAGGGATCTGGTTGTTCTTTCCCAAATATTCTAATGCATTAATAATTAATCTGACATTACTTTTCATCTGTCTCCCTTGTATAAAACCTGTTTGGTCCGTATGTATCAATTGTTGAATGACCAACATTAACCTATTTGCTAATATTTTAGTAAAAATTTTATAATCTACATTCAGTAATGAAATGGGTCTATAATTTTTGGGTTGAGTAGTATCTTGATCTTCTTTGGGTATCAAAGATATAAACGCTGTCTTCCAAGATGGAGGGACTTTACCTTCCGTTTGAATCATATTAAATAATTCTCTAAGAGGTTCTACCATTTCTAACTGTAAGTTTTTGTAGTAAACCGCTGTCAAGCCATCTGTACCTGGTGCTTTCCCTGGCTTTAATTGCTTAATTACCTGCAGGATTTCCCCCGAGGTTATTGGTTGATTCAATTTTTGCCTGTGTTCTTCTCTAACTGAAGGTATTTTCTCCTTGTCTAAATATTTGTCTATGTCTAAACCATTAATTTTATCCCCTTTATACAGTTCTGTAAAAAATTCCCAGAAAGCCTTTTGAATCTCTTCCTGTTGGAACACCTCCTTCCCTCTGTAAATCAGTTTAGATATATTTCGAGTTTTCCTTTTTTTCCTAATCTGATAAGCTAACCATCTGCCAGGTTTGTTTGCATTACAAAAAGTATTGTGTTTTGCATATAATAAATTAGTAGCTACCTGGTCAGAGATCAACATGTCAAATTGAGATTTTAATATGTTAATAGCTTCCTTAACCTTTGTATCGTCTGGTTTCCTTGTTAACTCCAGCTCTTTTCTCTTAATTTCCTCTTCCAGTTCTGTTCGTTTTAGCCCTTGCTTATTTCTATGTGTTTTATTTATATTCATCAAAACTCCTCTCATATACGCTTTGCTTGCATCCCATACAAATTCCATAGATGTACCCTTATTCATATTCAAAACAAAATATTCAGATAGTAATTTTTTACAATCATTAATATAGTTTTCATATCTAAATAAATTTTCATTCAGTCTCCAAAACCTTCTTGCCTGCACTACCCTTCCCAACTCCATCCAAACTGGGTTATGGTCCGAAAGGACTCTAGCTGCAATCTTTGTTTTCTTGACCCTAGAAAGCAAATCATTAGTGGTTAGAATAAAATCGATCCTTGAAAGGGATTGATGCCTGTCCGAGAAGAAAGTGAAGTCATATTCCTCTGCATTTCTTTCTCGCCAGATATCTCTCAATTCAAAATCATCCATAATGTCAAAGAAAGATTTGGGTAACTTTGCTCGCATCTTGGTATTTAGGCGGGAAATCTTCTTATCTCTCTTAGTGTCTATCACTCCATTCCAGTCACCCAATAGTATACAGGAACTATAGTCCCACTGTACTAATTTAGCATGAAGATTTCTATAGAATCTATCTTGCTGTTGATTGGGAGCATAAATTCCCAAAAGTAATGTCTTTTTCCCTTCTAAGATTAAGTCTAAAGCAATATATCTTCCGAAGGGATCTGCTTCTATTAATTCAGCTTTCATATCTTTTCTTAAGTATACAACTATACCATTCTTCTTTTCCATAGCAGAAGCTGCAAAATGTTGACCAAGTTTTGAGTTGATCAAATATTTTTGATCAGTTGACTTGATATGAGTTTCTTGCAAACAAATTACATCGTTCTTAAACTGTTTAAGATAATGAAATATTTTCTTCCTCTTCTGTGGAGAGTTCAGTCCGTTGACATTCCATGTTAAAATCTTAGTTGTCATCTTTGGTTGGTTGAAGCATTTTTAGAGCTTCCTGCACGGCCTGTTTAACCTTAGGTCTAGCTCCTCCCACTGCTTCCAGATTTGTTGTTGTAGTTCCTTGATCGATGGCCGATGATTGTTGATGCTGTTGCCTCTTAGCTTGTTTCTCCATACGTCTAGTAGTCATGCGGCTAGGTCTTGGTTCCATAGCACCTTGCACTTCTAGAGAAGAGAGATGCTCCATCTTGTCTGGTGGTTGTGTAGTTTGCTGTCTATCCTGTCCTTCTTGTGGTCTTTCTCTAGGTCCAGATGGTGCAGGGTGTCCGGCCTTCAATATATTATAATAAAAATCTCGGGCTTTCCATACAGAGTTGAGGCGGTACCTTTGCTTATCAAATGTAAATATGATGCCAAATGGTGCATCCCATCTATACTGTATCTGACGATTTCTGAGTTCTTCGACCAAAAAAGCGTAGTCTCTTCTGGCTCTTAACATTTGAGGTGGTATCTCTTTCAAAACAGCCAGGTCTTGACCGCCAATTTGAAGCTTAGTGTTATAAGACGCTTGCAGTACCATATTTCTGAACTCTCTTGTAGTAAAATATATAACGATGTCTCGAGGAAGCTGCTTCTGCTTTGCCAGCCAGGAGTTAACGCGGTAAGCTTTGTCAATTTGCCAGCCTTGGTTGGTCCCTGGTCTTCCCATCAGGCGGTCAAAAGCTTCCGATAGGATCTGTTTCAGGTTCTCCTGTTTCTCCTCACGCAGCCCCCTTACTCTTAATGCGAACTCCATTTGTCGGTACTGTATCATAATAATTTCTTTTTCAGCATTTTCCACTTTTTGTTCCACCACCTCTGTTTTCAATGTCAAGTTAGCATTGGCATCATTAAGAACCTCTAGAGTATCTTCCACTCCAGAAATATGTTCTGTTAATACAGTTACAAGACTCAGCATGTCGTCTCTAATTTTATCAACCTTAGCCTCAAATTTCTCATACAACTCCTGTTTAAGTCCTTTTATTTCACTTTTAATTTCACTTTTAATTTCTTCTTTCATTTCTTTTATTTCCTCTTTTCTCTCCTCTCTATTATCTCTAAATTTATCTTCCATTTTAATTGTCTGTGCATTAAGAGCCTCGCTTAGATTACTCAGAAAAAATTCTTTCGTTAACACATCCCCAGCAGGGGGCGTAGGAAGCGGAGGCTGCAGCTTTGTACCAGGCACTGAGGATGTGCCCCTGGAAGTAGAGGGTGACGACTTCAAGTTAATATTTGGTTTTGAGGCCATTTCAAAATTTGTCTGCCTGCAGTTAATAAAACTCTATTGCCTAAATATGCAGCTTTAAGTAAAGAGGCTTTTATTTTGAAGTTTAAGGCTTGGCAAAAGTTTCAGTGAGTAAACATTGTAACAAGACCGTTCAACAGATTCATCACCATTTAACTTCCAAATAAGCAAAGTTAATGAAGGAGTAAAATTCTTCTATTGTGAAACCAAAACATGTGATAAGCTATCTCTTTTGTTTTGAATTCTTTTGAAGTCTTGTGAGAATTAGCAAAAAGTGTTCGTTATTACCGGAGAAACCAGCCTGCTCGGCGCCATTTTAAAAGCCTCTGAGTAAATAATTTTTCGGAGGAGAAAAAGAGAAGAAGCTAAAATGTTGATAAGCAATTATTGTCCTCGCAGTAAACGGATTCAGCTCGTGATAAGATTAAATCAAACAAAACTTAGAGCAGAGTGGGAGAGACCTACTTTGTCCTGCACAAGGCAGTTTGAAGTTCCCAGCACGGACAGCCGTTCTGCCTTGGGCTAGCCCCCCTTTCCTTGCAAGCACAAAAGCTGCAAAAATCGAAGAGCATTTGCCAGCAAAACAGTTTCTTCTTTCCCTCTTGCCTGAAGGATAAGAAAACCTGATAAGACGTCAGATGGAAGATCCTCTAATCAGGTACGTAGCCAGGAATTCGGAGGCAGCTGATTTTTTGCTGCTTCCACCAGTAAGCTCCTCCCAGGAAGATCAATAATGTATTAGCTTCTTTAACACAGGTAAAACATTGGGAAATTATGCACACATATATATTATTTCTTACAGTACCTTTAAAATAGTATTTTAATATAATTTTCACGTCTTAATATAGCTCTGTCACATTTGGATCCTTTTTAGGTGTCTACATTTTTTTCATGTACAATTAAGGCCATAAACAATCAAATGAAATAATATATATCTAATGCTGAACAGAAGAGTGCTATTGTTATAACAGTAAGAGGAAACATGCAACTGATGAGAATAAAGAAGTTAAGAATGTTGCAATATTTAAACACTTAAAAAGCACTTTCTCTTTATGGGGTTATTTTGAGTTACATAATATAAGCAAGAAAATTGTGTTAATGTACAATCTTCCAGTTGGCTGCAGCCATAATGAGTACATAAGGATCTGTTGGACTTTAAAAAATACAGTGTTTAAATGACGAAACTAAGATGGTTACTGAGAAAGTATACTTATCATGAACCAAACCAAACAAAACCAACAAATAACTCTATGTGCTGGATTTATTCTTTGGAATATGGACTATGAAAATTAAATATAGCAGCCATTTGCTTTTAAAAAAAGCTTCCCACTCAAGTTTCATGACAAACAGCTTTTGAAGCAGGTTTATGATAAGCTTCTTCTGTGAATTCAAGCAAGCTCTTTCAATTTTAGCCCACAGTTTTCATTACAGAACTATATATAGTACCAAAAGAATCACTAGTAATCCATACTGTATTCTGATCCTATGATAAGCCATAAATCTATCATCCCAGTCAGTTTTTTTTCCACCATACAAAATTTGTTTTGCTTAAGGCATTTCTCAAAGGTCATGTACCCTGCAAATCCAGCTTCTGGCAGATTTCTGCAACAATTTACCTTCTGTGAATGTAAAATACAATAATTCAAATTAAAAGACACGCTCATTGTTCCTAGTGATGCTTGTGTGTGAAAATGATCATTTATTACAAAACAGATATGGTTTATGGGCAGACAAGAAAACATGTTAAACCACCATCTTCGTCTATGGCTCAGAAAGATGTCACTCTGAAATACTGGATATCCATCACTAATCTGTACAGACAAAAAAGGGGGAACTTTTTTAAATTGAAGGATCAAATTCCAAATCTGAGAAAAGGCAATTCCAGGGGCAGAAATGACAAAATCTAAAGTTAGCTAGTGCTACTAAGTCAAACATGAGCCCCAGGTGAGTGAATGGATATACCTTAAAGTTTTAATTTATCCTTGATCACATTCACAGCTTGGGAGAGCATATTCCAGTGATATCTTTGATTCTAATTGTTTTATCTATTGTTTTGCCTTTAGTATTCTTTTCCCCTTAATACAGGGGTGTCAAATTCATGTTGTCACGCGTCATTATGTGACATGTTGGGACTTTCCTCCCTTCGCTAAACTGGGCATGGGCATGGCGAGTGTGTGATGCATCCAGCCTGCGGGCTGGAAGTTTGACAGTCCTGCCTTAATATCATCAAGTAGAGTTATTCCATGTGCATCACATACCCAAATAGAGAGCAATTGTTTTCTATTTGGTTGCTGGTGGATTGCTTCCTCATTGCAATTCATGCTACTGTTAGTAACATCTCGAATTCCATAATTTGAAATTATTTGCTTTCTATTCTAATGTCCATCTTACATAGCTGAATATTACTACTGGAAAGACTGTAGCTTTGTGTTGTCATGGAAGTAGTCTTATTTTTCATAAACCTGTCTAAATTTACCACTGTTTATTTCTCTGGAAATAATTTCCTCTTTATATTTTATATTTCTACCACATGGTCTAGTTAAATACAACAAAGCTACCTTCTCTTCCTGCCCATCAACGGTAAATTCATTGACTGACATTATTTTTGCCTTCCTAATATTTAATATTAACACAGGTGTTTTACTCTATATTTTACTTTTATTATTAAGTCTTCTAACTTTTCCTTACTTTCATTAATGAAGTGACATTGCCTGTATATCTCAAATTATTAATATTTCTCCTTCCAAGTTTGACTCTATATACCAGGTGTTCGATTAATGTCATTATTAAATTGCATTTTCATACAGATTAAAAGGATAAGAAAACAATAAGCAGCCCTGTTTTATGCTTTTAGTTATTTTGCTTATCCAAGATTAATTCAGATAATAGTTTCTTGTTCATTGTAAACATTCCTCAGAAAAACAATCAGGTATTCTGACATATCCACTTGTCTTAGTATATTCCACATTGAGGCATGAACTACTGAACATAATCAAAAGCCTTGCTGTAGTTGATAAAATATAGACTAACCTACCATATGAATTCATTTGCTGTCTGCATTATCCATCTTATGCTCACCATATTTCATATCTCTTAAACCTAAGAGTTTTCTGAAACCAGGCTGTTCATTTAGCTTTCCTCTCTCTTACGACTGTTTTTTTCATCATTACATCTTAAGCAAAACTTTGCTTCTATGTAGAATTACTACATAATTCTACATAAGTAAATAAAACTAAATTTTCCAGGTTTTAAGTCATATAGTCTTGTTCTGTATTTTGTAAAATTAAGTTTTTGACACTTTACCCCTTCTCTGTACCTTTCAATAGTTCAGTGGATATGCCATCACTTTCTGGTACTTTCCTATTTGACAGATGGCCAGTTTCCTCCAGTTTCTAGTATTTTCTTCATGAATGTATTCTCTATCTACAAATGTTTCTATAATCCACTTGTAAGGAGTTTCTGAATTTTTCCATCTTCTTTGAAAGTTATTTGGCCCTCCCCCATAATTACTCTTGAGTAATCCACCATACCTATATATTTTTCTCTTATTTTTTCCACTCATTTTCTTCTATTTGGTGTCTTTCCACATTGAGATATCTTTCTTTGACCTTTCTTATCTGTGGTTAGAATATGCATTCATTTCTCATAAAGCTTTGTCCTCTATCCTATTCTTGAACTGCTAAATTCAGGCAACCCTTTGAGATAGGCCAGGTCAAAAAAACAGACATTGCAGAGAGTTCAGGAATGTTTCTTCCTTATGGTAAGATGGTTTAACAGCAGAATGTTGAGAGTCTGTTCAATTTCTGTCTCATCTCTTACTAAACTATCTTCCCCATCTCTAAATTCCTTTACAATAACCAGACTTCATAGCATCTTTATTTTGGTCAAATAACTGTCTTCAGTTTTACTTTGCAGGTTTAAGGATTTGGCATCCATATTTGTCTAAATGCTTTAGTCATTGCAAGAGAGTTTGAGGTAGAATTTGTTTGGCATTGTCTTATGCTGTCTTTGACTTTAAAGTTCCATCTATCAGCTGGTGGGCTTTGGTCATAGCTGAAGAGCAACACATGCTTTAATCACTATAATAGATAATGATTTGGGACCCCCCCCCATTTTTAACCTTACTGGCAAAAGTGACACTACCTGGATGAACATAAAGCTTGCATGTCAACTTCATATATACATCATTTTGTAAGTAAACAGCATTGTCTCTATGGAAAGCCCTATTACTCATTAAATAAGTTCCATAATTCGGTTGCTTTTTGTTTGGGAAAATCACTGAAATATTCTGTCTTTCTTTCAAATTTTAATTGAGATTTTAAAGATCTTCATTAACAATTCTGGAAAAAGAGATTGCCTACATATTTTTTTATTCTTATTAGTGAAATATAACCAATAAAAAGCACCATGATTGTGATAATAAGAAAATATACATAACTGTGATAAAAATAAACAAAAATAAATAGATAAAAATAAAAAATAACAATAATGGAACTCTCATTTTAAATTTCCTGCATACTAAAGAATCACTTTATTATCTTCCCTGTCTTTAAACCATAAGGGTTTAAAGATAAAAGTACTGGCCCAGAAACTGGAAAATAAAATTCTAGTTCACGCTCTGCCATGGGATTTCATTGGATGAATTTGGGCCAGTCACTCTCTTTCACCCATGTCATAGGATTGTTGTGTGGAAAAACAGAAGGAGAAAACATTTTGTATGCCATTGGAGAAGTAGATGATCAACAATAGAACATTAAGAACATTTACATCCCATTCAGACGGCAGTTATTTTCAATCCATAGTAAATGTCTCATTTACAGTGACATTGCATATGACATGATTTCAAAATGAATGGTTATTTATTGATTTATTTGACTGATAGGTTGCCCATCTCAAACAAATAATTCTAGGCAGATAATATTAAAAATAAATAAAAGTTACTACATATAAAACAAATTAAAATACAGAGCATCCAGGAAAAAAATCACAGCCATTAAATCAGCTAGAAAACAGGTTCATTCCCACACCTAGAGCCCAGGACTCAAACACAAAACTAGGTTTTTAAGGCCAGCAAGGTTGGGGTCCATCTAATCCAGTGGTTCCCAATGTGGAGCCCATGCCCCACAGGGGGGGCAATTTGATTTTTAATGGGGCAATTTGAACCTTGTTTAAACCAAGTTAATGGCCTTTTGAGCTTGAACTCTTGAGTAGAGTTCATTTTTTGAGTAAAGTATGAATTATATGTCACAGAGAGGGGCATCAGGATTTTAGAGATGCTTAGATGGGGCACAAAAAAGGTTGGAAACCTCTAGAGGGAGGAAAAGGCTCTCCTTCTGAGTCCCATCTGATATGCTTCTTGGCCAACAGTATTAGCCTATTGCATATACTGTAACACATAGAAAATTGACAGTATCTGGAATGTAACATAAACTCTCATATTTCTATAGTAGGAAAATAGACAGTATTTTAGAATGTACCGTAAATGGTCACACATCTATAATAGTAATATCAATCTCTTTTTTTACAAATCTCATTGCATACTAAAGAAAATGATAAACACATTTTTGCTGTTGCTTTTGGAAATTTAAGATATTATATATGTATGATTCTTATTTGTTAGAGACACACATGAACCTACCGGGTATTGATGTCCGACATAAAAAATATAAAGATGAAAAAACTCCCGGCAAATTCTGCATTGCCTACCAATGCAGAATAAACAAGTTATTTTATAAAGTATAAATGAATTATTTTGCTGTAACAAAATAAACATTAGTAAGCAAACAATATATGTATGTATGTATGTATGTATGTATGTATGTATGTATGTATGTATTGGGAGAAAGGAGTCCTTGGGGAGGTGATGTTATCCTTGAGAAGCAAAAAAAATCATATACTATAATTGCTAGATTATAAATCCTAATATCTAGGGTCAATGCAAATTATTTACTTTGCAGTTGTGGGATATTACCGAATGCAACTCCATATGAAAAGACATGAACTGTCTTTACAGTTATTTATAGAACATTAATAAATAAAATGCAAGCAATATTGCCAATTAACAAAAAAGATAGCACATCTTTGTTTTAATGTGTTACTTTAGATGTGCTTTTGAATAGTAAAACAAAGCTTCTTACGTTTTGTTATAAAAAATTCAGAAGTTTCTTTTAAAATAATTTAAGAAATCCATACAATACAATTGAAAACTAGAGATGTACAATATACCAATAAGATTTAGAAAGTGAGTAACCCTGAATTGGACCAAATGATACAAGATATAAAATCAGAAGCAACATTCAGGAAATTAAAGCTTTTTGTCACCAATTAACTAGCACCTAAAACTCAAAATTGACTCCTTTTGTTGCTCTCTACTGAATAAAAGCTAAAACAAAATAGATGCTTCAGAGAAGCTGTAACCTGCCCATTCTCAAATAATTATATTAAACTCAGGTAAAGGGATGCATAGATTAATTATTTTGTTTTTTGATTAATTAGATAATGTATGTAATATATAATTACTTCATCAAAGAGATCAAGCTTAATTTCTAGTAAAGGACATAATACTTTCCCTTAAAATATCATGATTAAAAATTCCTTGTGATCCCAAAAAATGTTTCGTTACAAAAAAAGAAAAGAAAACTGAAAGACACTATTGATGGTTCACACTTTTTGATTTTGACTTAATATATGACCCAGATTACAGTAGAACCTTCATCATTTTGTGTGAATCAGATTACAATGATTAAATAACCATGGTACAATAAACTATGGCTCAGTATAGCAATCTACTCTGTCTACTTTTGGGCACCTCTTAAAAGCACTGAAACATACACAAAAGTATATGACTATGTGTTCTGGGTGATGCTTCACCTCAGGAAACATAGAATTTGTACAAATTGGGCCACTGAACTGGGATTCAGTCAATTTAATACAGTTACTTGCTGAAAGCTTGTATTTGCTCAAAATTGATTCTGATAATAATACTACTTCTTGAATATTATGATTACCATATTTTCGGAATATAAAACGCATCAAAATATAAGATGCAGCAAGATTCTGAAGAGGAAATTTTAAAAAGTTTTTGCACTCTGCAAACCTCCAAAAACGGGCTCATTTTTTTTTCAAAAAAGGACATTAATAGCTCTTAGATTTTTAGAGTGCTCATGGTGGGTGGGGGGGCAAAAATGAACAAAAAATGGCCTGTTTTTCACAAAAATGGGCCCATTTTTTATCACAAGGGCATGAATAGCCTTAAGGAAGCTTATAGAGTGCTCTGGGGGCTGGGGGGCAAAAAACAGGCCATTTTTCGCTCATTTCTGCCCTGCCCAGCCCTCAGGAGCTCTCTGAAAGCCTTCTACAGGATATGCACAGCCATTTTGGTGAAGGTGCGGAGTTTCAGGAGGCAAAAAATGCTGTATTCAGTGTATACGATGCACCTAGATTTTCAACCTCTTTTTTGAGGGAAAAAGGTGCGTCTTATATTCCGAAAAATACGGTAAATATTAAATTCTGCATAATAGTGATAATTAATGATACTGGGTAACAAACATTCTGATCCTTTAATATTTAATATTATATTTTCTACGAAGAAACCTATAAATCCTATGTAACACAATCATGTCCTTTACTCTTTGCCAGTTGGCTAGTTGGATAATTAGATATATTTACTCTGCACTATCCATAACCAACTGCAATGACATCAAAATGCCAATGTGTGTGAATTATGTTATAATGCAAATACCATTCTTGTGCTTATATCCAGATGTCTGATTAAATATGTTAGTTGTAACATTTCTGATGATGTTCTGATTTACATTTCGTCAACACACATATTTGTTTGCAATTCTGTATTTCACCTACTGTATATACTCGAGTATAAGCCTAGTTTTTCAGCCCACTTTTTGGGCTGAAAAAAGCCGCCTCGGCTTATACTCGAGTCAGTGAAAAAATTTGCCCAAAATGGAGGAGAAAAAGGGGCGGGGCCATGCCGCTGGGTGACGCTCGTGAATGGCCCAGTGCCCCTGTGAGTTTCCCCTCCCTCTGTGTCAGTTTGCCGCGCAGCGCGCACCGCACCATCCCCCCTCCTCACGTTCTAATGTAATGCAGGGCTGTCTTACGATTCCCCTTCCTCCCCCTCCTGCCGCTCTGCAACGATGTCCCACCTCCTCCTTGTTATGGCAAGCAGCCACATAGCAATGTCCCACCTCCTCTGGTACAGTGATCCAATGATAGGAATCACTGTGCCGTGTGTCATAGGAGGCGGGACATCGCTCCCGCGGCTGCACGGGACATCATCATCACAGCGGGACATCAGCATCATGAGGTGAGTGAAGTATTTCATTGAATACACCGCTAGTTTACTGTTTTTCTTTGAAATAAATATTCAAAAACATTATTGGTATCTATTTTTATTTTTGAAATTTACCAGTAGCTGCTGCATTTCCCACCCTAGGCTTATACTCGAGTCAATAACTTTTCCAGTTTTTTGTGGTAAAATTAGGTGCCTCGGCTTATATTCGGGTCGGCCTATACTCGAGTATATACGGTATTTCATTTTATCCTCAAAAATGAATAATGGTGTATGGGTAGAGGGGTAGCTAATAGGATATGGTTAATTCCAGTCAATTATTTCTATACCTATAACTAATTAGCTTATTTTGCAACATATTTAAACTTAGTTCAGCAATTAATTATTTTTCATTATATATTAGTAGTAACTAAATGGTATATAGTAGTAGTAATGTTTAAAACTATCCATTACTTCCCATTGGAAGTTTTGATGCAGTATGACTTGTTGAACATAATAAGATGTATAAGCAGACAAATCTTGCTTTTAAGAACTTTCAACCAAACTCACTTGACAAGTTTGTAAAGTCAAGATATTTGTACATTGAAATAAAGTGAAGTGGCCTTGTTTAGGGACACCCTTCCACTAGCAATTAAACTTTCTTCAGGTCTTCCCTTGATTTTATTATCTGCACTAATTATGGTTTCGTTTTGAAACTGCTGAATAATTGAAATATTATTTTTACATTACATTATTTCAATGTGTTTTATTTATTTATTCAAGTTCTATAGTCATCCATTTCAACCAATGACTTTGACTGGCTTACAATTAAAACATGTTTTTACTGTTTTCACTGTACAGGTAGTCTTTGATTTAAGATCACAATTGAGGCCAAAATTTCCATTGCTAAGTTCTTAAGAAAGTTTTGCTCAATTTTACCACCTGTAGTTGTTAAGTTAGTAATGTGATTGTTACTTTGATGTTACTTGTCAGAAGGAGGCAAAGCAGAGGTGGTATTCAGCAGGTTCTGACAAATTCTGGAGAACCAATAGTGGAAATTTTGAGTAGTTCGGAGAACTGGTAAATACCACCTCTGACTGACCCCGCCCTCATCTATTCTCTGCCTCCCAAGTCCCAGCTGATCAGGAGGGAATGGAGATTTTACTGTATCATTCCCCTGGGGTGGGCTGGGAATGGAGATTTTACAGTATCCTTCCCCTGCCATGCTCACCAAGCCACACCATGCCCACGGAAGCGGTAGTAAAAAAAATTGAATCCCACCACTGCTGCAAATGATGATCACATGATCCTTGGGACACTTCATATCATATGCCAGTTGCTAATTGTCTGAATTTTGATTGTGTGACCGTGGGGATGCTGCAGTGGTTGTGTGAAAAACTGTCATAAGTCAATTGTTTTAGTGTCATTGTAACTTTGTATGGTTGTAAGTCAAAGACTACCTGAACAATCAAAGCAATAAAAATAGTTTAGAACACTAAACAACATCCAAAAATAAATATACACTGCAGCCGAGATATTTGGTCAGCTGACAATAAAGTCAGGAAACAGTCTCCTTGACACATTCAACACCCCAGACTTGGGAACACAACCAGGTCTTACTAACTGGGTTGGGGCCATTCTAATCCCCAATGGAAGATATTCCAGAGACCAGGGGCTTTTGTACTCTCTTCTTGTCCCTCCCATCTGACCCTCTTTGACCAAACTATAGATTGAATTGGATGGGTAGAGTTGGGAAAAAGGCAGTACCTCAAATAACTCAGTCTCAAGACATATAAGGCTTTAAAGGTGACAACCAGCACCTTGACTTGCATCCAGAAACACACCGGTAACCAATGGAGCCTATCAATGGAGTAGTGGTGTTATTGTGCCATATATCTAGTACTATTTAGTACCCGTGAAGCCATGTTCTGCACCAGTTAAAATTTCTGAATGCTTCTCATGGGTAGCCCCATGTAGAGCATGTTGTAGTATTTTTACTGTATTTTGTTGTATCATTCTAAGATACTTCAGTATTTTCAAGTGAAAAGCAGTATAAAAAGATGATTAATAAAGTTAATCATTGGTTACAAATCAGTTGGAATATCATATTAAATCAAAACCGAGCTAGCATATGATACTCTAATATGATGTGTGAACAATCAGTGACTAGATACAGATATCTTTTTTTACTGATCCTATACCATGATTTATGGAGATTAGGCATAAACTCTATCCTTTACTGTCCCCTATCCCCTTTCCATTAATCTGGGCATATGAGAGATGAAGAAATAATTCCTAATTAGTCTGCTAGATCCAGGATTAGTTTTAGCATGCTAGTACAAGCTTTTGCTTTGGGGATATTTTGTTAGTTGTCCAGAGGAAATGGAAAGATTAAAAATA
Source organism: Thamnophis elegans (assembly GCF_009769535.1). Lineage (NCBI taxonomy): Eukaryota > Metazoa > Chordata > Lepidosauria > Squamata > Natricidae > Thamnophis > Thamnophis elegans. The sequence goes on along the minus strand of NC_045543.1, from coordinate 79,859,135 downwards.
AAGAGACTGAAAAAGTAAAAGGGACAATGATAAAACAAAAGTGGGAGAATGCAGGCAGCAGATGGGTTGCAAAGTACATGGTGAAAATGGAGATTATGAGAGATCGGGAAGAGGATGAGAATGAGGACAAGACATAATGCTGTAGAGCTCCATGGAATCAATCTGGGATTTAATACAGTTTTCACAGAGATGTCCCTGAAAAGAGCACTGTGTTCTTAAAATGCCAGGGAAATACAGAGGTGGGAGGGGGGAATTGCATTGCTGCTGCAAGGCATATGCCAGGAAATCCAATGCAGCTCCTTGGTTTACTAAGCAGTAGAAGGATATGAAGCAATTTAAAAGAAGCAAAGCCAAACAAAAATAGTAGAAACAACTGATGATTGTTAAGAGCTCGTGTCTAAAGACCAGGAAAAAGTATATTCTTCTCCAAGCAGATTGCATCTGTGCATATCTGTTCAAAAGCACTGTTTAGTAGGACTGAGATCTTTTAAGCAAAAAATGTAAAGCAAATGTCTGTTGCACAACAAATAAATTTGCTTATATTCATTCTGGGTTGGATAGCAGCCAGAGCAAGAGAAGTGGTTTCTTATGTTCTAATTTAGATTATTTTGATTTTCTGAAAGCTGAAGAAGACATGCTGAATTATTCCATCTACAAGATCAAGCCATGCACTTCCTGGTGTCTTCCTATGGCTTGGTGTGAGCTTTGAGCAACCACAACTGAGAATTCTGCAAAGCTGTTTTAAAGTGTTATCTGCTTTGGAAAAGTTCTTTCTACCCAACTTATTTTTGATAACGTTTACCTTGTTTCCAACTTTCCTTCCTAGTCAGTGTAGCTATAATTGGAATCATAAATTATCTACACTAGAAATAAAGTTTCTGGATCTTTTTCATCTTTTCCTGGTTATGGGATTGAAATGGCATTGGTCACTCTGGTCAATGACTTTAATCAGGACCCAGATAAGATGAGTGTATCCAAGCCGTATTGGAAGTGTTCAGTGCACGGACCATGGCATATCTCTGGAGCCATCTGAAGGGATTCAAAGATGGAAACATTTGTTCTACTATTATTGTAGTAGGTGGTTCTAATCAGTGGTCATGGGCTTTCAGCACTCAATCCCCTAGGAAATTCAGTGTCGAATGCCTTGAGAGCTCATTCCCATGTTATATAATATGATAGCACTAGTGGTTAGGATTGTAGCCTGATGACATCTGTTTATCTATTGCTCCCTCAAGAAAATGTATAGAGATGTTGGTTTCTAATTGTATTACTTTAACTATGTGGATGCAACTTTTATTTTTGTTTTTGTCTTTTAACCTGACTTAAATTGTCAGATTTTGTTAGAACTAAGGCAGATTATAAACATTAACGAAGGAAAGAATTCAGGATCCACATAAACTTGCATTCAAAAACCGCTTTAAAATTTCTTTATTTGAATGAGGAACTTATTTCATGTTTGATCCTAAAAATATTCAAATGAATAAGATTTGTTTAAAAATAAAAATAAAATGTATGATATAGCTACTTGATATTGATTACAATAATCAGAATAAGAAGCAAGAAAAAAGATAAAACTCTAATAATGATAATTTTTCAAAGTTTTTAAGCATTTCAGGTCACTGGATGGCAGAAAAAATATAAAGGTAGCATAAAGGATCTAATTATAAAGAGAGAAGAATTTGAAAGTGTGGATTTTTTAAAATCAGAATTCAGCAGTAAATGTAGAGCTGTTCTGGTGTTAAAAGTAATAGTTTATCATCATTGCCAAGTTATTCATAAATCTAGATAAAAAAAGATCCATTGTCATATTTTTCTACTTATTTTCATCCACAACTGCTTTTTGTTATGGAATAAGTATTAATTATTTCAAGGTTATTTCATTATTGTTCATACAAGAAAAACCACTACTTTTTATTTGTTATTTGGTTTCAGTTCTTCCTGATAGTGTGTGTGTGTGTGTGTGTGTGTGTGTGTGTGTGTGTATGTGTGTATGTGTATGAATAAATAAATAATAAATATAAATAATATATTAAAGAGTGTTAATAAAAGATTTTAATTAATTATATTTGTAAATCTATCAGTCATTCATCAGGCTGATGATGGAACTTAAAATTATCAAGACTTAAGAACAAAAACAATGGGAAAAATTGAATGTATACAAATTAGAAAGGAATTTTTATAGAGCAATTAAAATAATAACTGAACTGGTTATGAATGTAAGAATATCGTGGAACAACATGTAAAGAAATGATTTTACTTTTATTCTAGTTTCCCACAGAAGCACACAGCTGGAGAACCATATGAAGGCACATCATATCTTCATGAAGACATACATGTAAATGAAATCTTTAGTTGCCATTGTTGCGTATCATCCATAACTAAATATAAAAGCATCCCTCAAATGACATATTCTATTTTTCATAAATAGTGCTAACTTCAAACCAGGATTAGGTTCCACACTTAAAAATATAACTTCTCTCTTATTAGCACAGGGTTTTTTTTTCCTCTCTCCTTCTTCCAATTCCTTTTTGTATCCAAGCAATATTCCACATTAGGGATTTGAGGACAGTTGATAAAAATAACATAAAGTGCAAGAATTAATCAAACAGTGCTGGACCAAATAAAGCCCAGTTTTAGATTTGTTTGTTTGAGAAATTTTCTTAATTCATCTGCAAAGCTATAATCAAATGGCAATACTTGTATTCAAAAGAATGGCATTGAGTTTAAGATAATATCTGCAAAATGAAAGAATGGGACTCCCCCCACAAAAAAACCCTATATAATTCCCAGTTTTCTCATGCTGTCAACTTAGGGTTGTCAACTGTAGCTTAAACCAGTCTGGAGACTCCTATCCCTGTTTAGTAAGTGCAGCATTCATATAAATTTGTCAATGTATATGTGTGTGTGCATGCGTGAACATACACTTGTAAACCAGCACGCCGCTTTCCAAAATAAGGGAATTCAGGCCAAGATAAAAGGTATTTTTAATACATTGAATCAGTAACTACTAAATACAATTAACTCTCTGAAAAATAAGACATCCTATTTACAAAATTAATTGATCCACATGTTCATATATCTTCCACTCATTACACACAAGCCATCAGGCACATAAACATAAAGTAGATACGGGAATTTCCCCATTTTCTTTCCAGTACTCTCTCTTCACTCAAATGAAGAAAATCAGGATGGAGAATGGAGTAACCATATTTGGACAGCAGATAGTGTTAAGGAATGGAAAAGGAAACAATTAGGAAAATAACTTTTATAATGAAGTTCTCCTGAGGCTGGTTACTTGCACAAAAGAATACACAGATAAGAGTTAGAAAATAACATTAAGTTTATATTGTAGGCTACTCTCATATATTTAGAACATTAAATGTACAAATCATTCAGAAGAGAAAGAGGACTGAATTGATGTCTGGAAGAAGTGATAAAAATACTTGTACTTGTACTTTACGCTACTTTTTTCAGCAGCCTTTTTAATCTGATCAGCAAGTGTAAGATCACCCAATTCTCCCAAACCACACATAATTTTGGAAAGAAAAAAAGCCCTTATCTAGTATAATCTATTAATTCACATGATGCACATTTTGTTACTCATTTTCATTTAGAGGTTTTTGAGGAAATTGTAAAAATTACATAATGATATTTAATATTTAATTTAATTTCATTATTTAATATTTAATATATTTACATATATCATAGGATGTAAAAGTATTGTAATATAAGAAACAAATTCAGTTTTGATCTTTAGCTGCCAAATTTACTATAGAAAAACACTTGGTAAATTAAGTATATTCCTTTTTGAGATAAGCAGTACTTAAATGTATTATAACAAATACATGCATTTTTGGTCTGAAATATTAAATAGATATTCAAAATGCAATTACTATGATAACATTTAATTTATAGGACTATAAGAGTACATTTAACTTAGCAACATCAAACATTTTGGTTTCAAATATTTATTATTGTTACTAAACAAGTTGCATGAAGACAAGTGTGTTTAATATGCCAGATTTCTGTGCAAATATTAACCTATATGAACTTACCATGTACCACATACTTTGCCATTTAGGATCATTAAAATACATGGACTGGATGCTACCCGGTTTGTAATCTCTCTTTTTCCTTATTTTCACAATTTGTTGTTCTATCCATTCTACCTGTAAAAAAAACAAACCACATATCAAAACAATATCTTGTATATTTAAAAACACAGTGAATAGATACTATGATTCTGAACATAAACAACATCTGAAGACAGGGATCACCGGTTTAGTTGACATATTTTTAAAAATAGTCCCGTATAATTATCATAGCAACTTAAAACATTCTGCAAAAATGCTTTCCAAGAATATTTGTTTTTTATGCATGCTTATTACATATACATGATAAAACATAAAGGAAATAAAATAAAATAAAATGAGAGAAGAAAAAATACCTAAATAACAATTATCTACCATTAAAAGAACAAACTTTTTTTATGAATTTATTTTATCCCACTTAGGTTTCATAGATTTTAAAAGGTTTGGTTTCTCAATGTGTTATTCTATATTAAAAAATGCTAAGCCTGAAACGCTCCAGAAAAGGACATTGGGAATGATTAGGAAAATGATCAATTAATCTGTCAATCTTTATTTAAGCCAAAGCCAATATTAAATATATAGAATGAAAACCATTCCAGGAATAAGAATTTATGGGATGACAAAAAGGGGAAAAAAGATAGAGGAAGGAGATCAAGTCCTCTTTTTATTGACAAAATCATCGTATAATCATATCGTTGGGCTCTAATCAAATTACCCCCTGGAGTGATGTTAATCATGCAGGGTTAAAGAAAAATTAGTTTTTATAAGGTTTGGAAATTATGCTAGTGACAACCAGAAAAATAGATTAAGAAACTGAAATGTTTAGGATGGGATTGCATTTCCCTCTCAACAGCATATTTAAATCTGAGGTATTCCTGGAATTTGGTTTGAAAATTGTAACTATGATGTCTTTGTACCAGAGTTCAGCATAGGCTGTGACTCTTCCTAAACTGGTTAGTATTATTCATGCCTTAATGACATAAAAGAAATAACAATGGAAAAGTGTCCTGACATTATATACAATGGAAATATCAACATCCAAGAAGATTTTCTCTGCTTAGAAAAACCTCTAGTATTAGAAGATAAAGCCTTCTAATTCTGGTCATTAATAGTTTGGAAAGTTACAGAATTTTATAGAATTATCCATGGAAATATGGCAAGCAACAGAAGATGAATCAGTAAAAGTTCCAGCCAAGCTATACCAGAAAATCTGAAAAATAACACAATGGCCAACAGATTGGAAAATATCAATCTACATACCAATACCAAAGAAAAGAGATACTGTATAATTGAGTATGAAAACATTGTACAATATTCTTAATTTCACATTCTACCAAAATAATGTTTAGGATCATTCAGTGCTGTCGGTATATGCTTTATTAAAAAGAAAGCATATTCCAGAATGCTCATGCAAAACATTTGATGGTTTGTTTGTTAGATTGTTTATCATTTACAGAGTGGGAGAAAGTGGGATCTGTTGTTACTTGATCAACCACCTCCATAATATGGTACCCCCTATTGGGGACTCAGAGCCAGGTCGTTAGGCCCTTAAGAAAGGATAGGAGGGTTGGGACCAACTTCACATTGGGAGGCAAGATATTCCAGAGGGCAGGAGCAAAAGCCTAAGCCCCACAAGCAAAAATAATTGGGATCTACAGCATGCCTCTTGTGTCAACATGAGTGGTATGGGTCAAACCAAGATGTTACAATATAGTCAAAACATAGTGAACAGACAACCCAGATATTGGGGTTGGCAAAGAGGTGAGATGAGACTCTATATCAGGAGTGAACAGACAACCCAGATATTGGGGTTGGCAAAGAGGTGAGACGAGACTCTATATCAGGAGTGTCAATCTTGTGGCTCGCGGGCTGGATGCATCACACACTGGCTACACCCACCTGTTTTAATGAAAGGGAAAAAAGTTGTGATAAGTCACGTGATGACAACGTGATGCCATGAGTTTGTCACCCCTGCTCTATACTGTCACTTTACTTAATCTATATGCAGAACATATATGGAAGAAAGCTATGTGGGGTTTTAAAATTAAGAGGAAGGAATATCAATAATTTGTGCTATACTGAGTACAATGTAATGATCTCAATGGAACTCAGTGGAAGATTAAATGTAAAGAAGATTAAAGTAATGACAACAGATACAGCAGTGAGTCTTAGGAATTGACAATCAAGATATTGAAGTAATAGATAGCTTCTGCATTTTAGGGTCAACTATCAAGAGTAAAGGAACCAGCCCTCAAGAAATACACCATGAAGGCCTCACAACAGATCACAGATGTCAAACTTGATCAAGACACGTGATGTATCCTGTGCATAATGCATCTGGCCTATGGGCTGCCAGTTTGACACCCCTGCAATAGATATTTAAATGTTGGCATATGACACTCTATGGAAGTGAAATTGGACTTAGAAGAAGCAGCGTAGAAAGAATATTGATGCTTTTAAACTACTCTGAGAAAATCTATCTAAATGGCCAGTCAGAATTGAACATCAACTTGATGGCACCTAGTAATTTAATTTAGATATCTCCAATTGAAATACTCAAATGCTTCTTGAAGACAAGAAGGCTCATTAGGCTCAAGAGCACAATACTATGTTATACATCGATTAAAAAGTGTTTAGAAAGTAAAACAAATGAAGAAAATGGAGAGTATCATGGTATGCCATTGAACATAGATGTATTAAGTTAAAAATAACAATGTAAAACATTGCAAATCAGAGATACAAAAAATCAATTTTATTTTAGTTATTTATAGCAGTCAAATTTACAGCATCAATATTTGGTTTATTAATTATAAATATATTGTAGAACGTTTCTAACCCATTTTAGTTCTGATAGATTTAGGGTACAACAAAATAACAAAGAATAACAAACAAAGAAATTAAAATGCCATTATCAATTATCAAATAAACCCGGTAAGCATTCAAGCACCTAATAAACTAATTTAAACTACGGGCAGACAAATACTGGAGCAAAACTACAGTGGCTCTTTGGGCCAAAATACTTCCAGATTACAGCATAAATCATTGAGTCTTTCTTTATAGCAGGCTCTGCTCAAGTGGCATCCAAGCTTCCTTCCTACTTTAGGCAACCAGTGCTTCCAGAATATATCCCCTGGCCCATTCTTGACTCTTTGCTACATCTGCCAAAGTACTGCATCAAAAACAGTACCTCATAGAATGTGAGAATGAGTGAAGGTTCCCAGAATAAGGGACTCCTCAAAATGAGAAACTTCAAGATCACACCAATGGAATACCTATCAGGTTCACTGATAAGCTGCCAGGCTACTGATACTTTTTCCAATGCCGCACTCAATGTCCTGCCTTACTGGGCATTATGCCTACCGGCAAAATATTATTATTTGCCAGAGAAAATTATGTGGAATCTGCACATGGGCAATAACTTTGAAAACTTTGACTTAAGGGATTACAAAGCTGTGCAGATGTCCTTATTTGCTAGAGAAACTTTTAGAATATGTCCCTTATGCTGATGCCTCACTTTCTGGCATATTAGAGAGCCTCCTTTGTTCCCAGCTAATAGAACACCCTGCTTTGTAAGTTGAATTTGGCTTTAACTCCTTCAATATTTAGGAAATCTGTCAAGACTCCCCTCTTTCACCAGGCTTTAATTATTAAAATATATTAGTATGTATTATAGTGTTAATTTTGACCTCTGTTTTTAACTTTTTGTATCTGCTTTTTGGTTTCTATACTTTATTAGGTTGCTTGAATACTCACCTACTGAAAGGCAAAATATAATTTTTTAAAAATACAAAAATACAAAACATATTTTGATCTAGAGTGGTTCTGATTTAATGTTATATTATGGCTAAGCAGTCGTTTGGGTTATATCAAGAATGTATTGACTTAAATAGGTTTTGGGATAGTCTAAATCTGAATGAAAAAGATCCAGTACTACACAAAAGTACTTCCCTTTCAAATTATGCATACTTCCTATTACATATTCCCTGAAGGATATTTTATGATAAGTAAAGAAAATGAAGCTGAAAAGAGTTGGAAGTTTGGATGCTTCACCACAATGTTGATCTGAAAGATACCTCCAAATCAAACCATTAAACATTTAAGAAAAGATAAAGATTTTGGAGTAGCCACCCCATTCCCCAGACTTGAATGTTATCTCTGAAATCTCAAACAGCAGCGCATGCAAGGACAACTAGGAATATGACTGAGCCAGAAGATATCTTCAAGGAGGAGTAGAGAAAAATATACAAATAAATATACAAAGTATCCTAATTCGATATTTGAAACATTTGAAAAGATTCTCAAAATAATTATTTTATCAAGTTCAGCAACTTTCCAGTAACTGTTCTTTTCAGTTCTTTTTCTATTATTTTTCATAAAGATAATGGGTCCTGTTCCCAATGATCCCAATATAAAAATATTTTGCTTTATTGGGAAAGATCTAATAGCATATCATATTTTACTTCACTGGTGGAATAAATTATTACATCTTAAATTCTGGAAACCACAGGTTTAATCACAATAAGAGTGATTAAAAACGGTTACGTACAGTACTATTAAGCCCTAGAGTATCCAAGTAGGGTACAAAATTTCTTCAAACAATAGTAAAGGTAGAGATAAAAGTAAAGTTTCCCCTTGCACATATGTGCTAGTCGTTCCCAACTGTAGGGGGCGGTGCTCATCTCTGTTTCAAAGCAGAAGAGCCAGTGTTCTCTGAACATGTCTCCGTGGTCCTATGGGTGGCATGATTAAATGCCAAAGATGCACGGAGTGCTGTTACCTTCCCACCAAAGGTGGTTCCTATTTTTCTACTTGGATTTTTACATGCTTTTGAACAGCTAGGTTGGCAGAAGCTAGGATGACTAATGTGAGCTCACTCCGTTATGTGGCTCTAGGAATTCGAACCATTGAACTGCTGACCTTTCTGATTGACAAGCTCAGCGTTTTAGCCACTGAGCTACCACTGCCTCCCTTCAAACAATAGTAGATAGAACTAAATCACACAGGTCCTTTACATTCTTCGAAGACCTTATGATTATCTGGAGAAATACTGGACAATATTAATCCTTTATGTAGAATTTTAAAATTCAAGAAAGAAAAAAATATATGAGTTACATAGTAGCTAGCTATAAATAAACTTGAAATCCTGTTTAGGTTGCATTCTAAATTACATAAAATAAATTCTGCTTTATCTTCTGTACAGGTTTGGTTTATGTGTCCCTTTTCCCATTGATCAGAATTTTGATGTGTAAACTTGCAGTTATATCATGAAAGAAAATGTAACCTTCTCAGAAATGTAATTTTTATTTTCTATTTAAACTGTGAGAACAGCTCCCTCTAGAATAGTTTATAATAAGGAGTCACATTTTAAAAATTGTAAGTCAAACATCAAGCATTCTAAGAAAATTCATTAGCTTAGAAACCTACCTTAAATTAAAGATGTCAAAGAAATTTTAGACAGATGTATAGACTATTTTTTTAAATTTCATATGCAGTTCAGTACATATATTACATTTATACTGCAACAATTTCCAGTTCATTGATTAATGATGTAGAAATGTATTTTCTACTTTAAATAAAAAATAAAACAGTTTGCTCAGATCTAACACATTTAGGCTTTTTTCAACAACCCTGGATGAATAATGTTGAAAATTTAGTCTTTGAAGTAATAATTGTTTTGTTTAATCTGAATCAGTAATTCAGTGAGTCAAACATATGCATGGCCAAATCATGAAAAATAAAGGCACTGAATTCATACAACAGATAGGCAGAAAAAAATAGCTATTGTTATATTTCCAAGTATGAATTCTCTAGTCCTTTCTTTTTACTTTTTCATTTTCCATGGCTCAAAACCATGGAAAGTGATTTTAAAATTAAAGTTATTTTAAAATTACTTTCTTTTGAAGTGAGTATTTTCTTCCTCTGAATATTAGCCTTGTGTATTATCACTAATAAACTGGCAGTTTTTGTTGTTCCCAATTTCCTGTTGCTTAGCAGAGGAGCTGCAAAATTGCTATCACATCTAATTAAAGCTCTTTAACAAGGTAAACACTGCCCAGTTTTCCTAGGCCAGCAAAGCTTTATCCTCATTTGATTTTCTTGACCTGTTACACATTATTTCCTTTTGAACTCCTGGTTCCCTGATGTGAGTAAGGTCGGTGCTATCAAAACATAGAACTAAAAAGCTTTCATTTAACCTTCCATGAGAGAGGCATAGGAAAGGGGTCAACCCCCAGGAACAAACTACATGGTGACTTTTTAAAAACTTTTTTTCTGAACAGAAGTACACCAATGTACCTAGAAAATAATTAACAACTGGATTGGAATTCTTCTGTAAATAAAAGATGTAGCAACATTAATTAGATTACAGTGTTATGTTTTTTAAGGGTTGAAATGGGCCTTTTCTGGATGACATGAGCTCCCAGGGATGAACAATTTGTTGATTTAGCCTGCTTGTTAGAAAAAGAACTTTGGAATCAAGTGGATCCTATGAAGATTTTACACTGCAAAAAATTGTGAAAAGCAACCCATGCTAATTTTTAAGCTCTTTACTGTTAAAGTAATTCCATTGACTCTTAACTATATTGGGGTGGTATGAAGTATGCTTAGAATATGCAGGAAATCCTTGACCTATGACCATGAAAGAAATGATTATTGACCAACTGGCCTGCACTTACAATTGGTTGCAGCATCCCACAATCACATGTAGTTGCAATCTTCCCTGCCAGCGTCTCCAAAAAGTCATTGGGGAAGCTGACAGGAAAGATCAGAAATAGCTGGACTAACTTCTCCTTTGCACACCCTCCCCAACCCATGCTGCATCTCCCCCATAGGCTTTTGCATCATGTCACAGCCTCCCTGATCCTTACGGTGCATCTCTCACCATGCCTTCTCCCGATACCACCAGCAACTTACTTGCCTGCTGCCTCCCTCTCACACTTTTTTTTAAAATCTAGCAACTTCCTGATGGCTTCCCCACTGATTCATTGTTAGAAAATGGCAGGAATTTGCCTTGTTTAATGACCCTGGAATTTGGTTAACAATGGTAACTGCCATTGTGAAGCAATCCAGACTACATCACCGAGCAATCGAAATTCTGATCCCAATTTTGTCATAAGTCAAAGACTGGCTGTGATGAAAATGGCTTTTTTAGTAGTTGTTCAATTGTTATAACTTTTAAGTTAGGAAAAGAAAATTAAGACAAATACTATGCACAGAGTACAGTTTTTAACAAGTAAATAATATAAAAGCAATAATTAGAAACAAATTCAATCTTTATAAATGTGTTGATGTAATCAACAGTAGGGAAGAAATGTGAAACTATTTAGTTTTTCAATTTTTCTTTTTTTCCTTTTCTTTCTCTCTTGCTTCATTTCCATCCCTTTCCCTTTGTTTTCCACACAATTATGTATTATTTTTGAAAGAATAACAAACACTGCTGACATAAATATTAATATATTTATTGAGATTTCTAGTTATTTCTTAAGATTACAATTAATGTGATTCTACACACTGAATTAATTATATAATAATGTGAATTTATGATAATTGCAAACTCTGTTTATTTTCTCATATTTTATTTTTTATCCACTATATGTCTTTCTGTCTTCTTTTTTATATGGATATTGATCATGTTCTTTTAAGTTTTTTAACAAATAATTTATAACTAAGGAGAAAAAACATAATGCCAACCTGAACTTTATAGATAAATATAGTTTACACGAAAATCAGAACTGCAATAAATATGAATGATATCAAGTATATTATATAGATGGAATTTAGCATGCAATATTTTATTTTAATTAAAATGGAAGTGTAGCCTTTCATAAACTATCCTGCAATATAAATGGAATACTTTTAATTAATGTGGTTTAAATTGCTTAATATTAATTATTCCATAGCATCTGTACACATCTTTCATAAAATAAAAATGTTAAGCACAATTATCTACATTTATTCCTCAGTCATAAAATGATAAATATAGTTGTGCATAATAAGTGACACATGCATAAATATGCATCCATTGTGTACCAATATACATGGCATATCATCCAATACCATTCTTTCTTACAGTTCACTATATAATTCAAAGGACAGAAAGAAAGTAGGCTAGTAAAGTAATAGCAATTACAACCAATGTTTTGTGAACTGATCCTCATTCATGCTCTCTCTAAGACCAAGCCACCTCAAAGCTTTCTTATTTGTCACTTTCGTATTCAATCCACGCTCCTTCAGTAGCCGTTTGCTCTATTCTTATATTACAGGTAGTCTCCAGTTTACAAATGAGTTCCATCCGTAAGGTGGAATCTCCACAAGCACAGGAGACATTGCCTATAGGATCAATTAAGTCAAATTTGTGTGTAAGATGGAACAGTATTATTATGTAATACTGTATAAGTATTGTATAAAGAACTTGAATCGTTATGTATTTAACTTGAATCATGCATTTAATTCAAATGATGCTCTATTCTTAACTAGTGGTCATCCTTAACTTGCTATATTTGTTTTGCGGTTTTATCCTCATTCATTCTCTCCACTTGACCAAAACAATTTAAAGTATTTCCTCTTTAGAGTAATCTCTCATTAGATTCTTATATTTAATCCACATACATTCAGCACTCATTCATTATTGATCTTGGTTATGTAGACAGTAAACACAGGGTCAATCAAAATGGACTCAAATGTCTATACACCAATGAACAGGGTATGAGGAATAAACAGGGTGAATTAGAAATTCAAGTAAAAGAGGGCTGATACGATATTGCTGCCATTACAGAAACATGGTGGGATGAAACCGACAAATGAAACATACAGCTAGAAGGATTTAAATTATTTAAAAGAAATAGACCAAATAAAAGAGGAGTTGCACTATATATAAGAAATAATTACCTCTCTACAAAAATAGAGCACAACAATGATGAGAACTATCTTGAGTGCATTTGGGTCAATATTAAAGGTTGGGGAGGAAATGACATTGCCATAGATCTATACTACGGGCCACCCAACCAAGCAGAGGAAGTAGATGAACTTTTTGCTAGTCAGCTAACTAAGGTATGTAGAAAGTACACCACAATAGTAATGGGGGATTTTAACTACCCTGACATCAACTGGGAAACAAACTCGGCACCAAGTGGAAGATCCAACAGGTTCCTAACAAACCTAGAAGACAACTTTGTTTCCCAAAAAGTAGAGAAGGGAACAAGGGGATCAGCAATATTGGACTTAATTCTCACTAACAGAGAGGAAATGATAGAAGGTGTTGAAGCCACGGGAACCCTGGGGTCAAGTGTCCATGCAATATTGGAATTCAACATTATGCAAACACAAGTAGTAGAACAAAGTGAAACTAGAGTCTTGGACTTTAAGAGTCCAATTTCAATAAACTTAGAGAGAGCTTGGGAAAAATTCCATGGATGAGAATCCTCAAAACTCATGTTTTGCATCTGTCTTTACACAAAGGGATAAAACAGTCCAAGCTATCAAAAACAGCACCACAAAAATCAGATTAGGAACACAAGTTGAAATAAGGAAGAAAATGGTAAGTGAGCACCTGTCTACCCTAGACAAGTTCAAATCACCAGGACCGGACGGATTACACCCCAGGGTTCTGAAGGAACTGGCAGATGAGATCTCAGAACCACTGAAACTATATCTTTCAGAGATCCGAGGACTGGAAAAGAGCTGATGTGGTTCCCATCTTCAAAAAAGGGAAAAAAACAAATCCAGGAAACTACAGACCTATCAGCCTGACCTCAATATCAGGAAAGATTCTGGAAAAGATAATCAAGCAACGAATTAGCAAACACCTAGAAGCAAACAAAGTAATAGCCAAAAGCCAACATGGGTTTGTCAAAAACAGATCATGCCAGAGTAATCTTATTGCATTCTTTGATAATGTGACAAAATTAGTGGACCAGAGGAATGCCGTTGATATAGTTTTCTTGGACTTCAGTAAGGCATTGGATAAGATAGACCATAACCTACTACTAGATAAAGTAGAAGAATGTGGGTTAGACAGAGCACCACCAGATGGATTCGTAACTGGCTGACCAAGCACATTCAATGTGTCGTCCTCAATGGAACTGCATCTACATGGAGGGAAGTATGCAGTGGAGTATCCCAAGTCTCTGTTTTGGGCCCAGTACTCTTCAACATCTTCATCAATGATTTGGATGATGGAATAAATGGGGAACTCATCAAATTTGCAGATGACACCAAGCTGGCAGGAATAGCCAACACTTCAGAAGATAGGCTAAAGAAACAGAAGGATCTTGACAAACTTGAACATTGGCACTATCTAATAAAATGAAATTCAATGGTGAAAAGAGTAAGGTTCTATATTTAGGCAAGAAAAATGAAACGCACAGGTACAGTATAGGTAGTACCTTGCTCAACAGTAGTAACTGTGAAAGGGATCTTGGAGTCCTAGTGGACAACCATTTAAATATGAGCCAGCAGTGTGCAGCAGCTGCCAAAAAAGCCAACACAGTTCTAGGCTGCATAAACAGAGGGATAGAATCAAGATCACGTGAAGTGTTAATACCACTTTATAATGCCTTGGTAAGGCCGCACTTGGAATATTGCATTCAGTTTTGGTCACCACAATGTAGAAAAGATGTGGAGAGTCTAGAAAGAGTACAGAGAAGAGCAACAAAGATGATTAGAGGACTGGAGACTAAAACATATGAAGAACGGTTGCAGGAACTGGGTATGTCTAGTTTAATAGAAAGAGGGACTAGGGGAAACATGATAGCAGTGTTCCAATATCTCAGGGGTTGCCACAAAGAAGAGGGAGTCAAACTATTTTCCAAGACACCTGAGGGTAGAACAAGAAGCAATGTGTGGAAACTAATCAAGGAGAGAAGCGACTTAGAACTGAGGAGAAATTTCCTGACAGTTAGAACAATTAATCAGTGGAACAGCTTGCCTCCAGAAGTTGTGAATGCCCCAACACTGGAAGTCTTAAGAAGATATTGGATAGCCATTTGTCTGAAATGGTATAGGGTTTCCTGCCTAGGCAGGGGGTTGGACTAAGATCCCTCTCCTGCCTAGGCAGGGGGTTGGACTAAGATCCCTCCCAACTCTGCTATTGTATTGTATTGTTTGAGTAGACACAATTCTTATATTATCTATTACAATCACATGCAAATTACTTCTAGGTTCCTCATGACATGCGCAAATCTCATGTCCATATAATAAAAAGGTTGAAATGAGCTTACATGAAGCAGTATTTTCTTCTACTGGCAAATGTTTACTCCTCACAATATGCTATCCACTACACTAGGATTTCATTTTTTAAAAAGCCTTTCTCTGTCCATTTACCTTTTCTAATAGTTAGCATTCTGCCATGATACACTCTCTCCTGTCAAACACAATTCTGGATTTTGCCACATTAATTTTCAGACCCATCCTCATTGCTGCAAAATTACAATATACTCAAGAATTGAAATGGGTAGCAACCAACATGAGAAACAAACATACATGATCAAGGTATACAAATTTGTAAGTCAGGAGAAGCTCATTTAACTTCTTGGCCCCATTGCTTTTCATTGGAAAGGAAGGAATTACAGGAAAGTAAGCAGTCACATAGTGGGGAATACACACTGAAACAACGCACTGGCAGATGTGACTGCACTCAGCAAACAGTTTAGTGTATTCCCCATTGTGTGCTTACTCATTGTGTTGTAATCTCTTCCTCTTCAATTTTTGTGCTTTGTGGGGTGGGGTTGGGGGAGAGAGTGGTCAAACACAGGAGAGGAGAGGAAGAGACAGGGGTGAGTGCACTGTGGATGTTTTTCTCTTGTTTTGCAGACCTGGACAGGAGAATGCAGTTGAATGCTTGATGAGGTGAGAAGAGGTGACTTCCAGTCAGGTATACAGTCAATATGCAAGACAGTTGGCTCTTCCTTGTTTTCTGCCTTATCTTTCTTTGCCTGTCATCATTCTAATAGGACTGCACATTCCACACTACCAATCCCCTCCTGACCTAGGCTGCTCCACACCTAGGCCTCAAACTCAGCATCTCTAAGATCAAGTATCAGCTACCCCACTCTCCTTTCTTAAACCACACATCACCAACCATCCTCTCTCTGCAATCCATTCCACCCTCACCACTCTAATCTCACCAAAGAACATGGCAGGAATGACTCAGGGTCTCTGCCAAATTTGTTTCTTGCCCAGGGAGAAAACAGTAACCGTGCCTCAGAAAGACATCCTTACAACCCTGATAAAAAAAAAACTTCAATCCAATGACAATACCTATACGTACATATTTTTCAAACAATGAGGAAAGGAAAGTCCTGGAGTTAGTTATAATTAAAGTTCAGTAAGCTCACTTTAACAGCACCAACATGAATGAAACTGGCAAAGAATGTGAATGTGACAAAATGTGTGGCATGGGTCCAGGTTACCTGAGTAACCATCTTACCCCAATGGGATTGTTTTGACCCATTCATGTCAGCAGAAGGGGCATGCTGAGGAGCCCATTGGCCAAGGAATTTTGGCTGCCAGTCAATGAAAAGATCCTTTTCTGCCATCTCTCTAACCTTCTGAAAAACTGAACCCCTTAAGGTGAACTCCACTCCCACGCAACCCATAAGGGCCTTGAAACCTGGCTCTGCCAATTGGCCTGGGATCATGATGAGGATATGTCATCCTAGAGGTGGATTAAATAGAAGATTCACATGTCCATACCACTGTATTTCCTCCCCTGCCATCTAAATTATTTCTCTTAATATTATATTTGTTGTACTATTTTAATCTTTCATAACAGTGTTTTATCAGATTCTAAGCCACCTGGAGTCACATGAAGTGAGATGTGTGGCATATAAATTTAAACAAACAAATAAATGAATAGGTTGCTGCTCCATATGGCCAATCCAATGGTAGCCACAGGACATTGGTTGATTATGAAGCTTCCTGCTTGCTCCTGTGCCCTCTGCCATCCCATGCCCTGAACCAGGAGATTGAGTCAGGTAGAGTCTCATCTAGTTTCTAATATGATCCTGCTGCTGCCCAAAAGCCCATTCACCACCTTCTACTGTAGGGGAAAGCCACACCAGAATTGATATTGTTGCTGCTGCCACAATATAAAATACATTATGTTGAAGGTGTTATCATATTGATGTCCTTGTGGTTAGGAATGTATTCCTTTATCTTGTTCAAATCCAGTAACTAATTGGTTCAAGAAGCAGTTGTAATGCAACAATAACATAAATACTGCCCATTATAAAGCTTCCAAGAATAACAAGTTTTGGCAAGCAGTGATCATTATTCATCTGTTTGGCTTAGGCACTATATTACCAAGAGTGAGAAGCCTATGTGTTATGCTAGATTGGATTGGATTGAAGAACATCTCAAGGAACCCTGCAATGCTATGCTCCCTGGAGAAACACCACCCCCTCATCTAGCAGTCCTAAAAGCAACAGTAAGTTACTGTATTATACATATTATCTTCTACAAACTATCATTAAAACCCAATTCAGGTTGTTTTTCAGTCGTCTCTACGTGAAATGATATGCGATCCTTGCCAGTATGATCTCTTCTTTGGTTATCTTTGAAGTCCAGTTTAAGAACATTCTGGCCATATGAAAGCTATCAAAATGTAGTTATGCATCTTATAGTATGAAGACTTTCTGCTTATGTTCTGGCCTGTATAGCGGGCCCAAACAAAACAGCTACTGTTATGCTACATTGATATGGAGTAAAAAGCCTTTTAAAAGTTACATTGCATGTATGGCTCAGGAATTCTTTTACAATGTCCATATGGTAACTATAACGCTTGAATCAACATTCAGGGTTTAATTTATTAGTTTTAGTATGTTGGTCTATCGCCTTTAATGCATAATTCTATTAACTCAGTAGATGGAATACACAGTAATGAGTGTCCTGTATATTGAACTTGACTTCTACTGACTTCAGGAATCTAAGTAGTTTTCTTGGAGATAATATGAAGTGGTTTGTCATTGCTTTCTCCTATGATATTTTTCAACTTCTCTATTGAGAATTCTTTCTCTCTCTCTCCCTGGAACATCATATCTGCACTACATTTGATACTGTCTGTTTTGTCCTACTACAAGGCCAGGCAGTACCTCTCCATGTTTCTTTGTCCCCTTGAAGACTCTTCTTTTGAATATGTTATCTCCCTTTCATTAACCAACAACAATGAAATTATTATGCCAAGCTTTAATTAAAAATCAAATGTAACCCATGCTAATAAAAATATTAACCTTCAGGACATAAAGCTTTATATAAAAAAATATCTGGGGAATATAAGCTTTGAACCAAAGCCTCTGCTTATTTCTTTCACAAAAAATATTCAATCCTAGTAGGCTTTGCCAACTGTCATTATTATAACTGTAACTGTTTTAGTTATCATAGTTTTGCTATCCACACTCCTACAGTCAATTGTACTACAAATGCTATTTGCACACTGTTCATTTGTACAAGTATAGATAGTTCATTTCAAATGTTTGTATCTAATGTGCAGATGACAGGAAAAAAATGCAAATAGAGCAAGGCCATCCCTTGAATTAATCTTTCTTTGTATATTGAAGGTCCCAGTTCTTTCTAGTAGGGATTGTGTGCTTAGTTAGGAAATGTAGAAAATGATAACAATAGTCTTATTATGAGGAAAAAAATCCAGTATTCTTGTACATAGTGTTGCCGTTTTAAAAGAAAGTATTATTTCTAAGAAATAGAGTTTGTTATAAATGTACTAAATGTACGCTCAGCATACACTATAGGAATCTCTAGACGTAGGTACTCTTTCTAGAAAAGGTCAGGTTATCCAATTAGTCTTAAGCAGTTTTCAGCAACAATAAGGTAAAAGGTAAAGGTTACCCTTGCACATATGTGCTAGTCGTTCCTGGCTCTAGGAAGCGGTGTTCATCTCCATTTCAAAGCCAAAGAGCCAGTGCTGTCTGAAGATGATCATTGGCCGGCATGACTAAACACCCAAGGCGCACAGAACACTGTTACCTTCCCACGAAAGTTGGTTCCTATTTTTCTATTTGCATTTTTATATGCTTTTGAACTGCTAGGTTGGCAGAAGCTGGGACAAGTAACAGGAGCTCACTCCATTATGCGGCACTAGGGATTTGAACCACCTAACTGCTGACCTTTCTGATCAACAAGCTCAGTGATCACTGAGCCACTGCATCCCAGCAACAATGCACATGTGTTAATAAGATTTTAATGCTCACTTCCCAGAACACTTTGTTTGACTCCCCTGCATTTCATTCCCTTGCAAGACTCTAAAGGGACTTTCATTCTCAAATATCAACAGATATTTTCTCCTAGCAAAAGTTTCTCCAAAGGGTGCTCATGTAGAATATGTTGCAGCAGCCCAACCAAATTGCAACCAAAGGTTGTAAAAATACAACTTCTTCAGAGGAAATACAATCCCATCTTCAGTAATCCAGACTGATGTTACTGTTGTTTATTGAAAAAAAAAGAAGCAATTTGCTATTTGTAAGATTTAATTTGGGGTTGTTTCACCTGATTCCAGACCCTGATAGCTCTCAGACATTGGTTGAGGGTTTCCATTGCATCATGTCTGCCTAGGCTAGTTATGTATAATTGGTGTAATCATCATACCGATGACTCCTCATTCTGAACTGACAGATGATGTCTTCCAGCAGCTTCAACCGCCAAACTTTTATAAAAACTTTCCAAGCAGTCTCTGAAATCTCTGAATTCATTCATCGTCAAGGTCCCTCTAGCGATTCACCTACAATGTGTAAGTTGATAAGTGATCTGACCACAGCAAAAACAAATTCCAATGTCCTTGTACGTTCCAAAATAAAAAAAATGTGTCAAGCATATGCCAGGCGTTATTATTTGTAACAAGTCAGTGGTCACCATGGAGGCTCTGAACTGAAGAGCCATATCACTAAAGTACCTTTAGGAACTTTGTAGTAATCATGACTCATGAGACAATATACATGTAAAAGGCAGCTGCTAAATGGTCAGGTAGTCAATGCTAACAGCATTGCAGCTTATTTTCCAGCCCAATACATACAAAGGCACTTACACCAACCACCTTAAGGACAATATGTTAGCTGTTCAAAGTAGGCCAGACAAGAAACAAATCAGTATAAATACAGAATCTTCCTGCTTTCTTTTACTCACCAGAAAACTAGGGAAGATCTGATTTTAAATGCTTCCCATTTGCTTCTGTGGCCTGAAATATCCTTTGAATGATAGTTGTCTAATCTGTCTTCCAAGGTCATTTCCACATACCATTACACAATGCTCCTTGCCATTGCAAGTCTTCTATGTAAATTTATGTTATGTTGCTGCAGGACCCGAAACATAGATACAAAATCTGAGAGCTACACCTCCATTACTCCCAGTCAGTAATATCCAACAGGTTACATGCTCATCAACAACCATGTTGTAGATGGATATAATCTAAATGCCACAGACCTGACATTTACCAGCATCTTAGAGACCAAGACACTGATAATGTTTCTACCTGGGGAACTAGGATTGGGGAAGCTGACTTAGAAGAGACATGAATATCTGGATCTCCTACAAGAGCTTATTTAGTGGCCTCCCACTATTCGTGACCCTGCCCATCACGATCCTAATTTGGGAACCATTGCATCATCTCAACCAACAATTATTTCTGCATTTTCATTCTCACATTTTTCCAAACTCAGCACATACTCCACTAATCTCAGCCATCATGTGCATTTTCCTCATCCAGAGCCCAATTACCCCAGACCAGAAGCTGATATCTAGTCTCCAATTTCATGCTCCTGCTCAGCTTCTAAGGATGGTGATAACAGCTCTACTTCAAAGCTCCACAATTGCTGTTGCTAGCACTACTTTTCATAGTATTCCTCACAGTACTAGTAGCATTTTTCATAGCAACCCACAACTAGAGACAAGGGCAAAGCAGGTACCAGATCTTTCTAAATCCTTCCCCTGAACCTTCTTAGGTCTGCCATCAACAGATCCAATTTCTTTCTCCCTTCTTTTGAGACCTCCAAAACAGAATGCAACATTCCAAAATTGTGATGCAGTCTATGTTTGTTCACATCTACTTTATCTTCTGACAAAGTGTAAGCTAAATCCAAATGCTCATTAAAAATAAGTAGCTGCAGAAATGTGCACCACTTAGAAATAATTTTTGATACTGATTTTAATTAATTAAAAGCAGTTTTTGGATGTTGAGGAGAATACTAGTGTATAAGGTGCTTGATTTTCCTCTCATTACCCTTTCTCTGGTACAAACTGTCTTTCAAAGTTTTGTTTTCAGATTTTGGCAGAGGTTTCCTCACTGAACACTTTTTATCCACTACTTCAATCCTCAAAACTGACCCTACCAAGTATTATGGTCATTAGGAAACAAAAACAATTCAGACTCTATTATGTGTGTTTTGTGGATAATAAGCTATAATAACAGGAATCAGGATTTTCCTAAAATATAATTTTAGATAAGTCCATGCAAAGATTAAAACATCTTTGCATCTGGAGAAAGACATCCAACAGCTAAGAAGCCAGTCTTGAACTTTTAAGTATATAACATTTTCAATTTTGAGTGGCCAATATTTGGCTGTTTTCCTTCTTCAATGAGACATTTCCTTTTTTCTAAATTAAAAGTTTCAAAAAATATGATGTTTGTCTTATATTATTCATTCTGGATGGATTCACATATTGTGCTAAATCATAATATAGTCGCTTTGGTTTTAGTTCAGTGTGATGTGTGAAAATAGTCACTGTATGTTGTAAATCATGATTTAAATTTTAGAGCTAAGTGTAAATAATGATTATGACTTGCTCAACAAGCCATTGTTAAAATTAAGCATAGCACTGCATCATATGTAAACATACATATGATATGAGCAGTATATCTTTATTAAAACAAGTCAAAATATGAATTTCTTATTCAAAAACTATTTTAGTTGTAAATTCCTAGATGTCAATACGTTCTGCTTGAATACTATGATATATAAAATGTGTAAGAAGTAATACTTATGTTTAGCTAAGTTTGCAGATCCATTACAAAGATAGACATAATATCAATGAAGTGATTTCAAGTTTGAGGACTTGATGAAGATGATATATAAATACTTTCTTATCTTCATGCTGAAATATAGCAAAAGTGAGGTAATTTTGTTTTGCCTTTTGAAGTTGGGTATACTGAGTGAAATCCAGTTGACAAAGCAAAATAAAATAGTTCAACATCTGTGTCCTAAATGTTTCTATTCCATCAGGATACTATTATGTTTGTTCAAGCCAGTGGAAGAATAAATTGTTTTCCTTCAGCTTAAAGTGCAAATACCTTAATCTGCCATCAGTACCGCTGCTTTCAACACTGTAATGTGTGATAACATGATACTTGCTTATTTTCTAGAGCTTAGGTTTCTAAGATGGTCTGATAATAAGGATAAAGTGGACAAGTAGGTATCATTACTACTTTTTCCACAACAAGAAGCAGCTGTATGAATTTTGTCAATCTCAAAATGATATCCAGGCCAATGAGCAGCATGAGGGAAGGGGGAAGGAGAAAAGGAAGGGGAAGGAGAAGAGGAAGGGGAAGGGGAAAGGGAAAGAGAAAAGAAAGTTTCCAGCTCCACAGACTGCATTTTACATGCCAATCAGGTTGTTATACTAATATGGACAGAATAAGTATAAAGTTTCTTGCTCAGTAAAACAAAACCTCATTTTTAATATAATAAATCATTGCAAAGAGGTAGGAAAGGTGGTTGGATTTTCTAACATACCATTTAAGTAAATTAATGTGCAATTGATTTGTGTGTTTTGATCATTGTGAACCATCCAGAGTTATTAAAATATTGGGGAATATAAATGCTACATTAATTCAAAGTATGATAGCTTCAACCTTTAGAAATATGTTGATCAGAAAATTATAAAGACAATGAAGTATAAATATGAGGAGTCACATTATTTTTAATATAAAGCAACTTTTATTTTTCTAAAGATTTGTCTGATTTATTCCTGTCACATTCCTATCTTGCCAATAACATTTCTCAAAAGAAATTATCCTGACTGTATTTCTAGTTCACAGCAATTTGTTTATAATCAAAATGAAAACACCCAAGTAAAATTTAAAAATGCACAAAGTGTCAGTTATCCATATCTTACTTAAATTAATTTTTAAATTAATTTTTGTGGGAAGCTTTTAAGATATTCTATGAAATGTAGCCCGACCAAGATTACATGATTATTAATTAATGTTTCTATCACATTATATACAACATATAGAAACATTATCAAAAAGCAATATACATAAAACAAATGTCCAACTTACTCATATATTATCAAAAAATGAGAGGCTATTCCTCTCACATTTATTACATCAAATAACATAAAAGTGTTTTAACATTTATTTGTTGAACAAGAAATAATACACAGCCAACTTTATACCCAGTTAATATTTGCAATGCACCAATATATCTTCTTCAATCACCTCCATCAGCATATGATTATCATAAGCAGATACATCATACTGGCATACCAATAGAATTAAGATGCAAATTAAGTTTTTTATGTTGATATATTTTAAATAATATTATAATTGTTGCCATGAGAATAATTCCAGTGATGATAAATCCTTCTTATACTCACATCTTTTTGTTTCACTACAATAAAAAGAAGCATGATTCTTTATATACAAAAAGCAGCATTTTTAAAAAGCTTTACGGTATTGTGGGAAAGTTAGAAATGAAAAACAAAAATTATAAACCATTAACATGAGACATGCAGTAATTTAATAAAAGCAGTTTAAAAATAATTATTATTAATAATAGCAATTAAGCTAAATAATATATGTGAAAAGATAATTTTGTAAAAAAATCCTTGTTCAACAACATAAATCAATAGTGAATTTTTGGGTTAGAAACTACACTCAAACTGCCTTCTTCATTTTAAGAAAGGGTCACTACTTAGACATAATAAAACATTATATACCATTGACATGCAAATCACTGCAGCATTAATATAATATTCTATAAATAATGATGGCACACTATTCTTAAAACTTTAGAATACTACCTTCTTTTCTTATATGAAATAGAATCTTAATGAGAAAATGACAATCAATTCATGTAATTGTAGATGTTATCCAGGTAAACATCTCCTGGCATAAAATTTCAAATTAAAAATGCAAAGGCTTGCGTCAAACACGATTGACTAATTAGATTAGCTTACCTTTGGCTCCATGGAAATGAAGTTGTGAGTACCTCTACTTGTGACAACAGACCTTTTAAATGTTTTACTATGGTAAAAATGGTAATAATCCTTCAGTGCCCCAATCTGTAAGAGAAAAAAGATTTTGGGGTAAGGGAAGAGAAGAAAAGAAACAGAAAATTTATAAAAGCAGTGTACCTCTTTTTGAAAAGGTCTATAAATTATGCAATTACTACTTGGGCTGAAATGTTACTTGAACCCAAGTACTCATCTTTCAGAAAGAAAGATACAATATAGAATGGTTGAATGTCCTTGATGTTGTAACTATATAACTGGAGATAACAACCGAACTGGATGTTTTGTCTGTATCCACCTTTTTAATGTTTAATTTATATGCAACATTTTATGTACCAATCAAGATCCACATTAGCTTTTCAAACCCACTAATATAGTACTAAAATCATTCAGCTTAAGGGTATTTATTGTAAAACTATAAATATTTAATTCATGAGAAAAAAATCATCTCAACTTTGATAAGAAAAGCTTATTAGAACATTTGATCTTTGAAAGCAGATTAAATTATTTAAAGACTTGTTATTGTTTGGTTTGCAGTCCATTGCATTCATAGGGATCAGCAGGGCAAGGGAGAAGAGGCAAAAGATACATCATGTCCCAACACAAAATCTACAACTTGCATCAGCAAGACAATATGAAAGAGTAGTTTGGATCTTGATCTGACCAAGTATAGGCACTCCTCAATTTAAAACAGCACAGAAAAAGGTTATTCATGACCATTTTCCCCATGGCCCATGGTGATTTACCTTCAGATGCTTAACAATTTGACTCACATTTACATTGGTTGCAGTATCTCAGACTTATGTGATCCCATTTTGCGACCTTCTGACAAGTCGATGGGGAAGCCAGATTCCCTTAACAACCGTTACTAATTTAAGAACTGTAGTAATTCACTTATCAAATGTGACAAGAAAAGTTGTAAAATGGAGCAAAAATCACTTCATAAATTTCTCCTTTAGCAAGATAAATTTTGGGCTCAATTGTGGTTGTAATTGAGGGCTAGCCTACTACAGAAATAACTGCTTGATATTCTACCAACAGGATGTATTTTTAATAAAAGGACTGTTGTATTAAATAAAAGGAAAGACAAGAAATGTGGAAGCAGATATGCTTGGATCATATATGCTTTTCATTGACTTCTTCCAATACATATTTCAATTTTTTATGAAGGTCATTGATCTTAAGTCCTAACCAGACTATTTGATACTTCTAAACCTTACAGTAAAAAAGAAAACTTCTTTAAACCTGAATTATTCAATTCAATATTATCCTTATGACAGTTGCATTATCTCAGGGTCATGTGATCACCTTTTGTGACCTTCTGATAAGCAAAGTCAATGGGAAGGCCATATTTACTTTACAACTGTGCTACTAACTGAACAACTATGGTGATTCACAACAACTGTGGCAAAAAAGGATGAAAAGCAGGGCAAAATTTACTTAACAAATGTCTTACTTAGCAACAGGAATTTTGGACTCAGTTGAGGAAATAAGTTGAGGACTAAGTGTATTTGCATGTCAAACAAGCTTATAGCACTCATTGTAATTGATAAAGTAGGCTACAAAAACAATCCTTTTAAAATGGAACACTTTACCAATAATATCAACAGACCATCAATAAATGTTTTATGTAATGCTTTATCTTGCCTTTATTTTTTTATAGATAACCCAAGGCAGGGGACATACCTAATACTCCTATTTTCCCCATAACAGCAACCTTGTGAGGCTTTGGCTGACAGAGAGTGACTGGTCCAAAGTCACCTAGACAGCTTTCATAACTAAAAAGGGACTAGAATTCACAGTCTCTAGGTTCTAGCCTGATGTTTTAACCACTAGACCAAACTGGCTTCCTATAACTCCAAATGCCTAGTCAGAATAAATGCAATATTTTCCTTTTATTAACCTCAGAAGAAAATTTAAGTAAACAATTTACGTAGATAATTACCCAATAAAATTAATGAGAAGCATTTATTCATTAAAGTTGTACACTGCCACAATATCTACCTGCAATAGCCACAAATCCATACAGTGGACTTACTTCCTTGGGACAATGTCACCCCCTCAAGAGTTCAAGGCTGGGACAACTGCAATGAACAAAATGTGATTACGTCTTGCTTGGATTCAACTTTAGATTGCATCATCCCATCCACAACATGGATCACTGGGACACTGGACAGACTGTTGAGACATTCTCCTGGTGGGCCTTGTGGGGGAAAGAAGTTGCAGTACAAAGCTGAGTATAATCAGCATATAATGGTATCACACCCTGAATATTTGGATGATTTCCTACAGCAATTTTATGCTGAATAACAAGGGAGAAGGAAATAACCCCTGTGACCCATTACTGTAGGGGAAAAACAGGCAGAACCTGGGGGCAGAGTCAAGTGAGTAGTTAACCCAGAGTTGTTATATTTCCACAAACAGTCTAAGTCTAATTCTTCTTGCATTTGTTGACTCTTATCTAAAACCAATTTAGTGTTGACCATTAGTTGTCTAGATTCTTGTGAACAGGCATGATTAATAAATCATCTTAACTGGAACCTGGAGTATCATCCTGATTCTTCATGCCTGACTACAAGGAAGTGACCATGGGTCAAATTGCCTGACTGCTACTGACTAGAACTGCCCGTTGAGGTAGGAACAGATAGTCCCTAGGAATGCCATAGTTAATGGTCTAATAAGCAACAGGAGATTCAAAGATCTCCATAAAGATCACAACAAAGTTTATTGACTATAGCAACTAAAGTCATAACCATTCTGAACTCGGGCCTTGAAAGAAGCCAAATAATCTATTTTATTCAGGATGCATCAGTTACTAAATATTTAACTACCTTCACCTCAAAGTGAAGATTGGGATAAATAGTCTTCCTTTAAGGAGTGAGTGCTCAGAACGTCGTTCAAGGAAGCTGGAATCATCTTTTCCCACAGAGAGTATTAACCACCTCTTGGATCAATCAAGTCACCTTTCCATCTCCATATAAGAACTACGAAGGGTATGGTTCAACACTGTTAAGTGGTAAAGGTCATATCAGAGAGACCCAATGTAGACCTCAGATTATGCAAGCCATAATGAGTCCATATAATAGAGCTAGGATTCCCCAAACACCACATTAAACTCTGCCTATCTTTGGCAAATCTAAGTGAAATGTTAGCAAAATGCATCCAAAATGAGTGGCCATCATGCCCGTTCTTTTCTAAAGCAAGGCTGTTGACCCACCTTATTAACTCAATCAGATAAGAATAATGATGCTATAGGCTAGGACAGTGATGGCGAAACTTTTAGACACCAAGTGACCAAACTGTGTGTTCACACATGCCCAAACTGAAAGGCATGATTGCATGGACATGCATGGACATGCACATAGTTATGCACATGCATGGGCATTCATGCATGCACAGCAGAGACCCAATCACCAACTGGCCTGTGGGAGGTGGGGCATCCCAACACTGGCAGCGTGACAAGAAGTAAGATCTTTTTCTTTCGTGAGCTTCTGTTTCATCATTTGTAGGGAAACAGAAGCTCATGAAAGAAACACCATGAAGATCTGAACCTGGGGTGATGGCACACATGCCTGCAGAAAGGGCTCTGCGTGCCACCTCTGGCATGCGTGCCATAGGTTCGCCATCACAGAACTAGGATTTGAATTTGTACTTGTGCTTGGTCACATTTTCTTTTGATCTTTAGATATTATTTTTGGTGGTTCAGTTCCCATAACTGCTTAGAGAACTAAAGCGTGCCTCAGGATCAGGACACCAAAGGGGAGCACCTCGGAGAACATTCATTGAGAGCTTGGGTTACAGGAAAACAAAGCCATTGGTGAATTCACCTCTGATACAACTGGGAAATTCCTCAAGTACTTCCAAGAAACCATCTGAATTCATGCATTTAAGACACATCCTAACCTAACTGATCCTATTCTGCAGAGATCTTCATAGCAGTTAATCTTGGATCAGAATTGGACCAGAAAGAGATCCAATTTGACAATGAGGCAGATCTAATCTTGTCACATTCTATGCAATTGCTCCGAGCATTGTCAGACTTGAGAAGACAAGTCCATGATCACCAAAACATAACCGACCCAGACCTCTTACATGGCAACACCCTAAAGTGGTGTTTCTAAACCTCAAAATTTTAAGATGTGTGAGAAATTGCAACAATTTCACAGACAATATGCTAGCAGTTCAGAAAAATACCCACCTACTCTCTAAAGCCCAACTTAACACAAGGTTCCTCACATTTCCACTACCTCAAGAAGAATATCCCTTGTCACATAACCTCCAGTAAGATCAGAATACTTACATCCCAACTCTTAGCTCAAGATTGCTGCAGGACTTAAAACATAGAGGGCAAATGTTTAAAAGTATCACCACTCTCAACCAGATCTTAATAATAAATGTTTGGTCCATCATCTTATCCAGAAACAAGTCATAGATTAAGCATGGCCTTGGACCTGGCATTTAACCAGCAACTTAAATCCAAAGTTATGAATGATTCAACCATCAGGATTCGACTGGGACTGCCAAGCTGGAAATGGATGTTCACAATAAATTCTGATCTTTCTTCCCTGGAATTACCAAGCACACCCTACCATATTTTCTATGTACCTGGGATACGTGACCATAATTAGGATCGTGCTATCTATGCCCTTCAAATTGTGGACTCATAATAAATCTAACTAGGTAAAGGTCAAAGGCAAAGATTCCCCTTGCACATATGTGCTAGTCATTCCTGACTCTAGGGGACAGTGCTCATCTCCGTTTCAAAGCCCAAGAGCCTGCATTGTCCAAAGATGTCTCCGTGGTCATGTGGCCGGCATCACTAAACTCTGAAGGTGCATGGAAAGCTGTTACCTTCCCACCAAAGTGGTCTCTATTTTTCCACTTGCATTTTTACATGCTTTCAAATTGTTAGGTTGGCAGAAGCTGGGACAAGCTGGGACAAGGAGCTCACTCCGTTACAAGACACTAGGGATTCGAACCGCCAAACTGTCAACCTTTCTGATCAACAAGCTCAGCATCTTAACCACTGAGCCACTCCATCCGTAAATCTAACTAACCACCTTCCAATTAAAATAAAAGAACCACATTAAGAATCACAACATTAAATCACACAGTAACTCAATCACAACTCATACCGACAACCTAATTCAACCCACAGCACCCAAAACTTCTATAAACATCTTACCCCCAACTATTACTTACTACTCATATTCAAAAGTGCCAGCCATTTTACCAGAACTCTCCCAGACTGGCATCAACAACAAATCCCCACCTATCTGACATTAACAAATGCTACTGTGCTCAATGCTTTCCCCCAATTTACCATATCTGATCAATCAATACATTATTCATTAGGAAACCAGCTCTGATCAGTCTCCCTGAATGAAGTCGAGACCACTAACTGTTCTCTTATTGACAGAGGGTTTCCTAACTCCCTTTGAGTATGATTTGATATACAGCTTTTTTTCTTTTCTCTCTCTTTTATCCTGCACTCCCTTCTTTTTTTCTTTATTTAAATTGAATTTTATGTTATAATAAATCTCAATAAAAGTCTTTTAAAACTTCTAGGACTTTGTGCCTTAGGATGTTTGTTTGATCAATAGTGGACTAGTTTGTAAAAAAAATCACTTACAATTCAGTGTTTAGCCTCCTCATACTATCAATATTCTGCAGTTTTCTTCATTTATTCTTTATTCTTTACTGTCTTATTATATTTTTATTGGAGCTAGTGTGAGACATTGGAAATAGTACTTGATAGAAAAGAAACTACGGGTAGTCCTTATCTTATAATAGTTTATTTACTGACTGTTCGAGGACACAATGACATTGAAAAAAGTGACTGTTGACTGTTTTTCACACTTACAACCGTTGCAGCATCCCCATGGTCACGTGATCACAATTCAAATTCTTGACAATTGGCTCATATTTATTGCAGTTGCAATGTCCCGGGATCATGTAATCATCTTTTGCAACCTCCCTACAGGCAAAATCAACGGGGAAGCTAGATTCACTTAACAACTGTGTTACCAACTTTACAATTACTCTGATTCACTTAACAACTGTGGCAAGAAAAGTCATAAAATAGGGAATACTCACTTAACTGTCTCATTCGGAGATAGAAATTTGGGGGTCAATTGTGGTCATAAGTAGAGGACTACCTATAAGGCATAGACATTTTAAAACAATAATAAACTAGTGCTTTGTCTCTATGTCTTTTTTTCCCTAAAAAGAGATTCTGGAGCTCAGCCTCTAAGTCCTCACCAAAATACCAAATCCTGAGCAAATTTCACATATAAATAATGTATATGCCCATTGCTATTAATCCAGTCAACTTCACCTCCAAACATCCTCAGTGATGATTCGTTATCTGATTAAAAATAGGGACTTCTTTTGCTTTTGTGCATGCTCTTTGATCTTACAACATCAGAGCCTAACAATAGGACACACCAGCAAAAAGTTAAGGATGGCTCAGCTGTTTCTGTGCTGTCCTGGGCAATGGCATCTTTCAGAACCCTGGAAATCCTCTTTTATTATATCTATAATCTGGGTGTTGATTCTCACCATTCCTTGACTGCCTTGGATTTTAACTTCTTGTGCAGAATAGCTCAAAAGCTGGTCTTAATGTGGGGGAGGGGGGTGCAGAGGAGCAGTTAATGATTATGGATGGGTGGATACTGTCAGCAGCAGCTGCCACTAATAGAACCCCTTCTCTCTATTGTGTGCTTTCTTTATTAATAAATAAATAATATCGTGAGAAAAATATAGCTGAATTATGGGCTTGTGTATCTTTATTAGTTTATCAGTGTAAAAATTTGGGCAACGCATTTAATGCATCCAGAATGGTGAATAAAAGAGAACAAGGCTCTAGGAACTGAAAGTCAATAAAATATAATATTTCTAGCATGTGTCTATGTTTTACATGTGGTCATATGTGTACAAGAAATGAATGGAAAAGGGAGGTTAAACAAATTTTAACATGGGTCATGTCTGTTTTATATAAAAACATGTAAGCTGAAAATTTTTTAAAGATCATTTTGCTTGCTTTAAACAAAAATAAACAAACATTACTGCTTAAATTAGGGAAAATGACACTGTATTAAATTTGAAGAAAAGTAATTTGTTTTACTTTGCCCTTTGTCTGACAATAGATTATTGCTGCAGAGTAGAAAAATGTGAGCTTAAAGGATTACATCTGATCTTTTCTATGCTCTGGACTCTGCAGACAAATTCAGGTTCAAGGCACTGTTATTGTTTTGTAGCTCAGATTTCATAAATACCCCTTTGCTTTGCATTCACAAGGGTCCTTAACTTGCCTCAGTAAAGTCTTCTTTCTGTTTTCTAGGCTCCTGCTGGGAGATGGACAAATGTGTGTGCAAAGCAACATTTTAAGAGTGAGACATCACTCTCCACCAAAAACCAAAATAAAAAAAACACCAACCTCAAAACAAAGTAAAACCTTACTGTTACTTTTCACTTGTTAAAAAAATTCAGCCTGCCTTTTTAAAAAACTATTACCATTAAATCCTGTAACAGTTAGTTGGACAGGAAAATGTGTATTCCATGAATTTACATGGTATTCATAGTGTCTGAAGTTATTCCTCAGAACTCTCAGCAATTTGTTGTTGCTGTAGTGGATTAATGTGTAACATGTTCTCATGTGTGATGCTATCTCATAGATATATGGGCTGCCCCACAGCCTCAGTTGTCAGTGACTATCACTCTTTAAGAGGTAACATACAGTAGACATGAGACCTATTTCCTGATAAAGATATACAGTATAGAACTTCACCAAGTAGCAAGGATCTTTGCTAATTATACTAATATGATGTGAAAAATCATAGGATATTTTAGTAAGTAGCAAAATATTTGAAAACAGCATTAAACCATTCCTGTTTTCTGAACTTTCTGCTCATTGGTACTGCGGTACAGTCAAAACACCTCTCATGAAACCTTAATCCAAGCTTTCTGCTGAATATCTTGCAGGCAGGCATACATGAACACATGCTCACATAGTTTTAGCAATGAGAGTTCTGTATCTTAAAAATTCTACTGGCAGCACAGAATTTTCTTCAAAGCTCAGTAGAAAATTCAATCACACGACTGAAGCAGCTTACAAGCACTCAAACAGCCAATACACATGTAGATGGTCTTCATTTTCTATGAGATTTGTCGAGTTGAAAGAGAGAGAAAGAACTCTTTGCCTTTATGTCATATGAACATGGGAAGTGAAGCAGAATCTTTCATGCGATACTCACATTGGCAACAGCAGAATTTTAGCCCATTTGCCTCAGTGAGTGCCTGCTTAATTGCATTTATTAAGATGAGTTGCTTTACATTCTCCCAAATAATGTAGCCATGGATGTTTGTGGTGGTGGGTGGGTACAGTAGTTAAATTATAAATATGCATGATGATGTCATTACACAAACACTGTAATTTATGGGCTTAAGATAGGACAAGTTATATAATTGCAGCATTTATGTGATACCTGTTGGAAAATTAATGTGGGTAATTTCTAGTTTAGTGTGCGCTCTGCAGACTTCCAATCAAACCCTATACCAAGGTCAGATCAAACCCTCATGCTACTCAGTATAGCTAGCAAAAAAATAGCTTGAAATGCATGTATTAAATATCAGCAAACACTAAAAAAAAATGTAACTTTCAAAGCGGAACAAATGCAAAAGCAGGAAGAGAAAGACGCATTGGCAAGAATTTACATTATCTATACATCATCTCTCTGTATATCCAAAGACATATAATTTTCCAGACTTACTGAAAACAATACCATGGGTAAGAAGCATGCAGAGTGCCAATGGAGTTGTCTTTTCTAACTTTAACCCATTTATGTACATAATAGCAGCAGATTAGAGATGATTCTTCCTCTATTCTGCACCATGAAGGAAACAATTTAGCAGTAGGGAGGATGCATTTGACAATAAGGCTTCTTGGGTGTCTGTTTGACATCCTTGCAGTTTGTTGCAGATGCCACTGGGGGCAGCGAACATTGTTTTACAGTAGGGGAGAACCAGATAGACTTTCAGCCACAGAGCGTTGAATGCAAGACTAGCGCTGGTCTTAGATTACATTACAGTACTCTTAACTTACAACTATCAGTAGAAGCAAGCCTACCAGTAAGACTACTAGTGTAGATAAATACATGCCTAAAACAAGGACTTAATTCTCATTCTTCATTTTAATACATCAGTCTCCAAAATAATTTAATTTTTGAAAAGAAAATATATTGAACCTTAGCTAATTATATCCCTTCCTGATTTGTGAAACATTATAGTGGTATTAATGTAATGTTCCTTAATTAAATTGTTCTGCAATGTGCTATGTATCAAAAAGCTTTCGTTTAAAGACCCAAATGTATTTCTGGCACAAAACAATGTTTACAGGAAATGAGGGAAGCCACAGGACTTAAGGATACATCAATATACTGTAATTTTCATGGATGCATTCCAATACCTCTACAGTTGCAATATTTCTGTGAATTTAAATTTAAGTGGCAAGACAGTTTTGAAAGACAAACTTTAATGAATTTCTTCAAAAGGTAGCAGTTTTAAGATATACATTACTAAAACAGATTTTTCATTGTGGCAAGTAAAATCCAGCTATCTTACCCTGCTCCCCCCCCCCAAATAAGAGTTAGAATTTCATGCCTTCTTCTTCACTGGTGTGTGTGGTTGTCACCACTCAGAGATGTCCTATGAGGAAGATGGATGATTTCTAAATATGATATGTAATATTTACATACAATATGTTTATATATGTATGTATGTACAGTATGTATGTTATTTCCAGCTTAGAAGTTATTTATTTATATAAATTGTTTGCTGCCCATCTGTTGACAAGGTGACTCTGGGCAGCTTACAAGATTAAAGGCAGTAAAACCATTAAAAATTATATAATAATAATAATAATAACAACAACAACAACAACAACTACTACTACTACTACTATTACTACTACTACTACTACTACTACTACTACTACTACTTTTTATACTCTCAATGCTACCACTGACAATCATTTTGAAGAAGATGAACTATGGATACAACTTGCAAAGAAAGGACTGAAAATCTCGCACTTGGTGTACATGGATGATTTGAAGCTGTTTGGTAAAACAAAAGCTGAACTGTATTTATCAATTGAAAGCACAAAAGAATTTAGCCAAGACATTGGTATGCAGTTTGGAATTGACAAATGTGCAACAATGGCAACCAAAACAGGCAAGGTGAAGATGATGGAATACAACTTGAGAATGAAGAAATGATAAAGGCAGTAAAACCAGAAGAAGACTACAAGTACTTGGAGATTTCAGAGGCCTCTGACTTAATGCATAATAAAGTCAAGGAATTAACTTCAGCCAAGTACATTTGACAAATTCGCAAGATATTAAAGTCCAAATTGAGTGGAGGAAACATCATAAAAGCCATAAATACCTGGACTATACCTGTGATCCAATACTCTGCAAGAATAATTGACTGGACCCAGATGGAGTTGGAGAATTTGGACAAAAAAAAAACAAAACAAGGAAGCCTATGACAATGAATCATGCTTTGCACCCTAAAAGTGATGTTGACCGATTATATCTACCAAGAGCACAGGCTGGTCGAGGACTCCTGCAAGTAAAACACACTGTGGAAGAAGAAAAGCACAGCTTGAATGATTACATCCAGAAAAGTGAAGAACCAATGATTAAGGAAGTAAATAAAGGAGGCCTTTTAAAGACAACTAAGTCAAAAGCTGAATATAGGAAATAAGTAATTGAGAAGCGAGCTGAAAATTGGAAAAACAAAGCTATGCATAGCCAATACTTGAAAAGTATTGAAGGCAAAGCTGACCAAAAGCTAACTTGGAACTGGTTAAGATCAGGAGCACTGAAAAAAGAAACAGAAGGCTTTATTTTGGAAGCTCAAGAACCAGACTTAGCCACAAACTACATGAAGGCAAAAATTCAACATGTTACCACCAACAGCAAATGTCGCCTCTGTAACGAGAAAGACGAGACAGTCGACCACTTGATCAGTGGGTGCAGCAAAATTTCACAAACTGACTACCTACAACGCCATGACCGCGTTGCTAAGATCATTCACTGGAAATTGTGCCAAAAGTTTGGATTTAAGTACAGCAAAAACCACTGGGAACATCAGGTTCAGAAGGTTTTAGAGAATGAGAAAGTCAAGATCTTGTGGGACTTCAGAATTCAGACTGACAGGCACTTGGCCCACAACACACATGACATAACAATAGTTGAAATTAAAAAAGTATGGTTCATTGACATTGCAATACCTGGAGATGCACGAATTGAAAATAAACAGCAAGAAAAAATCACAAAGTACCGGGACTTGCAAATTGAAGTTGAGCGACTGTGGAAAAAGAAATGATGTGTTGTCCCGATTGTAATTGGAGCCCTTGGAGCAATACCCAAAGGGTATTGGAAATTTTAAATTTATCAGACTTGAACATTCTGATTCTACAAAAAACCACCCTACTTGGAACAGCTTATATCCTCCGACGTTAGCTTAACAGTTCCTAGGTCCTTGGTTAGGACTTGAGCTGTTGAGCTACCAACCAGCCCCAAAGGCTGTGAATCTCACCAAAGATTAACATAATAATAATAATAATAATAATAATAATAATAATAATAATAATAATAATATATTAAGAAAATACGTTACGATGTCCTAGGCCCCTGGGTGGGGCCCGACTAGTAACCAATGCCAAATCCGGCGAAACAACTGGCCGCTGTGATACAATTGTATAATAATAATAATAATAATAATAATAATAATAATAATAATCCCGACTAGTAACCAATGCCAAATCCGGCGAAACAACTGGCCGCTGTGATACAATTGTATAATAATAGTAATAATAATAATAATAATAACTCCGCCGTTGCCGGTCCCAAGCCCGGATGAGAAAGGAGGAGGGTTGGGGTCAGGTTGGCATCTGGTCCCATAAAAAACCCCCCGCCAACCCATACAATATGGTGAAAAAAACAAATAAGAATTCCATACCGCATCGGTCGTCGCGCGGGTTAACAAGGGCCGCGGCGGATGTTGGGGTCCCTGGACATCCATCGACAAGTGGGCTACAAGTGGACCAGCCAACAAAACGACAAAAATATAGTGCAGATGAAAACCGTGCCATAATGGCCTGTTACTACAACTCAGAGCCAGAAAAAAGAGGCTATTTAAAGCGAATGTATGAATTATGGAAACAACAATATCCAGATTCAAATGTTAGTGAACAACGACTAGCAGATCAAAGGCGATTTATTATACGGAATAAAGTGTTTAGTGAAGTTGAACATGAGGAAATTCAGGCAAATCGCAAAACCCAAAAAACAATATCACAAGCGGAAATAACTGATATTCAAGACACAACTAAAGGCATTATAGTAGAACTCCCAGAAGAAGCTCTCGGGGAGGAAATAATATCACCACCACTAGAACCAGTTATCACTGAACCAACTGATGAACTAACTCAAAAACAAAAAGAATTGAAGGATAAGATCATGGAGCATTTTCTGCTTAATGAGGAAAGGCAACGTTTACCATCACTAAAAACTGTGCCTAAGAAAATTTTGGCCCCTATCATGAAAATGGTTAATGCAGTGTTTTCAACAATTGAACCGGGATCCATCTTGGAAACAAACCAGTTAATGTACAGCGCAGCTGTAATAGTCACTAATGAACTAGGCATTAAAATTAAAGTACCTAGTCACACAACAGAAAAAGCATCAAAGCCAAAGTGGAAAATCCGTTTAGAACAAAAAATCAAAAAATTAAGGGCAGATGCTAGTAACTTAAAGAACATGCATGAGCAACGGCTTAAAAACAACAAAATCATAGATCGGCTAATCAGAAGATATAGATTGGATACAAGAAACATCAATGAAGCTGTAGAGATTGTAAAACAGCAGATAACAGCAACAGCTAGAAAAATTGAAAGATATGAGGCACGAATCATCCAATATAAACAAAATCAGCAATTTCGATTAGACCAACGGCATTTTTATCAAAGTCTTAATGTAAATGGTGACACCAAAAGTGAAAAACCAGAAAAACAGGCCACAGTTGAATTCTGGAAAGAATTGTGGGAAAATGCAAAGGACTACAACAAGGAAGCAAAGTGGATACATGACTTTGAGAAAAGCATTGGCAACAAGCAAATGCAAGTATTAGAAATAACAACTGAGATGGTCAAAAATCGAGTTAAAAAGGTAAAGAATTGGACATCACCTGGAAAGGACCAATTACATGGTTTCTGGCTCAAATATCTGACCAGTTTACATGCAATATTGGCCAGGCAACTGAATGAAATTTTACAAAAGGGCCAAATTGATGAATGGTTGACAACTGGAAAAACATACTTGATTCAGAAAGATGCAACTAAAGGAACAACACCTGAAAACTACAGACCAATAACATGCTTGCCAACAACCTTCAAATTACTCACAGGCATTATTGCAGATAACATGATGGATTATTTGGAAACAAACAACATCTTGCCAGTAGAGCAAAAAGGCAACAAAAGAAGGAGCAGGGGCACCAAAGATCAGCTTCTAATTGATAAAATGATATTAGAAAATTGTAAGAACAGAAAAACGAACTTGAATATGGTCTGGATTGATTACAAAAAGGCATTTGACTCACTGCCACATAGTTGGATCATAAAATGCTTAGAAACAACTGGCATTAGCAAAAATATTACATCCTTTACTGAAAAGGCGATGAAACAATGGAGAACTGAGTTGGCAGTAGGGAATGAGATCTACGGAATGGTTAATATCAAGCGAGGAATTTTCCAGGGTGATTCACTTTCACCTCTTCTCTTCATCATCGCAATGATCCCACTATCAGTAATCTTAAAAAAAATGAAATTAGGCTACCAAACAGCCAAAGAAGCTGAAAAAATTTCACATTTACTATATATGGATGATTTGAAACTCTATGGAAAGTCAGAAATAGAAATCCAATCATTGACAAACACAGTCCGAGTATTCAGCACCGATATTTCAATGCAGTTTGGCATGGAAAAATGCGCCACTGTATCCATAAAAAGGGGCAAAATCACTGCATGTGAGGGAATTGAAATGCCCAATGGCCAATTAATTAAATGCAAAGAAAATGAAGCCTACAAATACTTAGGCATTCTGCAGTTGGATAACATCAAGCATGGAGAAGTAAAAACTATTGTCAGGCGAGAGTACACCAACAGAGTTAGGAAAATTTTGAAATCTAAATTGAATGGTGGAAATACAATCAAGGCCATAAATACCTGGGCAATACCAGTTATAAGATACACAGCTGGTATAGTTAACTGGACACAAGCTGATTTGGACCTTTTGGACCGAAAAACCAGGAAACTAATGACAATGCACTACAGTTTACATCCACGTGGTGATACTGATAGACTGTACCTGCCCCGAAAATCAGGTGGCAGAGGATTATTACAAGTGAAGCAAACAGTTGAAGAAGAAAAACATGCACTGGCTGATTATTTAAAAGAAAGTCAAGAACATCTATTAATCGAAGTAAAGAACAAAAATCTACTGAAGGCCCAACAGACGAAACAAGAATACAGAAAAGATGTGATAAAATCAAGAATGGAGAGTTGGCAGAACAAAGCACTGCATGGCCAATTTCTGGAAAAAATAAAAGATAAAGTGGACAGTGAACAAACTTGGTTATGGTTAACAACAGGTACATTAAAGAAAGAAACAGAGTCACTAATCCTGGCTGCGCAAGAACAAGCTATCCGCACAAATGCCATTAAGGCCAAAATCGAAAAATCCTCTGATGATGCCAAATGCAGACTTTGCAAAGAAGCTGATGAAACTGTTGATCACATACTCAGCTGCTGTAAAAAAATCGCGCAGACTGATTATAAATTGCGGCACAATTCAGTAGCACAAATGATCCATTGGAATTTGTGCAAAAATTATAATATTAAAACAGCAACAAACTGGTGGGAACATCAGCCTGAAAAAGTCACCGAAAATCAGATGGTCAAGATCTTGTGGGATTTCCGTATACAAACCGACAAAATACTGGCGCATAATACACCAGACATCACACTGGTTGAGAAAAATAAGGTCACAATCATAGACATCGCAATACCAGGTGATAGCAGGGTCGCCGAGAAGGAACATGAAAAAATCGCAAGATATCAGGACTTAAAAATCGAAATTCAACGACTATGGCACAAACCAGCAGTGGTAATTCCAGTGGTAATTGGCACACTGGGTGCTATTCCAAAAGCACTGGAATTACATTTAAAACAGTTAAAAATTGACAAAATCACCATCAGTCAAATGCAAAAAGCCGCACTGCTTGGATCTGCACGCATATTAAGAAAATACGTTACGACGTCCTAGGCCCCTGGGTGGGGCCCGACTAGTAACCAATGCCAAATCCGGCGAAACAACTGGCCGCTGTGATACAATTGTATAATAATAATAATAATAATAATAATAATAATAAAAGCATCAAAGCCAAAGTGGAAAATCCGTCTAGAACAAAAAATCAAAAAATTAAGGGCAGATGCTAGTAACTTAAAGAACATGCATGAGCAACGGCTTAAAAACAACAAAATCATAGATCGGCTAATCAGAAGATATAGATTGGATACAAGAAACATCAATGAAGCTGTAGAGATTGTAAAACAGCAGATAACAGCAACAGCTAGAAAAATTGAAAGATATGAGGCACGAATCATCCAATATAAACAAAATCAGCAATTTCGATTAGACCAACGGCGTTTTTATCAAAGTCTTAATGTGAATGGTGACACCAAAAGTGAAAAACCAGAAAAGCAGGCCACAGTTGAATTCTGGAAAGAATTGTGGGAAAATGCAAAGGACTACAACAAGGAAGCAAAGTGGATACATGACTTTGAGAAAAGCATTGGCAACAAACAAATGCAAGTATTAGAAATAACAACTGAGATGATCAAAAATCGAGTTAAAAAGGTAAAGAATTGGACATCACCTGGAAAGGACCAATTACATGGTTTCTGGCTCAAATATCTGACCAGTTTACATGCAATATTGGCCAGGCAACTGAATGAAATTTTACAAAAGGTCCAAATTGATGAATGGTTGACAACTGGAAAAACATACTTGATTCAGAAAGATCCAACTAAAGGAACAACACCTGAAAACTATAGACCAATAACATGCTTACCAACAACCTTCAAATTACTCACAGGCATTATTGCAGATAACATGATGGATTATTTGGAAACAAACAACATCTTGCCAGTAGAGCAAAAAGGCAACA